>NW_026068128.1:1670337-1713089 GCF_014885135.2 Alexandromys fortis
AAAACCGGTCTCGCTGAACATAGCTGACAATGAGGACTACTGAGACCTCAAGAACAATGGCAATGGGTTTTTGATCCTACTGCACCTATTGGCTTTGTGGGAGCCTAGGCAGTTTGGATGCTCACCTTACTAGACCTGGATGGAGGTGGGTGGTCCTTGGACTTCCCACAGGGCAGGGAACCCTGATTGCTCTTTGGGCTGAGGGAGTAGGACTTGATTGGGGGAGGGGAAGGGAAAGGGGAGGCGGCGGTGGGGAAGAGACAGAAATCTTTAATAAATAAAAAAATAAAATTAAAAAAAATAAATAAAATGGAGAAAAACTGAGGAAGACACATGTCAACCTCTGGCCTCCACATGCATGTGCATACACATGTACATGTACCAACACACACATGAACACCACAAAGACACACACACAAAATGAATCATGTGAAGGCCAGATAGTCACCACCCTAGGCTCTGGACTGGATTTAAGCTTCTCTGATACAGAATTAAGGGTCTCCCTCATCTTTTTGCTTCAAGGTACCCCTGCTAGGCACCCTGCTGATTATGGAGAGCCAATGTCAGTAACTCTTCCTTGTAGCACCTTGGAGTCTGAAGAACAGTGAACACAATGCCTGTCAGTTCCAGAGGAAGCTGAGATCCTGTAAGACCAAGTGTGAATGCCAAGTCCCAAGCCTCAAAATGCAGCATCACAATGGAGACAGGGGAGCCAAGAATTCAGAATGAGGTTTTAAAAAATAGTTTAGAGACTGCAGGACAAGGCCTGCACACCGTGGAGCCCCTGTGTTTGCCCTGATGCTGACATTTCCTGGGCTGTGTTTCCCCTTTGAGGGAGGAAAAACCTCAGGCAGGAGACTAAAGGTGAGAGGCAGTTGATTTTTAAAGCTCTGAGATCTCTCTATGTCTAACACAGAGCCCTATATTCAGATGGATGGCCAGCCACTTGCTTGCTTAGGTAACCAAGGTTGCTTGATTCCACTGGTGAGGACACTTTTCTCTGAGCTTAGGAGAGGCAAGGAGATGCTGGGGGTCATAGGTTGGTGGCAGTGAATGCCCTATATTCGAAGATTTTTCTCTAAAATCTAAATCCTTGTGGACTAAAAGGTTGAAGCCTTGTTCTTGGCAGTAGCACTCAGGAGCATTGGCCCCACACCACAGGACAACGCAGGTAGAGCTTAAATTGATGATTAGTTACCAGGGGATAACTTTCCCAAAGAAGCCAGGCTTGGTTTAACCACCTGTTTTTCCTTAGCCTGAACCACCGCTGAAGAAACACCTGTGTTCTGGGCCCCAGAGCCCACCACCAACTCAAAGCAAATCAAGAGATTAAACCACTGGGAGACAGGTTAGATGCTTGTGCACAGACCAGAGAAAGGAGCGGGTAGCAGACCTTGCCCAGAGCAAAGGGGAGGGGGAGTCAGACACTGTGCTGCTGCTGACTTCCAGCAATAGGAGAGGCAGGTGACTGACTGTGGCTGCCAGAGTTGATCCTGACTTTCATGTGACCTTCCGAGGATGATCAGCAAGGACTGCAAGAAATAGCAACTGCATCCTTTCTCCCCAGCTAGCTGACTTTTCCCTGTGGGTTCATTAGCTTCAAATGCAAAATTGAGTGGAGTAGTAAAAATATATACATTAGTAACAGCGTCTCATTAATATGTTGAGAAGGTCTGATGCAAATTGGAAAGAGGCATCCGGAAACTCTTTGACAAATGGTTGTGCGGAACTGAAGATCCCATTTGGAAGAGCGCTGTCAGATAGGTGATGTGTGGGGTGTGTGCACAGAGCTCCTCCTTCTCCAGTTATGCAGGCGCATCCTAGGAAATGGCTTTTGAAATGACTTCGACATGCAGATGTGACGCGCACCCATCAAATTGCTGATTCTTTTCCCTCCTTCCAGAGTGAGCCAAAGTAAAAGGGATGGCCCCTCGCCTCCCCCTGGACCAGTGTGACATGGCGCCTCCTCTGATGGCAATCAGAAGTGTGCACCAAGCACCATGAACTTACCCCTTTTTTCTCACCTGAGTTTCACTTCTTAGAATTGAATCCCCAGATAAGTGTATGTGAGGGACCCCACTGCACACACCCCACAACTTTCCATTTCAAAGGAAAGAAAAGGATTAAGGAAGACATCACTGGGGCTGGAGAGACGGCTTGGTGGCTAAAAGCACCTGTTGCTCTTCAGAGGACCTAGACTCCATTCCCAGCACCCACATGGCAGCTCACAACCACTTGGAACTTCAGTTCCAGGGGCTCTGATGTCTTCTCCTGGCCTCCATGGAAACCAGGCACACACACAGTAAACATACGTACATGCAGGCAGAACATTCATACACACAGAAAATGATAAACAGTCTTGCACCATCACTGCTGTCTAGGAGAATGGCAAGTTCATAAAATGCAGATGGTTTATAGGATTAGACAACGCCTGGGCCTTTAGGCTCAAACAGGAGAACCTTGGGCTAATCTGTGTAGAAGAAACATGAATTACTTAGCATAACAAAGTAAGAGGGATTCTGGCGTGGTCACATGGCTTTGGACAACAGGGCACAACTGGAAGACATCAAATGGAAAGACAGTTTTGGGGAGGAAAAACAGCACCATAAAATCTGGTAGGAGGACCTTGGCCCTAGCTCCAAGAGGAAGCAAAGAGGCCTCAAGGCAAAAATAATGGTGCCTGTGGTGGTTTGAAGGAGAGAAGCTCCCTGCAGTCTCTGGCACTTGAGCACTTGGTTCCCAGCTGGTGGCACTGTTTGTGAAGGTCAAGGTGATACAGCCTCCCTGGAGGTCACAAGTCTCTGGGGTAGGGATTGGAGATTAAAAGCCTCATACCATTTCCATTTTGTTCTCTCTTCTTCATATGTGTGGTCTGAAGGTGCGAGCACTCAGGTTTCTGCCCTTGCCACCAGTCCACCTGCCTACTGCCATGTCACCTTGCTATGATGGGATCTTACTTCTCTGGAACCAGAAGCCCAAACATTCATTGTTTTATTAAGTGGCCTTGGTCATGGTGATTTTACCACTGCAACAGCAAAGTGACTAATACCGTGTCCAGTCTTCCCTTTCTCAGGCGCTTTCACTTCCAGGAGCCCCCCTGCCGACCCTAATTCTTTAATAAACGTTGTTACCCAGCAGACGTGTAGAACTGTCTTCTGGGAAATCAAGGCGTGCCTTGGTCATGGCTGAGATAGAGTGGATGAGAAGGTCCTGGAAGAACTAACAGGAAGGGATGGGAGATGGAGAGAGAATTACAAGCAAGAGTTTGTGGGGGGAAGGCCATTAGTAAGAGACCAGGAAATTGGAAGTGTCCCCATCAGGGAATTGTCTCATTTTGGTCCAGAAATCTCACACAGAGAAGCCTCACTTTCAGCCAAGCAGCAGCCTGGGTGAGCTGTGATCTGACACCACAATGCGCAGCTCCTGGGAGCCAGCCAGGTTCTGGTTTTGTCATGCAAAACTGCCCTTATTTTCATGGAAGAGACTGCATCACTACACAGCTCATGCTAACCTCCCACAGCTATATGCTAGCCCAGGAGAGCTGTCATCCGTCACACAGCAGAACAGCACCTAGTAACACATCCTACCCACACAATGAAGGCTCTGGAATGGAGAGCGCCATAGTCAATGGTCATATTGCTAGGCAAGACCTTTCCAAAGTTATTATTGCATTTATTGTATTATGTAGGTGGGTGTGGTTGTAGATGTGGGTTTGCACACGCCACAATGCACATATGGAGGTCAGAGGTCAACTTTTGAAGATGGTTCTCTTTCTGCCATGTGGGACTTGGTGATCGGCCTCAGGTCATCAGATTTGGAGGCAAGTGCCTTTACCCCTGAGTCATCTTGCTGACCCACTTCAGGAAGTAATCTCTTTTAAAATAATTTTTAATTCTAATTAAAAATACAACTATGGGGCTGGAGAGATAGCTCAGAGGTTAAGGGCACTGGCAGTTCTTCCAGAGGTCCTGAGTTCAACTCCCAGCGACCACATGGTGGCTCCCAACCATCTGTAGTGAGATCAGATACCCTCTTCTGGTGTACAGGTGTGCATGCAGATAGAGCACTCGTATACATAAAATAAGCAAATAAATCTTTTATTAAAAAAATACAACTATGTCATTTCCCCCACTCAGTCAGTACTTTCGCCACTCACTACCCACTGCTCCTCTGCATGGTCTAAAGGGTGAATTGCTTCACTATCAATTACCATATTAGCCAACTCATCACAGAAGCACTAAGCAAAAGACACTGTTGACCATGCCATGTATTAGGGTGGTGTTAAGACACCCAGGATGCAGATGCAACACAGAAGCAACTGCAGCCAGTGGTTATCTATGCTGCTGGGAATACCGAATAGTCTGGCTTCTTCCTTCCTACGTCTATGTCTTCCTACTGTGTCTATAATAGGTTTATGTAGTCAGCTGCTCACATTCAGAGTTTCTCATTCCCAAACTCAATCAACTGTACAGGCAAGAAAA
This sequence comes from Alexandromys fortis, assembly GCF_014885135.2. NCBI lineage: Eukaryota > Metazoa > Chordata > Mammalia > Rodentia > Cricetidae > Alexandromys > Alexandromys fortis. Next base: position 1,674,819 of record NW_026068128.1, read on the forward strand.
TTTTGGGGAAAAACATGTGTAGACATCTCTTTTTTTTATATTTATTTATTTATTTATTATGTATACAATATTCTGTCACTGTGTATGCCAACAGGCCAGAAGAGGGCACCAGACCCCATTACAGATGGTTGTGAGCCACCATGTGGTTGCTGGGAATTGAACTCAGGACCTTTGGAGGAGCAGGCAATGCTCTTAACCTCTGAGCCATCTCTCCAGCCCTAGACATCTCTTTCTTATCTTTATTCCTCTACCAAGAGTCTAACACCATCATTCAAGGTGTTTACAATGCATTGGGTACTTTAGTGACCCAGGGCTGATTTAAAGAATATAGAAGTGGCTCTTTGGGCTGACAAGTGAGGGGGACTTGATTGGGGGAGGGGGGGGGAAAGGGGAGGTGGCGGTGGGGAAGAGACAGAAATCTTTAATAAATTAAAAAAAAAGAATATAGAAGTGGATGTGCTCTATGGAAATATCATATATTCTAGGGATGGAAGGGGCTTGAGTAATCTGTAGATTTTAGTATCCAAAGTGGAGGGGAGTCTTCAAAACAATCCCCCAAGGATCTGAGGGACAGCTGTATCTTTTGTAAAATGTGAAATCAAACTAGCTAAATAAAGCACCATTTGCCAGTACACCTGCAGGAAGGATACAGACAAGGGGAGCAAGCTGTGCTCACACTGTCTTCTCAAACAGTCCTAGGCCCTGGCTCTTGTCCTAGCCTGAGAAGGACAAAAAGTAAAAATACTTGCTGGATAAGACCCAGGCGCGAGGCTGTCAACCCCCTACTGCCCTCTGGAATTAGGAAAGTCCATGAGATGTCAGAGCAGAACCATCATTGGGGCAGTTCCTGTTCCCACCCATCATGACACACAAATTTTCTATGCCCAGTGTTCAAGCACCTTGAAGAAGATGCCCACATAGAAAGGGGACACTTCCGGTCTTGGGAGATGGCTCACTCAACAAAGTACTTGCCAAAAATGTGTAGAAACCTGAGTTGGATCCCCAGGACCCACGTAAAGAGGCCAAACATGGTGGCATGTATTTGTAATCCCAGCACTGGGGAGGTCAGGACAGGCAGATTCTTTGGGACCAGCCAGTCTAATTGAGTTACTAAGTCCCAGCCCCTGAGGTATAATACCAGAAGTTGACCACTGGCTTCTACACATACACATGTTCTGTTTATTAGTCAGGTACTCCAAAGAACAAAACTAATAGAATGTACACACACACACATACACACACACACACATATATATGAGATTTGATATGAAATTTATGCCCTGGCAATGCTGAAGCATGCATGGGTAGCTCATATAGGGTGGTTGTGTTGAACTTGTCCATATTGGGTTTCATGGTCTAAGTTGATGAGGACGACTGACCAGGTCTCTTCCTCAAGAGGGGAACAGATCTCATTACAGATCGTTGTGAGCCACCATGTGGTTGCTGGGAATTGAACTCAGGACCTTTAGAAGAGCAGGCAGTGTTCTTAACTGATGAGCCATAAAAAAAAAATATACTCCCTGAAAAGTTTTTACACCCCATATGCCTCTCCACTGATGCAATAATCCACATCAGACCAAATCAAACCGAATTAGAAAAAGCCCAGGTTTAAAGGATGCCAGTGCTCCCAGATGGCCTTCCAGTCCCCAGGGATGGAGACAGGAAGAAAGACCAGAAAAAACCCATGTGATTGTTCTCTGGGGGGGGGGGGAGCAGTTTAAATAGCCTGTGGGAGTGGTCTCGACCCTCTCCAGGGAGGGATCACTGTTTGGTGGTCTTTCTCGGAAGTGGAGTCTGGACCGCAGCAACTCCCAGGGGAGGGGGTTTGGAATGGAACTTCCCACCAAACATTTCAGACTCCTTGGGTATAGGGGTGCCCAGGGGCTGGGGTGAAGCCTTAACCCAAACAATGCCACGACAAAAAAAAAATAAAGGAAAGAAAACGCAAATATTGTATGTGTGTATCTGCACAAACATTCTGAACAAAAAGAGACAAACACTCACTTCAATTATAATCCTCATTTCTGCTCTGGTCACGTGGCCTTAGCTGGTATTTGTAACTGCCTTTCTCTACCACCCATTCTGCATTTCCTCTGCCCTCAGCAAGCACCTCAGCAGGTCTTGGTTCTTTCCTGGAGCAGTGACTCCTACTGTCCCTGAAGGGTCTGAGCCCTTTGTCATCCTGCCTGTACTGCCTTGCTCAAGTGTCCCATTGACTTTAATCACAGGACATGATAACTCCAAGAGATGCCCTAAAGGATCTCCTGCACTCCAGATGTTATCTTCTTTATCTGCCTTGGGAAAAAGCAATCTAATTCCCCACTGATAGTCTGGATCAATCACATCTACTAACATTGTTATTCCTTTTTTAGCCTGCTGGCTTGATCCAGTCAGGAAAATCCCTTAAAGACATGCCCAGCTGTTTGGGTTTTAGTTGATTCCATATGTACTCATGCTGACAAACAAGATTAGCCCTCACACATTCATACCTACACACATATGTTCATGTACAGCTCACACATTCATACCACACATGTGAACAAGCTAATGTAACACACACACACACACACACACACAAACCCCTCCAGAGATAAACGACCATGCATCTCCAATATCCTGCTGACCAGCAGCTTTTATCATTTCAGAGAGTTGGAAAAGACAAAATTTTTGAGTTGGAGCTGTGGCTTGTTCCTGAGTTCTCCCTGGCCTCATGAATCTTGGCAGAGAGCTGCCCTCCTATGGTGATGACTCCTGTATTAATTTAAGCTTTTTCCAGATATACTTGCTAATTAAAATGTGAAACCGTTTTTATACCCTTAATTAAGATACAAGATGCGAAGTGTAATTTAATTCTGTCCATTGAAAGAGCACCGTTATTAGCACCACAACTTGTTTCTGTTGAGATGGCTGTGTTAGACAATGTTCTTGGTGCTCCCCGACTCAGTGGAGCTTCTGCCTGTGCACTGGGACCTGACACCACTGAGGGCATTTGGCAGCTGTGATCTGACTTAAAAGACCCTGAGTAGAAGCAAGAGGTATCACAGACACCTACAGTAGGGTCTTTTCTTCAGCTTTGGAACCATACCTTGCTCGGATACCTCAGAAAGCTGATCAGGGAGTGTCTGAGCACACACGGCTCATGTATAGACACTTTCAGGGAGGGAAGCTCTACACCAGGAAAAGCAAGAGTCAAGCCAGAGTGAGGGGCAGGTTGCTGCTGAGGGGATTGAATGGACCCCCAGGTCACGAGGGAGCACATAAAATATGGGGCTGGAGAGATGCTCGGTGGTTTCAGGCACTGGCTGCTTTTCCAAAGGACCAGGGTTTGATTCCCAACATCTAGTTGCTAACAGCCATCTGTAACTCCAATTCCAGGAAATCAGATGCCTAAGTCTGGCTTCCATGTGCACCAAACACTTACATAAAATCCAGATATACAGGTAGGCAAATACAAGCAAAATATAAATAAATAAACAAATTTTAAAATATAGTATTTGTCCTTCAAAAACAATGTAGAGCTGTCCCACCCAAGAGATGAGGAAGCTGTGTCCTATTACCCTCTCCTTAAAACCGCACCAGGCTAGGCAGAAGGGGAAGAGAAGGCGTGCAGCGTGAGTAGAACTCATTGCCTTCTTGATGGCTTTCTCCCTGACTAAAGGGAAGCAATCTCAGAGTGGCAGCCAGCACCCACACTTGGAAGCCTGTGGAGAGGTTAAGAGTAAAATGGCAGAGGTCGAGTTCTCTGATCCAAAGGCAGAGACATAGGGGCTGGGGTGGGGGTTATAGAATGGTGGCTCCGTTACAGAGCGCATGCTTGATGTGCGTGAGGACCTGGGTTCAATCCTCATCACTCCTTATTTATAATAATAATAGTAATAAATAATAATAACAATAATAATAATCACAGACAAATGTAGGGAAAGATAAAAAACATTCAGAAGAGGACAGGTCCAAGATAGGTCGATGACTTCATCCTGAAGAAAGCTTGCTCCCCCACCATCACTGAAGTCCTGACCCCATCCTGACCCCATAGCTGGCCTCTCCAGAGAGACCCGTGCCTCCACCTGTAGTCAACTGGCCCTGACCCAGATGGGAAGGCTGATAACTGGGTAATGGAAAGGAATCATTGTGTGGGGGTCAAAGTCTGGGAAGTCACAGGTGATCGGAAATGATGTGGAACAAGGAGTCAAAGGTCAAAAGGGAGAAGCCTGAACTTTGATAGAGCCTGAAAACAATGGGAATCCAGTATGGAGAGGCAAGGCAAGGGAAGCCTGTGTCACCCACAGGCAAAGCAGGGTGGGATGCTCCATGAAAGCCATTTCCCAACACCTTTTCATCCTATACTACACTTGTATATAACCCTGGACCCACTGCCTATGAGAATCCAGTATAGTGTGGGGGAGGGTAAGCACGCTAGTGTTGGGGGATAGAAGATCACGTCTAAATAGGATGTAGACGTTACTGTTTTATCCTACATTCTTTGAATGAAATTCTCCACCTGAAAACACACACACGCACGCACACACACACACACACACAAACACAAAACAAAGTCAAGTTATGAAGAGGAATTCCTTTTCTGCACTGGAATTCCCCAAGCAGATCAGTTAGATCCGAAGGATAAAAAACACGCCTGCAGTCACACAGCTAGGGACTGAAGAGAAGGTTCTCCAACTACCAGAGCTCCAGCCTGGCATGCCAGGAGCCAAGTCCAGGGTGTTGCATCCTGCCTGTAGTAGGTAGGTGTTCACATCTTTCAGGTCAGCAACAAGCATGGTTGGAAGTTGGACACTGTTTCCAAAACAAAAATAAAAGAAGCTGTAGCTGAGTCCCCATCTCAAGACCTCAGTTTCTAAAATTAAACAAGAAGGAAAGGACAGTTTGCAGTAGAGCGCTGATTCTCCAGAGATAAAGATGGCAGGGAAAGTAGGCGGCTCTTCTTGGTGTGAGCCTCCACTCACAGGAGAAGAAAGGCTTCCTCTGAGCCCAGGACTCCCCTCTAGCAAACATTCAGTGTTTGAGAAAGATACTAACACATAACACACACATACAAATAACAGGAGAGGGGCTGGAGAGATAGCCTGGTGATTAAGAGCATTGGCTGTTCTTCTAGAGAACCTGGGTTCAATTCCCAGCACCCGCAAGGCAGCTCACAGCTGTCTCTAACTCCATTCAGTTCCAGGGGATTCAACACCTCAACACAGACATACATTCAGGCAAAACACCAATACACATAAGACTAAAAATAAGAAATTATTGAGAAAATAACAGGAGAAAAATAAGCCAATGTTTCCTGAGTCTGTGTGTGTTCCTAGCATCTATTGGAGTCACGGAATTCTCCCCTAGATTCTGAGGGACAGAGTGGTCCCCAGCTCACTTCTCCCAGAGTGAGACGGTTGCTACCTTGGGTCTCACAAGTGCTCTGCACACATGCTTCCTGCCAGTCACTCTGGTCCCAACTATTGAACAGCTACTGTGTACTAAACACTGTGCTGGGCTCCAGGCATTTTAGAGAAAGGAATAGCTAACTCTCTCAACAAAACAAGCTTTCACTCACACACTGCACTGCAATGGTTTTCTCCCAACTTGATTCCTTCCTCGCTGTCTGTGCCCTCAGTCTTGGGGGACAGGGTGTGTCTTCTTTCCTCCTCTTTGTGGTCAGGCACTTTTCCATGCCCCAGACTTCTCCTGGAAGAAGCCACAGATTTCCTCTTCTATTTTACCTTTTCTTTTAGCATGAAACAAACCAGAACCCCAAACAAAACTGCCATCCTTAGATCTATGTAAGGTGTCTTCTCTCTACCATACATATTTGTATGCCCAATCCCTTGTCTTTCCCTTCCTCCCTTCTTCCTTGCCTCCCCCACCCCACATATAATTCCTTTTTCCTCTCCCTCTCTCCCTCCTTCCCTCCCTCCCTCCCTCCCTCCCTCATTTCCTTCCTCTTTTTCCATTCTTTCATCCAGACTTCTCACTCATCCATCCACCCAGATTTGACTTCGAACGCAGTCCCTATGAAGCAGTCATTGAGCTAGGTACCAGGGATGCTGAGGTGACTAAATACAGGTCCAGCGCTGCTTGAACCCACAGTCTAGTGGGGACAGTGAAGAGCTCTGTAAATGTTTACAAAGAGTGGGAAGGCAGCAGTCCCAGGGAGATGACACAGTTCTGGGAAGCGTGTGGGAAGTTGGCATTGAAAAATCTGACATTTGAACTGAGTTATGAAAATAAAGAAAAGAGGGGAAAGGCCACCCAGAGGAAATGACTTTGTGGCTTAAAATAACAGGACACAAATAAAAAAGGAAATGTCAAAAGCTCAGTTTGATGATCTTTTTAATAAATGGTATGGGGGAGACCGGATGTCCCTACACAGAAGGATCAAAGTGGACCACAAGTCTCTCAGCACACACACACACACACACACACACACACACACACACACACATCAATACTGAATCGATCATGGACTGAGGGCTACGCCCTGAAACTATGGAGTCCAGCAGCAGAAACCAGAAGAAAGGCTGGAGAATGATGGTGCCTGTGGCTCGTTTCTTGGGTAGAACTCGCAAAGCACAGAAAACTAAAGTGCAGACGGACAGACAGACAGACAGGTCACCCTGTGCCTAAGCAGAGCAAGGAGAGCACAATGAAAGAGGACTAAAGCTACCCACCTGACAAGGGACTGAAAATCAGAGCACTCAAGAGCCAAAAGAAATGTTGGCAGCTAAACACCGAATGACTAGATTTTTTTCAAACAAGCATGTGGTATATGGACTTTGCTCGATTTTATCTAAAGAAAACATAAAAACAGCAAAGAAATTTATGGAAAACAACTCAGCATTGCTAATTGGGAAAATGCAAATAGAAGCCATGAGGAGACACCATCTCAGCCCAGCCAGCAGGGCTCTGATCAAGAAGATAAAAACAGTAAATCCTAGCAAGGATGTGAGAAAGGGTCCATGACTCCCTTAGGGCAAATTTAAGTTAGTCCAGTCACTGTGGGGAACAGCATGGGACCACTGTCCTCAGAACACCAGACACAGAACTGCCATGTGAGACAACAATCTATGAAATGGATTTAAACAGAACTGGTAATGAACACGTTAGAGAGATGCATGTACTTTTTATTTACTGCAGAATTGGTTTGCAGGAGCCAGCATATGTCATCAGTCACCTGAAATTCCCATCCATGAAAGAAAGGATAAAGAAAATGTGGTATAGGCACACAATGGAATATTATTCAGCCATTTGCTGTAATGGAGGAGGAATTTGATTCTGGGTACTGCTAAGTTAAACCAACATAAAGGTATTTTGACTTCAAACTTTGGGTCTAAGGATATGTTGCTTTGGAAAAGAGGCTTTGTTTTTGTTTCCATAGAGTATGGGATCCTGTGGATTCCTTCCAGGCTAATATAGTTTGATGTAACAAGACCCCCTGAAAGGTCTCTGTGAACCCTAGAAATGCTTTGCCCTACAAAAAGCAGGAAGCAGTTTGGAAAAAAATTATGCCCAGATTCCAAAATGATTGTTTATAAATGTTTGCCCTCATTTAAAATTTAAAAGGGGTTGGGTAAAAATCGTTAATGGTCACAGTCAATCTCTTTCTTAAAAAAATAATAAGAGAAATATGATATAGAGATGAATACTTTGCATTGGTATGAATCTTGGTCTATTGATACAAATTTAAGGTCTATTTTGTGTATAGGTATTTCTGCCCTTGTTTAAGGTACTGTGTTTATGTGGCTCATTTAAAAATGTAATATATAATTAAGAAATACAGGTTAATAGTCTTCTATAACAGTCAAATTTTTAGTCATGTTAGTTAGGTTTTCTATATTATAGAGAGAGATTTCAATTAGATATATAATCTTCAACACTTTAAAAATCTACAGAATATGGCATCTGAAATGTTTTAAGAACTTAGACTTTTCTCAGCAGTGAGACACAGCTGTTTCTGACAGCACCACACCAATCTACTTCAAGAAGATGATGGGCATTGAATAGTCTCCTCATGGAATTTGTTAGCCATTTAAACGAGAAACTGCTCTTGCCTGGACTACTTAATGGCATGCTGTATAAGCTGGACATATAGAACCCACAAGAAAATGACTGTTGAACTTGCCAGAAGGTGAGACAGTCCTTCATGGATCTTGCTTCACAACAGAGTCTGCCAGACTTTATGTAGGACACAGACGAAAGTGACTGACAAATTGCCAATACAGGCTAAACAGCCTTTCAAATTTCCTGCTTCATGGAAAAGTCTGCTAGATAGTATGGGCCTGTAGGCTAAAGATGGATGCCCCAACGTTACAGAAGAAGTTTGGATGACTGCCCAGGCAGTGAGATGTCTCAGTCACTTCTAGATGTTTGGAAGTTGCTTACAATGCACTTTCTGTTTACTTAGATAGTAATATATCCTTCTGAGGTCTTTGAAGAGTTGAAGACACAGTTACAGTTATAATTTTCCTTAGTTATGATAAAAGATAAGATAGATAAAATAATGCAACTATAATTCTTATTTGATAATTATTTTGCTATATGTAATTTTACTATGTTAAAGTTAAAACCTTCCTTTTTATTTAGACAGAAAAGGGGAGATGATGTGGGAAACCCCTCTGTAAGCTGTGAATGTGTTTTATTGCCATTGGTTAATAAAGAAGCTGTTTCAGCCAATGAGTTAGAAGAGTAAAACCAGGCGGGAAATTTGAACAGAGATGTATGGAGAGAGTGGGCAGATACAGGGAGATGTCATTTAGTTGCCAAAGAGGGAAACGTTGCCCAAGAAGCAAGAAGTAACAAACCACAAGCCTCATGGTAAAATATAAAATAATAGAAATGGGTTGATTTAAGTTGTAAGAGTTACTTAACAAGAAGCCTGAGCTAATATGCCAAACAGTGTTGCAATTAATATAGTTTCTATATAGTTACTCAGGTCTGGGCGGCTGGGAAATGAATGAGTAGTCTCCGTTTACAAAACCTCATACTTAGTGTTGTGGTGCACACTTTTAACCCCAATCCCTGGAGCCCTGTAATTTTGAGGCCAATCTAGTGTACATTGCAAGTTCCAGGCCAGCCAGAACTACATGATGAGACCTGTCTCAAAAACAAACAGATAAACAATTAAATCTCAGTTAAAATTAGAGCAAAGGGTTCTGGAGAGGTGGTTCAGTGATTGAGAGTAATTGCTTCTCAGTCATGATTATGGGAGTTTGGATCCCAGCATCCACACTGGGATCACAACTGTCTTTAACTCCAGCTCCAGGGGGTCTAATGTAGCTTTCTGGCCTCCATGGCCATGTGCATGCATGTTCACATACACACACATTTGAACAAGAAAGATTGGAGTGATAGATGAGAAAACCATAGCGTAAGACTAAAAGGAGGCCCGCTGAATTGGAGAATCCCAACATCACACTGAGGTTTCCACACTCTGCTGCCTGGAAACCATCTGAAGAGGAAGCAGTGGTTTTTAGAAATGATTCTGGTTGCAGAGAACTGGTTTATTCAGGGCTGCACAGTGGACCGAGTGAGAGACAAAACCTGCTAGTGCTGAGGGTGGGATAAAAGAAGAGTGTTGGGAGAGAAGGATGCATTTTTAAGGTGTCTGCCTCAAAAGAGCTGAAATAAACAAATACTTTTTGGGGTACAGCCAATGAGCTTGCTGAGACTTGCTTGGGGCTCAGCTGTCTACCAAGGGTTCCAATTCCAACCTGGCAATCAGAAAAATTAAGACCTCTGCCAGCCAAAACTTAGTGAGTACCCCAAGAAACATGCTGGCTTCTGCACCAAGGGCCCCAGAGGCACCATGGGCCCAACTGTGAGGCTGTCCCACTGGCTTAGAGTTGGAAAATAACCTGCAGTCCCCCACCTGAGTTACAGGTTCCACACACAGGGGCATTGTTGGAAGACAGCATTGGGTGTGATAGACCACATTCTGCCTTTCAATTTCATACCTCAAAGATCCAACATTGTGTTTTCATCAACAAGCAGCCCCCTTCTTAATTCCAGCTTATTCCATTAATATTGAAAGATTCTCACTGCTCAAATATAAAAGATTACTCCAGATTGACAAATAGCTTCAGAGCAAAGAAAACTTGATTTTTCATTCGGAGGAAAAAGCTATCAAGAGCTTTTCAAAATGGTGATGAGAAGAAGATGAAATGCGTCCCACATGGACTGCGGCTGTGACAGTTTAGACAGGACCACGTTCCATTTTCTCACGAGCTGTTAGGTGACTTCATGATTACATTCACACAAGTGAAGAACCCGAGACACAAGAGGTTAGGCCATTTCTAATGTCACTCAGCTGCTGCCTTATAGAGACAGGCTCCAAATCTAAGAACCTGTTCCACGGATTACATCACTTGATAGGGATGCGGTGTTAAGGGGGATGGGCTATACATAGATGTTGTGTTTGAAGAAGAAATGCCCCTGTAGGTTCACATGTTTGAACACTTGGTTCCCAACTGGTGGCCCTGTCTTTTAGGAAGTAAGTGCCCCCCCCTCAGAAGGAAGTACATCACTAGGGGGCGGGCTTTAAGACATTTTAGTTTGTTCCCACTTCCTGTTCTGCTTCTGTGTAGGAATGGAATGTGATTACCGTTTCCTGAATTCCACCTGGACATCAACACTCCTTCCCCGCCATGATGGACAGTATCCCTCCGTAACTGTAAGGTAAAATGAGTCCTTTCTCTTCCATCTTACTCTATCTGAATGTTTTTTTCTTTTCATAGCAACAGAAAAAAAAATACCCAACACTCGAGGACAGACCTGAGAGACACTCAAGCTTGCAAAGATAAAACATGTCTTCAGCCTCCTGCATGGGCAGGTTTTATTTTTAAAATGAAGGTGGGTGCGCTGGACTGATCCACTGTTCTACACTCCTCATTCAAGCAGAAGAGCAATGACTAAAAGCCGCTGTGTAACTTACCAAGTTTATATTCAGCATACCTACTTCATCAGACATTGGCAGACACCTGTGCGTCTCCAGTGTATGACAGAGCCTAAACTATGAGTTTGCAGTGGGCCCTTCTCTTCACCGGAGTGGTCTTCACTGTTTCCCTCACTACAACTCAGCTAAGTAATGCTGTGTGGGGAGGGGAGGGCTGGTTACTTTAGACCCGCATGTGTGTTAGTGTCCTGCTGCTGTGACCAAATGGTTGAGATCATCAGCTTCAGAAGAAGGAGGAGTGGTTTCAGGTCGTGGCTTCAGAAGTTTCAACCCAGGGTCATTTGACCTTGTCGCCTGGGGCTATGGTGGCAAGAGAGTCTGGATGAGGAAATCGGTTCCCTTTATTCTATATTTGAGTGTGTGTGTGTGCGCGCATGCACGCTCGCGTGTGTGTATGTGTGTTTGTATGTGTAGAAGCACATGTGTCACAGCACATATGTGGAAGTCCGAGGACAGTGTTATGTGTGAACCAGGGTCTCTTATTCTTTTTGCTTGCAGCTGTGTATTATTAGATTTGCGGGCCCATGAGCTTCCAGGGATTCTCTCTCTGCTTCCTAACTCCCTGTAGGAGTCTGGGATTACAGAGTTGCACTAATACATCTGGATTTATGTACATACTGGGGATCCAAACTTGGGTTCTCACACTTGCACTGCAGGTGTTTTATCCATTGAGTCAGCTCTCCAACCTGAAATATCTATTTATGGAGGGTGGGAAGAAGGAGAGAGACAGAGTCACAATAGCCCCTTCAAGGACACCCCCCATGACCTAAAACCCTCCCGCTAGGCTCCACCTTTTAAAGGCTGCTTTACTTCCAAGTAGCACCACAGGTTGCGAGACCAAGTTTTAATGTGGATATTTGGATAACGTTCAAGATCCAGACTATAGAGATATGGTGAGGATGTGAACTTGCCCAGTTCTGATTGTCCCAGTTCACCCATCCTAAATCTTTAATTAACTGGATTCCTTCCCTTTTCCCAAATTGTCTTTTGAGGAACGGTAGCTTCAGGTGAGAAGCTATTCTAGAAGGTGAAACTTCCTGTGTTAAAACAAGTTTGGAAAATAGTCTTAACAAAGCAGAAGCAGGGATCTCTTCTTAGAAACTCCTCTCAGGTGGATACAGTATGCCCTCAGGAAGGAAATGGATAATCAGTGTCTCCCAAACTTCCTGGACTGGGGCTTCTTCTTCAAGGCATGCCTGGCTGATGGGGAGTTCAACAGCTTCATTCTGAGGGGAACCAGACCAGGGCTCACAGTCAGAAACACACTGTGCTGTGCGGACGGCACAGGCCCCGGCTTACACAAAGCTGGTGTCCATCTAATGTGAACAGAAAGGGGGTCATTTTTGCTCACGATGAGCGCTGTCTCTGGCCAGCAATGACCCAGAATTCTCATTTCCTCCTCCTGGCTGGAGAGGAGCATGTGGGGTCAGATCACCTCTGATATTCTGCTTTTGGGGAAGGTTGTTTTTTTAAAAGACATTCCCAACTGTCTACCAAATGTCCCGTTTCTTCACTTGTGACATTTGGGGAAGATGAATCACTCAGTATGGACAGGTTCCCAGCCCTCTCCTAAGTGCACACACGTCGATGGGAGGGTCATCCAGAGAGTCCTTTCAAAGTCCATCCTTGCCCAGTGTGACTGCCTGGTGTGTTTGACTAGGAACCTTCAGGCCCCCCTCCGAATGGGAGTCTGGCCAACAGCCTCTCGCAGGATATCCACAAGCTGATGCTATTTTAAAGTGGAAGAACGCTGAATTTTGTTGTCTCCACTTATAGAACCAAAAATGAACGTTCCAACAAAAAGGGCCGTGCTTGTGAAAATAGTGATCTAACTTTGCTATTTCCTTCTGTGGAAGTAAAAATAATTTTCACAATGCCCACGAAAAAGTACCACCCCACAACTATTCCAGTAGGGCATGTCTAATTTTTTTTAAAATAATTTCCTTAAAAAAATAATTGCTATCCTAGTTTCTTCTTTGTTCTATTCTGATTCTTTAATCTTTTGTTATAAAAAGAATAAATTCTTATAAAATTTTGGAAGATAGAGTCATTAAAAAGTAAAAATAGAAACCCCATCACCCAGGGAAACCCACTTTCACTATTTATATATTTATTTTATGTGTATTCCATATGTATTTCTTTCATTTTATGTTTCTTTCCCTAGAAATATATTTATACTTGCCCATACATATTCATAAGGGCATGCATATACATCATCCTGGGAGGAAATACATATGCAAAAATTATTTTCTCCAAATCGGGATGGCAACCTATGTAATTTTCAGGGCTGCCTCTTTCACTTAGGGCTGCACCCTGAGTCATTTACAAGGCTGGACTTCACCATTCCCAGTCGCCTGAGGCATTGGCTCCTGCGCACCACGATGAATCTACAAGCTGCTGTCAGATCTGACTGGTGAAGGCTGGGGCATTACTATCAATGCTTCTTCTAGAAAGCAATTAGAGTTGGCATTGCTGTCGCTACCTAATGTGTTTATATCGGCTCCTGTAATTGTTTTCTGAAGCCATAAATTTCTCCAGTTAATTATAAACAAATTGCTCTGCTTAATTAATGGGCATCACTAACGGGGATCATCTAATATGCATATGAATGAACCTTGTGACAGCCTCACAGGGCTGGATTGATGATGTTGGGACTGTGGGCCTGAGAAAGAAGGGATCCTCCTGAGATCAGGTCTGGACACAGCCCCAGGAAGCTGAGCAATTAGATGAGTGGAGGTGTCACCTCGGGGGATCCAGAAACAGCATGGGGACAGCTCAGCGCCCAGGGAATCTGAGGATGAAGCTCCCTCAGCAGCACAGTTCTTGCTACCTCTGAGAGCCAAAGGCTGACCTGGGAGACAAGCCCAGGGCTCCTGCATCACAAGTGGTAAAGCTGTGGGGAAGGCTCTGAGGAACTCCTGCCCTGCAGGCCTGGCTTGCGTGAAAAAAAGCCCACAGCCTCCAGTTGAGAGCAGCCACTCTCCTTCAACTGTTGCCATTTTTTCTTCAGAGACAAAGGGGACTGGCTTTTATTAAGCATCCATCTTGTGCACTCTCTTCACAAGAGTTGTTACTCCATCCCACAACCGAGTAAACCGAGACTCATGGAGGGTATGCTATTTGTGTGGCATGTGAGGATGGAGGCCAGGATGCGGAGCAAGATTGTGCTTATGGTCCAGGACTGCAATACTCAGAATGGAGATTTGCTCTTGTTTTAGCTGAAGCATCACAAACTCTAAAGCATCATAGACTCTTGGCCTTGGCCTTTTATCCCCTTTACCTTGGAGAAAAGACAGGAGTTGGGGTCCAAGACATTGATCCAATGGCCAATGCTATGTTCTATCTTGATAATCTTGTTGGAATTCAGTGATCAATTTAGGAGGCTCTGGGACAAAAGCAGGAAGCAGATCCTTGTGTGAAGAAGATCCCTACCAATAAACCCATCATAGCCAAACCCCCCAAAGGAACTTGCTTCCCACCAAAGAACCAGACAACTCTGGCTCCCAAGTTCCGAATCTTAATAACACATTCCCCGAGGGTGCAGAAATAAACTTCTAATGTAAGGAAAACCACTTCAGAAGGAATAATGTGTTGTGAAAATATATGTAAAAGTAAATATGGATGTACATAGATGCATCTGTGCAGAAGAGGCAGTTGGTTCATTCACTGACCCATTCATTCATGCATATTTATTTTTTCAATTCTTGAATTTATTTTATCATTAGTATTTACATACACTTATTCACTCATTAATCTTTTCAGCTATTCATGTCACTAACCAATTACTGAACCAGTTTTTCCTGTGCACCTACTGTGTGCTGGGTGCCAGACTACATTGTAGATGTAGAATTTAATAAGACAAGATTCAGGAACTCATCGTCTGATGGTATAGACAGTCATTTTCATTCATAATTGCATCAGAAAGTACTATATGCCCCTGGAAAGATCTGTATGATGCACTGGGGGTCTAGAATTGGCAAAGAGGAAGAATCTTGAAAGAAGAGGGCCTCAAGCAAAGGGGGTCAGGAGTTGGGGCGAGGGAGCATTCTGGATGTGAACAGTAAGACTTGCTCATTGTCTGTCTCATATGGCCTGAGGCTTGGCCTCTGGGAAGGATTTGTTTAGACAGAAGGAAAGGCCAAACATTCTTTAGTTTATCTACCTGCCAAGCTGACCTAAGGTGAGGAGGATTTGGGCTCCGGAAGAGTCAAGTGTTACCTGCAGGGGCCCACCTGGCCTGCTCACTCCTAAACTGCCACAGACATTAATCACCAGGATGTGGAAAGGGTTTTACTCCAAGTAGTAAAATGGGTTATTTGTTTGCAGACAGCAGATACTATTTACCACTTAGAGGTGGAAATGTCCCAGCTTCTCTCCAAGGGCCCCCGTAAGACTTATTCTCAATTTATGTAGCATCTTTCCTCCAAATAGCTTTATAAATTTTTAATCAAAATTGTATTTTAGGAAGTGGAAGCTACTGGATTTCTCCCAGACTGTCACATTTGAAAGGAATTTTATGAAACTCAAATGGGATTTTTTTTAATGCCTATATTTCTCCTTCAAGTGGGCTTCCAACCAAGGCTTTCAAATATTTTTTTCTCTCTCTCTGTCTCCCTTTTAAAGGGACCTTTTTGTATACAATGTCATATCCGAAAATGTGACATTCAGTAACTGACATTCTATTTTAATTCACTTTGACAAAATAATGAACTCTATTTGTAGGAGCAAGAGACTCATATGACAAGGAGATATCTCTGGAGTTTTGCTATAAATGAAAAAATATATATCCCATTTTTTTTCTGAAAAAGTGTCAAATTTGAGACTTTAAAAAAAATCGAAAATGATGCTAAATGTCTAAGACCTGACAGGAAGCCCCTGCCATAATCACATATTCTGCTACTCACCGGCTGGATTTGGGTTTTTTGTTTGAGCTGGTAACACACGCCATCATTTCCCAGACTTCGACTTTCTGCTCCCTACAACTTAGTTTCCATGCCTGGAGTAAGAAAGTAGAGCCTCTTGGCTTCATGACAGCCTCGGCTCCCTGCCAATGCCTAGCATCTTGGGCTTGCCTCTGCTGGTGACATTTATGGACTCTGGAGCAGATGGGAGGTCATAGGACCCGTGACTAGCAACCGCAAGGCAGAACCCAAGGCTACAGATGTAGCTTTCTGCCTAAAGAAGAGATTCCTGGAGAGGAACAAATGCAGACACACATTCACCTCTCTGCTTTTAACGTAATGTTTAGCTATAGCCCCTGGTCAGTTTTTAAGAGAAGCTAATTGCATGTTGTATCTGAGACCCTTGAGTTGTGGGGGCCATTCTGGAGAGATGGACTGGAGACATGGACTCTAATGGATGACCAGATATCTAGTCAGAGTGCAAGCTGGGCACAGAGACTGCTCCAGCCTCTTTGGAGGAAAGGGGCAGGCATTCACTGACAGAAACTGCTGAAGGCGAGGGTCCCAGCTGAGAATACTGGTGCCAGAACATGATGCATTTTTATTTTTCATTTTCTTTGAGAAACACTACGACGATCATGTACAAACCCACCACATATAATTTAAAGTATTTGAGTAGGAAGTGAAACTTTCCTTCTGGCCTCCACCCCATTGTAGCTGTCCACCCTGACATTTTCTGTCTGCAGCACAGAGGTCTGGGTAGATAAATGGATACCTTTCTATTTTACTTAGAATAGTAGGGCACGTCATACATGCTGATTGTTGTTTTTGTTCCTCTTTTCAGTAAATGGGGAACTGGAGAGTGTGTGTTTCTCTTGTTATTACACTGCTGTGTTTTCTGACCCTGTTCCCTGGAGGAACACACTTCAAAGGCTACACAAAGCAGAAGGGAACCTCAAGTGGTGGTGGCTCCAGGAAACAGAACTTATGGGGACAAAGAGCACTGTGATTTTTTACCCACCCCACCCCTGCTTTCCACTCTAAGTACCCCAGCTTCAGTCAAACAAGATTAACCCGCTGTAGGGGTAACACTGACCAATCACCCCTTCTGTCACGAGATCCTGCTGTATAGACACCATAGTGTGTGTGTGTGTGTACATGTGCATGCGTGTGTGTACATGTGCATGTGCGTGTATGTGTATGTGTGTGTGTACATGTGCATGTGTACATGTGTGTGGAGGCATAGGTCTCATTGGGTGCCTTCTTCTGTCACTTTCCACCTTATTTTTTGAATCAGGGCTTCTCATTGAACCCAGAGCTCACTGATTGGCTGGGAAGGCTGACCAATGAGCTCTAAGCATCTCCTTGACTCACTCCACTCACTGGCCCCAGCTCTGGGTTACAGGTTTCTGTCTTGCATGCCTGGCGTTCACATGTGTCCTTTAGTTTATACAGCAAACACTTTTCTGACTTCATCATCTCCCTAGTCCCTGAGCTTCTCTCTTCATTGTTCTCAAACACAATACACCTTTGTTTTTAGCAATAGTCAAATTAGCATTAATTATATTTCAAGTCATTAAAATTTCCCCTTGATTGCATAAAGGTTTTAGATACCTTTTATTAAACAATGTTCCACCCATACATAATTATGTATGATAAACAATAGCATAAACCCCCATGAACTTAATATTAGTACAAGAAATAAAATATTACCAATACTTTTGAATATCTATTTTTCCAATTTTGTTTTTCTGCCTTCTATTGCCTTCTGAACCAAGAGATAATAAATATTTCACTGGATTTTGTGTTTATCCCTTCCTTGCTTTCCTTTTAAACAGTGGTTTTTTCCTTTGGATGTCTGTTGTTTCAGTATCAGATAGCTTTATTCTGCTTGGGACAATCCCTTTGAAAACCTGTATAGTGTAACAATAAGGATAACGAAGAAAAAAACAAAAGTACATGAAAAAAGGAGACAGAGAAACTTTGTAGACTTTGAGTTTATGTACTCCCCAAAGCAAGCGAGACCCAGCAGCATCCAGTGGAACTCCTAAGAGAAGAGATGGGACAAGCCAAGGAGAGTTTGGGCGTGACTAACAGGTCTCATCTGTCATCAAGGAAAAGAACATCCCTAGGAGAGAATAACAACCCCAAGGGGACACAGCTGTGACCAGGACCAAGGAACAACCAAAAGCACCCCAGCAGGGTATACACACACACACACACACACACACACACACATACACACACACACATGAGGCAGAGGCCCTTTTCAATGTGGGCACAGTTAGTAAAGAAACAAACAGAAGCAAACCAGGTTGGTTCTAGAAAGCTTCTGAGATTCTGAGCCAAGTTAGATGGAGAGGGGAGAGCAGGTGTGTTTACCCTGGGGCGCCATGTTTAAAGTAATTGGTCCACTGCCTTCTGAACAGCAGAAACAGCCGTGGTCTGCAAAGCCTAGAGAATTTCAACATCTTCATGGCCCAATTCATCTCCCAACCCTCGCCCCCTAGGCACAAAGCAGCTTCCTGCAGATCGCTGCTCTGAACTCCATCTCACTCAATTGACTAACATGAATAGGCAAAAGGTACATTCAAATACTGAACAACTAGAAAGCCCTCCTCAGATATAGAACACTATACATATATTATAACCGAATACACCATTGTAAAATTAAAAGTGTACTGCCTGCGGTGGTGGAAACAGAAAGAGCAGAACCTGACAATTCAAGTAGTAATGCTAGGAAACCGGCAGAATTTGGAAATAAAAGAGAAAGCATTTTCCCCCAGAAATAAAGACTATATTAGAGTTTTAAAAAGAAAACCCTACACTGATACAGAAGATAAAAAATGAGAAGACAGTCAGGATGGTGGTGGCACATGCCTTTAACTCAGAGGTAGGCGGATCTCTGAGTCCAAGGCCAGCCTGGTCTACAGAGCACAGAGCGAGTCCCAGGACAGCTAGAGCTGTTACACAGAGAAATCCTTGCTCAAAAAACCAAGCAAACAAACAAAAAAGGAACTATGGAGAAAATGATAAGAAGGAGATATGCAGAGAAAAATGTAAACTATGGATGATTGATGACTTATGATGGAATAAGTACCTAAAATGTAATTCAGTAACATTTAGATGATCTTAAAGACATGACATGTGGAAAAGACAGATGATATAGTAGGAAAAACTGATCTCCAATGGTCAAAACCAGGATCTATTCTAATATAATTATTATACCCTGATGTTAAAGGATACTTGGAACAACTAAACAAAAAGATAACATAATTTATAAGAGAAACTCAAGCTAATGTCAGATGATACTATTTAACACAATATGATGAAGAACAATTCTGATAAGATTTTCAAGGAAAGGAAATCAGAGACAGGGATTTTTATACCCGGTCCAAATGCCTTTTCACAATTTACAACCAGTGTATGTGTGTATATACATACACATAAACATACGTATACCCATACCCATACTCTAGCAACCAGTGGATGTGTGTGTATACACACAAATGAACATGCACCTACCCATACCCATACTGTGGGGGTTTTGTTCTCATGAGCCATTCCTGAGGAATATTATAAAGAATGAGTTCTCAAACAAGAGATTATCAGGGAAATATTGGCTAAAAGATTGCCAGAAAGCAGAAAACTCATTTAACTACCATGATGGTAAATACTGATTATCTACTTGAGATGGTCTCAAATCACCTAGGAGACAAAATCCCTTGGGCACACTTGTGAGGGATTATCTAAATTAGGTTAGGCTCTTGGCAAGCATGTGAACTCTCTAGGTTGGACCAGCAGCTGCAGCTGGAAGGCCCACTATAACTGTAGGCAGCCGCATTCCATGGGCTAGACTGCATGAAGCAGGGAGAGCAAGCTGAGTGGCCGCACTTGTCTCCCTCTGCTTCCTGACTGTGAACACAAAGTGAGCAGACACCTCAGGTTTCCACAGCTGCCGTTTCTTCCCCACCGTGATGGACTGGGAGCTGAGATAAACCGGAAGCTCCTTAAGTTGCTTTGTCACAGCAACAAAACCAGGAACCAATACAACCACAGACTCCAGTGGAAGCCAGGACAGAGACAAAAATGAAAGAATTCAATGAGTACACAGTCTGGCAATATATCTGTGAGGATAGAAGGGCAAATTGTGAGGCTGGAGAGATGGCTCAGTGGATAAGAGCACTAGCTGCTCTTCCAGAGATTCTAAGTCAATTCCCAGCCACCACAAGTGGCTCACAACCATCTATCATTGGATCTGACTCATATACATAAGTAAATCTTTCCTTTTAAAAAAAGAAGGGCAAATTATGTTCGGATGGTGCAGTGGCTTGAATGAAAATGATGCCCATAGCTCATATATTTGCATGCTTAGTCTCTAGTTGAGGAACTGTTTGGAAAGGATTAGGGGCTGTGGCCTTATTGGAGTAAGTGTGGCCTTGTTGGAGGAAGTGTGTCACTTGGAGTAGGCTTTGAAATTTTTAAAGTCCATGCCAGGCCCAGTATTGCTCTCTGCCTGCAGATCAGGAAGTAGATCTCTCGGCTACTTCTCCAGCACATGCCTACCTGTGTGCTGCCATGCTCTCTGCCATGATGATAATAGACCAACCCTCTGAAACTGGAAGCCAGGCCCTAGTTAAGTTTTTTCTTCTATAAGTTGCCTCAGTCATGGTGTCTCTTTACAGCGATAAAACAGTAAACAGACAGAAACTAAGAGAGTGGATTTCCTCATCTCTAAAGCGTGTACCCAACAGCTATTATTAGCAACTAAGAGAAGGGACTGTGCTCCCAGCCTGGTAACTGAGACACTGGGGACATTAGGATGCAGAGAGCTGTAGACCAGAAAGTGGAGGTGTGTTTCCATCAGCTGCACTGTACACTTTACGCATTTGTTTTGATTTTAAGTGATTTTATTTACCTAGACCATGGAGTTTTAATACTGATCTAAAATGATTCTTGAAAGCTTTACATGAAATTTCACATGTGAAGGCACATGAGCCACTGCCTTAGTTTACGTTCTATTGCTTTGATAAAGATCATGACCAGAAGTAACTTAGAGAGGAAAGAGTTCATCTTGCAGACTACAGTCCTCCATCAAGGGAGGCTGGTATAGGAACTCAAGGCAGTGATCTAGAAGCCATGGACAAACACTGCTTACTGGCTTGCTTGGTTTTTACTCCTGGCTTGCTCAGTTTGTTCTCTTATACAACCCAGGACCAACTACTCAGGATGACACTACCCAGAGTATCATCCACATCCATCATGATCAATAGATAGATCATAGATATAGATAGATATCTGATAAACTTGCCTCCAGCCCAGTCTAATGACAGCATTTTCTCAGCTCATGGTCCATCTTATAAAATGACTCCAGATTTCTGTCACATTAACAAAAACCTAACCACCACCACCACCATCCACCTGCACCTCCATCGTTTTCTTTCACGTGTATTATAAATATGTAGATATTATTTTAAGATATATTTTAAAATGATGTGTTAAAAGGGTGTTAAGTTGGGGGTGTAGTTCCCAGTCCCTAGCATCCATCCCAGCCTCCCTGACCTGGTCTGGACTCCAAATCCCAGCATGCCAGGTCCTGACCCTCCCCTGGGTCAGGACCACTCCCACAGGGTATTTATGTGAGCTCCCAAAGGAGAAACACTTGGTGTGTCATCCCCTGTGTCGTGTCCCCCCCTTCTGTGGTCACAGTTGTGGCCTCCTGGTTCCCCTTGGGACCACCCTAGAGTGCAGGAATCCCATTAAACCTGGATATTTTTTAATTTGGCTTGTTGTGATTTGGCTTGATTGGGATTTTTGCCTAGGCAGAGAGCTCGCATTAGGAAAAAAATCCTAACAGGGGAAGGAGTTGGAGTTACAGTGCCAGTGAGCTGCCTCATGTGGGTGCTGGGAACCACACTCAGGACTTCGAAAGAGCAGCAAGTGCCATTCACTGCAGAGCCATCTCTCCAGGCTCCAAGATTGTTCTTTCTAATGCTGCCTTTTGTGACTTTATTTTTACTTTTAATTGTTTTAAATTTTAGTTCTTAAGTAACAAATCCCATTTATTCATTCTTTTCGATTTTTTCTAACTTTCTACCTTATGCTTTTCATCTTTTTATCTCAATCTTTCATCTCATTTACTTTTATATGTTTAACCTTTAATTTTGGAATATATAGCATTTTATATTTTCTTTCAAACTTACCCACTGTATTCTATTATTCTTTTTACATTCCTAACCTTTTGCTTTTATTGTGATTTATATTCTTTGTCACTGTGCATTGCTCTTTCAGTGCTGTGTTAATCTCCTCCTAACCTTTTATTCTCCTTTCCATGATTGGAATAATCTCATTCATTTTTCCCCTTTCTTCTACGAAAATTGTGACGGGGGGGGGGGAAGAAAATCTTTCTTTCTTTTTTAACAATAGTTAGCCAGAATGTGTTCCCATTAACATGACCGCAGAAGAAAATTTCACTCGCTCCCTTGCATTTGTCAAACAAACATGCAAACAAAATTAGAAAACCTGCCCTCTGAGCTTCCCAGTTTCACTGTCTGTGGAGTGAAGGCCATTGGTAAGAGAACGGCCAGCACAATTTTACCTCTGCCCCGCCCCCGGACCCACCCGGTAGCCCTCCCAGAAGTTCTAATTCTCTTTGTAAAGATCAAGTCAGTTATTTCAAGAACTGAACCAGCTTCCTAACATTCCATGCCCTCTAGAGCTGCCTGGAGACTCCCTATGTTTAAGTTAGTCTTTCCATGTGTGTGAGACCCCATCAGGCCTTTTCTCCAGGGGTTACTCAACTTTTCCTTCTTCACCCCAAGGCATACACTTTCCTCTCTCTTCCAAACAAAGAGACCCTGTTTCCTTAAGTCCATTTGCCTCCCTGACGCATCTGAAATTCAAGGTGGTTAGTCACCTTCTCTGTGGGAACAATCCCCTCAAGGGACAGACAGGATTGACTGGCAGCTCTTGGCTCCACTTAGAAGCTTTCATGGCATAATTGATCCAAGCTAGAACAACTAGCAATAGGCGTCAATCCTAGGAAATACTTGGGGGGGGGGGGCTGTGTTTAGTGTTGGAGGTACAAGGCATTTAATGTCCACAGCTTTACAAAGAAAGAACAATTATTCAGACCTGGTAGGTACCAGCCTACCTTCTTATTGAAGCCTGGCAAAAATCTCTCATTTTCATACAGTCGATTAAAACAAAGTCCTCAGGCTAAACAAAACACCTGAGTAAAACGCCCTGTGTCAGAACTCAAGAATGGCTCTCATGACCTGCCTGGGGTACCCAGTCTGTTTGGATAGCTCTGGACATGATTTCCTATGTAGAGTCAGGTATCAGTATTCATTTTCTGACATAACTAACTCGGAAACTCAAAAATAAGGATAACTTTTGTGTGGTGTTACATGGTATGGTTTGTGTGCACACATGTATAGAGGTCAGAGGTCATGTCAGGTATCTTCCTCGATCACATCACTTTATCTTTTGAGACACTCTCTGGCTGTCCTTCAGATTCACTGATTCTGACAGACTAACCGGAGAGCAAGCTCCAGGGATCTGCCTATCTCAGTTTCCTCTGCTCTAGCCTCACAGGCGCAGGGCAGCATGCCGGGCTACATGGGTGCCGGGCATCCTAACCCAGGCCCTCTTGCTTGTGCAGCAAGCACTTTTCTGACTGTCTGAGTTTCTTTTCTGTTTCTGTAATAAAATGTCATCGCTAGAAGCAATTTGGAGACAAAAGTTGACTTTGCTTTGCAGATCCAGAGGGCTAGCGTTGACAGTGGCAGAAACAGGGTGGCAGCAGGACCAGGAAGTGGCTAATCACATTTCAATCACACGTGAGAACCAAGCTCTAAGATGTCAAAGCCCACTCCCCAGTGACACACTTGCTCCAATAGGTTTCCATTTTCTAAGAGCTCAGTGACCTCCCACATGGCAGCACCAGCTACAGACCCTGTGTTCAAACACGTGAGCCATTTACACCACAACACCAACTGAGCCACCTCTCTAGCCAGGTGATTCCAATTTGTAAGACTATGTCCTTTATTCGCCATTATTTTTGGATATTTCATCAAAATGCATATCTGTTTATTCAGGTACTGGCTTTTGCTTTATTCCCTAAATACCTGTGAGAAATTTGGAAAGGTCATTGGTGCACTGGACATTGCCTTGCCTTTTGAAGTTTCCATGGGGGTTCCACAGGCTCACTATGAATACTGCAATGTTCACCTTGAAAGAGGGCATGAAAAAGCTTTCCGTAAAAGGTCAGAGTGTAAACGCTGGCTCTTTGTGCAACCACTGAGTTCTGCCGTTGTGCGGTATATTTGTCTCTGTGCTGCAATGAAACGCCGTGAACAAAAAGCAGGTTGGAGAGGAAATTATTCAGCTTGCACTTCCGCACCGCTGTTCCTCATCAAAGGAAGCCAGGACAGGAACTCAAGCAGGGCAGCAACCTGGAGGCAGGAGCTGATGCAGAGACCATGGAGAGGTGCTGCTCACTGGCTTGCTTCCCATGGCTTGCTCAGCCTGCTTCCTTATAGAACCCAGGACCACCAGCCCAGGGATGGCCCCACCCACCCACAATGGACTAAGGCTTTCCCACCAATCACTAATTAAGAAAATGCCCCACAGCCAGATCTCATGGCGGCATTTCCTCAGTTAAGGTTCCCTCCTTTCGGGTGGCTCTAGCTTGTGTCAGTTTGACAATAGATTAGCTATCACATGTGAAAGCAGTGACAGTCAGTCTTTCACAAGTGCTGTTAGACTCTAGTGCAGCTAATGTAAGGACTCTGCGATTTGAATTTCCTGCATTTTTAATTACTTATTTCTACATATATGCTCATATATATTATATAGTACTTATTTACACATACACACACACACATATTAAAGTCCATTTTCCCCTTCCATTGAACCCCCTCCCAAAAAGTCGGCCTCTTGCTTTCACGGATGTGTCTGTGTGTGCGTGTGCCCCACTGCATTTAATTAGGGTTGCTTGCATTAGCATAAGCTGAGGCTTATTTACTTGTGCAAATGCATCATATGTCACAAAATATTAGATGTCTTCCACCCAGTTACAGACATAAAATGATTATTAGTGCCAGGCACAATGGTGCATACCCCTAATTCCAGCACTGGGGAGACTGAGGCAAGGAGACTGTGATTCTGAAGCCAGCCTGTGCTATATACTCATCAGATCCTGTCTTAGAACAGCATGAAACTGCCAGGCAGTGGTGGCGCACGCCTTTAACCCCAGAACTCGGAAGGCAGAGGCAGGCGGATCTCTGTGAGTTCGAGGCCAGCCTGATCTACAAGAGGTAGTTCCAGGACAGGCACCAAAGCTACACAGAGAAACCCTGTCTCAAATAAACTTCTAAAAAAAAATATATACATTCATATCACGGAAGACAGCCTTTGGTCAATTTTTTTCTGGTGGCTGTTGACTCCTGTTCTAGGAGCTACCCCAATACAATTATTTAGGGGACAATAGTTGACTCAGAGGGTACTTTCCGAAAGGGTAAAATAGGTATGCATCCTGCCTTGTGTTCTGTTTCATTTCCACCTGAAATGCTAGAACTCCCAGAGGATTAGACCACCAGGAAATTGCCTCTTTATCATAAAAAAAAAAAAGGAAGAGAGCGTCATGGTGTTGTGAGCCAGGATGGACTAACCAGATGACTTCTCTGCATCTAATTAGTTAGACAGAAGGGCTACCGATCCAACGCGCCTACAGAGTCATCATTTTTGGTAGACACCTCCAATATTAAACTGACTTATGGTCGATAACCCTAAGGATCAAGTTAACTAATTCAGTCACATAGTCATATATTTTGCGAACAATTTAGCTTTGAGAGGGCACCTGGAATCTCTATTTTTCAAGGTTAACTGCTCCGTGGGTGTTTACCGGGTGCTTTATGAACAGGGTGGGCATTTTGACTCTCTTGCTGTAAATTTGTTTTCCAAACAAAACTTATTGCTGTTCTGCTCTGCTGAAGAGATGTGGGGACTCAAGAGCCATTTCAGCGGTGAGCTGGGGAGTATCTAAGAGCTTCCTCGGGAGACTCTCAACCTGTGGAGGACGCCGCAGGCTGCCCGCCCCCCTTTTGTCCTCCAGGTCTGTGTCCTTGTCAGGCTCCTCCGTTTTATTTATTTATTTTTTTTTGGGGGGGTATGCGTGTTTTGCCTGCATGTATATCTGCACACCATGTGCGTGCCTGGTATCCACGGAGGCCAGGAGTAAGCATCAGATCCCCTGGACTGGAGTTACAGATGTTTTTAAGATAGCATGTGGGTGCAGGGTATCTAATCTGGTCCTCTGGAAGAGAAGCCTGTTGAACCAGCCTCCACCACCACCCCAGCTCTCTTGAGAACACATTGGCCTAGCCCCACTAGCTGACCAGTAAAGTCATTTCCTTCATACCCTTAGCCCTGCATCAGGCTGCATCACCTATCAAGGGCTGCAAAGAAAGTCACAGAGCAGCTCCTGTGTAACTAGAAAACTGTCCAAGACAGAGTCAGCCGTGGACTTCTCTCTTCTGGTAGTCCCTCCATTTCCTGGAGGTCAGAGCTGATGCCTGTCGACAGACAAAACTATCAAAGAACGGTTTCCCTTGATTTCTGCAGTCCTCATGTAAGGCTCTGTTTTGGACCCTCCCAAGCCAGGAAGGAGCTGAGCAGCAGGGATGCTCTGGTCCATGCTGAGAAAGCATCTTTTCCTGGTGGTCCTTTGGGATGATACTTCATTCTCACTCGGGAATAGCTGGGTGCTTACTAAGGGGCTCAGTGGGGGACTCTACTTAATATGTCACACACACCTTCTAAATTAGGACTCTGGAAGGTCCCCTGAAGTCTCAGCACTGCTCCTGTATGTCTCTTGAGGGACTGGTTTTTGTTAATTTCCATTTATTTATGTAGTGGGTCATATAGCTCAGTGGTTGTTCACCCAGCCATAGGTTAAAACCACGGTGAGCTTTGACATCATGCAGATGCCAGCCAAGACTGATTTGATCACTGTCTCTAAAGGTGGGACTATTTATCAGATGTTTGCTGTGGGACAATGATCTTGTATCCTGTCTCTTGTATTATTTTAATAAAATGCTGATTGGCCAGTAGCCAGGAAGGAAGTATAGGTGGGGTGACAAGAACAGGAGAATTCTGGGAAGAAGAAGGGCTCAGTTTGCAGTCATCACCTAGACACAGAGGAAGCAAGATGAGAATGCCTCACTGATAAAGGTACCAAGTCATGAAGCTAACACAGACAAGAATTATGGGGCTCATATAAATTATTTGAGTTAATAAGAAGCCTGATCTATTAGGCCAACCAGTTTATGATTAATGTAGACCTCTGTATGTTTCTTCGAGACTTAATGGCTGTGGGACCAGGTGGGACAGAAATCTCAGTCAACAGATGTTCCCAGTATTTTTAAAACATATGACAGAGGGGCTGGAGAGATGGCTCAGTGGTTAAGAGCATTGCCTGCTCTTCCAAAGGTCCTGAGTTCAATTCCCAGCAACCACATGGTGGCTCACAACCATCCGTAATGGGGTCTGGTACCCTCTTCTAGCCTGCAAGCATACACACAGACAGAACACTGTATGCATAATAAATAAATAAAATATTAAAAAAAAACATATGACAGAGCACAGCTTCTACCTGTGCATCCTCCCCCTGAGTGTTGGTTGCTAAGAAAGGAAACAACAGTGTTGGTGCTTAGTCATCAACACACAGAGTCTATGGCTTCCCTGAGTAGCCTTGCTTCTGGACACAGCGCTACTGGGGCCTCATTTCCCATCTGCCATCTCATTGTCAATGTGCGCCAGTCTAATCTTACTGTTACGTATTCTATTTTAGATGTAAACTGTTTGTAGAGGGTGTGTTCAGCTAACTTAAGCTAAAAGGACCAGGGAAAGGTCAGTGGAATAGTAGAGTTTATTTTATGGCATGGGGGGGTAGATGTGTCCAACCAATGGAGAGAAAACTAGGAGAGTCAAAACTTAAAACATCCAGCTCCCTCCTCCCTCCTCCTTCTTCCTTCCCCACTCTCTCCTCCCTCCCTCCCTCTCTCTCCTTGCCCCTTTGCGTTTTTTTTTTTCTTTTTACACCAGTTTCATTCCCTCTGCCTTCGAGAGCAGCTCTCTTCCTTTCTGTAAGGCAACATGATCCCAGGACAGCCAGTCCATGCAAAGTACTTGCAGTCCCAAGTGCCAAGGTGGAATCCTCAGGAGAAAGCTAGTGAGTGGCGCAGCTGGGGTCTGCTAACTCCGCAGCATCTTTGCATCGAGGTCATTAGGAAGGATAATGATGTTCAACCTGGCTTTCTTATACCCTGTCAGAACCAAGAGGGAGGGAGCCATGAGCAAGCAGATGCCTCTCAAGATGGTTCCAACAGCAATGTTTGTATAAACCACTTTCAGCCTTTGTAGATTAAGGGGGAATGTAGACAAACCAATGGATTCAGGTTTGCAACACAAATCACCACTAGGAGTATCTGAGGATTTGGCCTTACTGTCATTATAGCATTTGGAGACTGTGATGGCCACACTTGGGCATCAACTTGACTGGATCTAGAATCAACTAATAGACCAGCCTCTGGGTGCACCTCTGAGGAATTTTCCTGGTTAGATTAATTGAAGCAGGAAAACCCACCCTAAACAGAGGAAGCATCGTCTACAGATGGACCAAACATAAGCAGATACAAGGGGGACGCTTTTGCTTTCTTCAAGTCTCGAGGACAAGTTCTTCCACTTTGTTCACGATCCCTGTGCCACCACTGCTGCCATCTTTCAATGCCGTCAAAAGCCAGCTTCTTCAGCCTCCCAACCTGGACCACTCCAGTAATCCTCCAGTTCCTCAAAGCAGTTTGGGACTTCTGAGAGATCCAGCCTCACAGGTTGAGCAGCCATGTGTTCTCAGGCTCTCCAGAGGGAAGACCATCTTTGGAGTATCTAGACTATATGTAAGCCAATCTACTTAAGCCCGGTTCTAATGGTTCTATTTCTAAAGAGAACTCTGATACAGAGAACAAGAAGAAACTTGACACAGAAGTCGGTTAACATTGATGAAGTAGGTCACAGGGACTTCTGAGCATCTCTGTGTTCCTCAACCTTCTTTGGGTTTTGCAATAATCCCTTCAGAAGTCGTTTCTGGTTTCCCCCTAAATGGCACACCTGTATGTGAAATCTGCCAGAGATGGCTGTAGAGAACCATGGACACGGCTCTTTAGAGGCTCTTCGACTCACTCGGCCAGCTGTTTTAGAAAACTGTCGAAAGCAGAGTAGTCATTCTGTGTTGACAGATGTGAGTGATCACCAGGGTTCAGTTCACAAATCGGATGATGCTTAGTGAGACGACACTGATCTTGACAAATTCCAGTCACCGTGGCAGAATCCAGTTTGGACAGGACCTCATTTGTCAGTCTGGCTCCCAGGAACATCAGGGGGAGGTGGTAGCATTCACTGTAGCAGGTGATAGCAAGGAGTAATTTATGCTATGCAGGAGTCACAATGTGTGGTAGGTGCACTGTGGTGTGTGAGTGTGTGTGTGTGTGTTTGGGGGGGTACAGCTGTGTGTGTGTTCATGGGTGCTGAGGCCAGAGGTCAATCTTAGGTGTCTTCTCTTATCCTCTTCACCCTATATCTGGACACAGGGTTTCTCTCACTGATTCAATGAGACCAGGTAAGCAATGAGCCCCAGAGATCCCCTAGTTCTACTTCCCTATCACATGGGCTATGGGTGTGCACCACCATGCTTGGCTCTTTACACAGGAGCTGGGGAACCAAACCCAGGTCCTTAGGCTTGCACAGTAAATAAAGGCTTCCCCCGCTGAACACCCTGCTCAGCCACAGCTACCTTTGTTATGTTTATTCTGTGCTAACAGTTTCCTTAGACCTCATTCTAACGCTGGAGAGTCTGTGGTTTCTGTTTTGTCTTGTAATGTTTCACTGCAACAAATATGGCGTTCTCATATGCACATTGAACTCAGTGAATATTCACAGTCTAAACACAAGAATACACCCATCGCGGAGATCAAGAAATGGGAGCTGACCAGCACCCCCGCAGTCTTTCCAGTCACCCCGTCTACCCAAGGATAGCCTTTGTCTCAATGCCCAACAGCATAGTTTTGCCTGTTTCTGGAGTCTAATAAAGTAGGGTAATAAACAGTCTTTCTATGCTCTACATCCTGCTTCTGAGATCAATTCGTACTGTTGTGTGGACATAGGCTGTTTGTACAGCATTCTAATGTGGGAGCATGCCAAATTGATATCTTCGGTCTACCAATTTCGGATATTTAGGGAGTATCCTTTCTAAAAACTACTCCAAATAGTCCTGCTCTGCCCATTCCAGAACATGTTATTGCTGTGTCCGTGAGTGCGTGTCTACTGGCTATGTAATTAGAATGGAAACAGCTGTGTAATAAGGTATGTGCGTGTTCCACTTTGACACTGATAAACACTTTACCAAAATAATTGTACCAATTTACGCTTCCGCCAGCAGCAGAGCAGAGCTCGCTTCGTCCCTCGTTCTCGCCTGCCTCAATCTGGAATGTCATCTTTTCCCTCTTTAGTCAGGCCCGTGGGCGGAAGTGGTTTGCTGTGGCTTAACTTGCATTCCCTTGTTAATGAAGCTGAGTCTCTTTCCCATGGTTGGCTTCATTCATTTAATTAACAGCCATTTGGATGTTCTCTTCGTGCAGTGTGTACAAGCCTTTTGCCTATTTTTTTCTCATGTTGGGCTTCCTTTCTTTAGTTGGTGGCTGAGAGCTTTCTCTAAATTTTGCCGCCATGTCCTCTGTTGGCTATAGATATCAAAATACCTTATTTCCACTCTGGCAGGAAATTTTTACTCTCTTTCTGCCTAGCAATTTTTCTATCCTTTTACATACTCAAAAATAGTATGACTGTGACCCCAGATTTTCTTCTAAGCCCTCATGGTTTTTATTGTTTATGCTTATAAGCTACTATCCATTAGTATTTGATTATTTCATTGGTGTAAAATAATTAAATCAAAAAACCATATTTTCATATAATCCATGGAGTAACATTTACTACACGGACTCTCTTCCTTGTGCACTGGCTTACTCACAAATCAAATGTACTTTTTCTGGGATTAATTTCTTTTTCTATCTTTGTAACAATTCTGTATTGTCTAAATCTCTATATATGAATAATTAAATTTGTTAACTGTCGGGGACCAGCCTGAACAAAAATACCACTTGCTAGGGTAAGGGTGTGGGGATTTAGAAGTATTAGTAAAGAATGCGAAGATGTGTGTGAAAATAATAAAACAGAAAAACATAGAATATTACTGGGAGGGAGTTCTAGTGAGTACCAAAATTGTCCGCATTTAATTTCTGATTGCTTAAAATACCCTGACCCCAAGATTTATTTAAAAAAAATGCATGCATTAACAAGGAAATGAACAGGTCAGTTGAAGGCCGCAGGCTACAGCCATAGTTAAACATTCTGTTGCTAGAACAAAACAAGTCATTGTCACACCCTAGACTAAAATATGCTGTAGGCAAACCACTCCCTGGGGGAATCTACTGTTAACTCCTTAAGGAAGGTGAAATCCTAGTTGAATCCTTAGACTTTTGTTTGAGGTAGAAACATATCTACTTCTCTATTCTTGAAATACAAGATCTGGATATTAGTCACATCTGTTGATAATGACCTCGAGAGAACAGAAGTCTCTGATCTCAATCTGGGTGGAAACTTTGTTTGAGGTAGAAACAGAATAACCTTGAAAAAATAGAGGTAGTTTCCAACTCTCTGACCTTTGGTCAAGGTGGAAATAGGCTCACACTTTTGGGCTGGTGTGGGAAAATTGTCTGTATTCTGTCAATCATGTTATAAATAAGCGCTGATTGGCCAGGCAGGAAATATAGGTGGGAAAACCAGACAGGAAGTAGAAATGATGTAATGAAAACAGGAGAATTCTGGGAAGGAGGAAGTTGATTCCTCCCACTCCTGCCCAGACCACCAAAGCAGCAGGATGTGTTCTGCCTCACTGAAAAAGGTACTGAGCCACATGGCTAACATAGATCAGAAAAATGGGATAATCAAGATGTTGAGAGTTAGCCAATGAGAGGCTAGAGCTAATGGGCCAATCAGCTTTATAACTTATAGAGATCTATTTGTGATTTTCTTTGGGGCTAAACAGTTGTGGGGTACTGGGCAGGACAAAAAAAAAAACAACAACAAACAGGACCCTCCATGTTACATTGGGCCTCCACTGTTAACTAGTAAAGTATTCATTCTTCTCCAAGATTGTCTATTCTTGATCCTTTGAGTTCCCATATGAATTTTGCAATCCATTTATCAATTTTAGCCAACAGAACAAAGCTACCTGGTTTTATTAGCCTTGTCTACAGATATTTTGGAGGAGAAATGACATCTTGTGGTATTGAGTTTTTGATACTTGAACATGATATATTTCTTCATTCATTTAAATTTTCTTTAATTTCTCTCAGTAGTATTTTTACTAGACCTTATCCTGGCAACACAATAACTATTGATGATATTACAAATCGGATATTTTGTCTTCAGTTTAACTTGTAGAAATTTCCTGGTAGAAATACAATTGATTTTTGCAGATGATCCCATATCTGACAAATTTGCTAATCATATTTATTAATTCTAATAGTTTGCACATTGTCTAAGGCTGATGTAAAAAATGACCACAAACTTATTGTCTGCTTCAATCAGCAGCAATGTATTCTCTCACAGTTCTAGGAGCCAGCAGTTCAAAATGAGCCTCAAAAAAAAAAAAAAAATGAGCCTCAATGACTGGAAGCAACATGTCACAGAGCGATGATGCATCAGCCCCTTGCCTTTCCCAGCTTCAGGGAGTACCAACTGCTTATGACCAAGCACTGAAGCCTCTGCCTCCATAATCATATGACCTTCTCCTCTTCTGTATCTCACAATGTGAAGGTTAGTGCTGATTGCCAGCTTGATAGAATCCAGAACCACCTGGGAATACCTGTGACAATCACCTGGTGTACCTGTGAGAACCACCTGGTGTACCTGTGAGAATCACCTAGTGTGCCTATGAGAACCGCCTGGTGTACCTGTGAGAATTCCCTGGTCGTGCCTGTAAGATTAGCCCTGATGTACCTGTGGGCAGTTACTTTTGTTGTGCTCACTGATGTGGAAACACCCATTTTTAGTATGGGAAGGACGATTCCCTGACTCAGATCCTCGGTAACTAAGCGTCAGGCGTTGCTCTCTGCTTCCCGGCTGGGGATGCGATGTCACCGGCTCCCTCACGCTGCTGCTGGTATTTCTCTGCTGAGATAGACTGCAACCTGAAACTGTTAGCCAATCAACCCTCTCTCCTTAAGCTGCTTCTGCCAGGGTATTATATCAGAGCTATAGGAAAAGAAAGACAAAGGGACCACCAACTTCCACCGCCCTCTTTTGAGGATGTTGATAATGCTGGTTCACCTCAGTTAATCCAAGGCCAGAGAGCCCTAAGTTGGCCATCTCTGCCAAAACTTTTCTCTACAATAAGGAAAATTTATAGGATCTGGTGTCTTTGGGATAACCTAGGGTACATTTTTCATTCTGCTATTGTTTGCCTGTGGTTTCTCCCCCAAAGTATATGATGATGACATGTATGGATAATGGCAGCTTTCTCTAACAGAGCTTTTAATATACAGATGCTATTTGACTTGTGTGTCCTGATAAGTCAATCGTAAGTTTAAAATATCCTGCTGAATGCATTTAATCCCTTACCTCCTGAACAATCTATCTCAACAACGTGATATACTTCAGAGCATGGGTTGCTCACCCTCATGGCTGGTGACTAGAAGCTGTGGTTCACCACTCCCCAGCATCTTAGTGTGTCAACCATGGAGCTGGAAAGATGGCTCGGCAGCTAAGAGTGCCAGCTGTTCTTGCAGAGTACCCACATTCTGTTCCCAGCACCCACGTGGCAGCTGACAGCATGCTGTAACTCCAGGTCCACTAGCTCAGGAAATAAACCGAATGCAAATTTGGGAGTATGGACTATGGAACGCATATCACTGTTACACCATTGTAAAGTCAAACGTCCTAAGTTGGGGACCGTCTGTAGGGAAGTGCAGTGGTCATTAAACTTCCAGACAGGAGGTCAGAAGCAGGACTGGAGACTCTGGTTCCTTCTGAGTCTAGGACTTCTGTGGCTGCTCTGTCCCTCACGGCTCTAACATCTAACAACCTGCTTAACAATGGACCTTGAATCCAGGGGCCCATGGATTTCTAGACAGAGCAGTATCAGTCCCAGGCCATGATTCTGATCTAAGGTTACAACCAGGGCCTCACAGCAGTGCACGGACAGAAAACCTCTTCCTCAGAAGAGCTTTGTGCTTCTAGCTTACTGCTTCATGGCTGCCACTTGGAAATTATTAATATTTTCTTTATCACGGATGTGTTTTGAAAGAAGGATCCTATGAGATGGGCAATGGGGCATTCACAGGGTCTACTGGCCACAGCTCGCTCATGGTCTTGCCTCGTGTCAGGATGTCCTGCAGGATGGCTCCTCTAAACCCTGCCCCACCATTACTGTCGCCTTTCATCCTAGCAGCACAGCAGGAAGCAAGACTCTAGCACATGCCCCGAAGAGTCCTTCAGAAAGGGCTGCCCGTCTAGAGGAACTATATTGCCTGGATTGGGGAGCTGAGTGATCATAGCTCCTGGGGATCTAACCACTCAGCTCCCCAATCCAGGCAGTACAATAGGGACACCTCAACCATTGCAGATGAACCATCTACTCTGAGTTGGAGTTGAGGATTCATGGAAAAGAGGCCTACAAGACTCAGTTCTCCAAGTCATACCCCTAGTGGCCTCTGAGGCCTCTTCAGTCCTCCCCTAGGAGGAGGTGGAGCCTGAAGGAGGTGGAGGCTGAGGAGGTGGAGGCTGAGGGAGGTGGAGGCTGAGGGAGGTGGAGGCTGAGGGAGGTGGAGGCTGAGGAGGTGGAGCCTGAGGAGGTGGAGGTTGGTGTACCTTCGAGGAGAAGATTGAGTACACTCTTTTTATCCTGGGGCAGGACTCCAGGGCACCAGGAGGGATCCACGCTTTCCTCACTCTGGGGTCCTCCCTTAGAGGCCACATGCCTGGGAGACTCTTCCTGTCTCCCTTCTCAAGCCTGGCTTTGATTTATCTCTTCTGGGCAGTTCAGAGTTCCCTGTCAAACTGCCAAACAGGAATGATAAAATTACAGCGATCTCATGCACCAGTCAAATGTTCCACATTTGTATTTATATCTGGATTGTGTGGTATAAAAATAAACTTTTGAACCCATGGTAATAGCAGAAGACTTAAATTTTTCTTTGGACGTTAAATAACAAACGAAAACCGCCACGTGAAATCCGCAGAAAAACCACAGAAGAGAAGAAAAGGCTTATCTATAATGTCACATCTTTCTGCTTTTTAGCCTCGAGGACACATATTTTCATCTCGTCCCAAGCCTCACAAATTACCAAACAACTCTGGCTGCAGCTTGCCCCTTGCCAAAGCCAGCGCTGCCAGCTTGTGGCTGACCCCGAAGCTACCGGCAGAGCTCATTCTCACAATACTGTGACTTTCCATGAGTGGCCCGTGGTGACTCACGACTCAGGACTGTACATTCCTCACTTGTCTGAATGCAAAGTAAGACTGGCTATTTTTATAGAACAAAACCGGCGGGGGTGGAGGATGTGGGACTCAGCCCATCTGTACGCCCCGCTGCACCTGAGATGCTCAGTGCGCATAATAAATCTGTCTTTGGAAACTTTCTCCTTTGCAGTTTTGACACAGATAAATGACAAGTATTAAATCTTCAGGGAAAATAACCAGCTGCTCTAGTTGTTGAATTACTGAAACATAAGCTTCTGGGCCTACCGATGTGAAACACCAGCTACAGGCTCCAGGAAAAGGCCACAGGTGAGCCGGGAGAATGTCAGGGGTGGCTTCAGAACATCTCTCTCTATATCAACCCAGAGAAACTCGGGGTCATGCCTCATCTATGGAAGCTGAACTTTGGAAGCCATTCCTATAAACTTGAGCTTCAATCAGGAAGAGTATTGTGAGAATGAGCTCTGCCGATAG
This sequence comes from Alexandromys fortis, assembly GCF_014885135.2. Classification (NCBI taxonomy): domain Eukaryota; kingdom Metazoa; phylum Chordata; class Mammalia; order Rodentia; family Cricetidae; genus Alexandromys; species Alexandromys fortis. The sequence continues at coordinate 1,710,741 of NW_026068128.1, forward strand.
CTTCGGGGTCAGTGTTTCAGAACTTGGATCATTGGCTGGTGGAGTCCTCCTCCTAGAGTGAGGAACCCGGTGAAAGAAAGGGCAAGGACTAGTGATGACCCATTTATTCCTTGCTCAGAACAATAGTGTCCGTGGGTGTCAGGGTGATGGGACACACCGGAGGTGAGCACACTACCCTTTGAGAACTTCATATGCACACACATTATGTGCTAATCATGTTCCACTCACTCACACTCCCGACTGCTCCCAGACCCCTCCCAACAGCCCCTAAATTCAAGGCTTTCTTGTTTTGGTTTTGCTACCACCAAGTCCAGTTAGTGCTACCCATACATCCATGGGTATGGGGCAATCCACTAGAGCACGGCCCTTCCCCTAACAGCCAGCAGTTGTCAATAGCAGCTCAACCAGGGGCTGGAGGCGTTCATGTCCTTCCCCCATCCATACTATACAGGGAATGGAGGAAGTCCTGAATGACTGAAGACCTGAGCCGACGCGAATTTTGACATAGGCACAGCTAGTCAAGGATTCCGAGGCCCATGGGAAATTGGCAAAGCCATTATCCATATAGACCAGGTTCAAGATGAAGGGCAACGCAGAGTCCAAGTAGAGTGTGAATAACTGATCAATGCGACGATTGATGTGCGTGTGCAAGACTAGCCAGTGCGGCTTCCTCCTCTGGGATTCTCAGAGCCTGAGACTGGGCTCCTACAGAGACCTCCTACCCAGCCCAGCTGCTCCCCTCCCCAGCTCTATACCTAGTAAGCTGAGGTTCCATTATTGCAGCTGTATAGAGAACCCCAGCTTCATTGTATGTGTGTCTGTATGTCTGTCCTTTCTCCATTCCCTTGATGACCCTAGTCCGGGTTCTGGGACCCAAGGCTCTCAAAAGCAGCAATGCTGGAAGGCTGGGTGCCTTGATCGTGTGCAGGTCTCATGTAGGCACCCACAGTTGCTATAGGCTCATGAGGACAGTGGTCCTGTAATGTTTAGAAGAAAGCGTTGTCCCAGTCCTCCCTGACTTCTGGCTCTTAAGATCTTCTACCCCCTCTTTTTCAATATTCACTGGGCCTAAGGGGGTGTTGTGTGCGACGTAGATTTTCCAGTGATGGACAAAACCTCCACGGACACTCTGCTCTTGACCAGAGGTGAGTCTGTATGAGCTCCATCCATTGCACAGAGACAGCTCTCGGATAAGGACCCGAACTAATGGGTAAGGAGAAATGAATCCAGAAGACAGCTGATACTGTGTCCATTTAGCAAAGTAATAGCAGCAGGCTCAACTCTAGGGCCTCTTAGCTCACCAGCCGTGGGTTCTTATCTAGATTTACAGCACCAGGCATGAAGGGCTTGGCATCTCAGTGTGCACATCCCTAGTATGCCCCTCCCTGCCATGCATTACCTGGCTTAGAGATTTAGGGTCTTTAAAAAATTAACTTCAGGCAGTTGCGGCAGAGTTCGACAGATCAGGCCGAGGGGAAGGAGCAGGTGTCGCGAGAGTTGGCGCGCCGCCTGGTGCGGGCTGTCATTATGGCGAGCCTGAGAAGTGAGGCCTAGCGGGAGCCTCTCCTGGGCCCCAGCTCCCCCGGAAGCAGAACACTCAGTATGATAAAGGCCAAGCAAGGTGGCTTTATGACGTAACTCCGCCTGAAGAAAAGCTGAGGCGCATGCTCCACCTGCCCACTTTCGCCATGGCCGTGGGAATGGATACATCTGCCCACGTGCGGAAGGTCAGCAGGCCATGACCACGACCACAAGCACCACCACCGTAACCGCAAAGCGCTCTATCTCCTGCCCTACTGACCCTCTGCGGCTGTCCTCTCGCAACTCGCAGCTCACAGACATGGCCACCAACAGTCAAGAGCACTTTGATGCTTATGAGGCATTGGATCTTACAGAATTTGGCAAAAACCAGCCTTGGTGGCGCAAACTTTTTGGGCAGGAGACACGGTCTGCGGGCGAGAAGTACAGTGTGGCAACCCAGCTCCTGGTTGGCGGCATCACGGGCTGGTGCACTGGCTTCATATTTCAGAGAGTTGGAAAGCTGGCTGCCACAGCGGTGGGAGGGGGCTTTTTTCTACTTCAGTTCGCAAACCATACTGGCTACATCAAAGTTGACTGGAATCGTGTAAAAAAGGATATGAAAAAGGCCAAGGAACAACTGAAGATTCGGAAGAGCGCCCAATTACCAACTGAGGTCAAGAGCAAAGCTGAGGAGTTGGTGTCGTTCATAAAGCAGAATGTATTAGTAACTGGAGGATTTTTTGGAGGCTTTCTGCTCGGTATGGCATCCTAAAGGGGTATCACTCCACTCCCACGGTTCAGCAGCCTCTGTACACCATCTTAGAAAAA
>NW_026068128.1:1713637-1731685 GCF_014885135.2 Alexandromys fortis
GGGCCTAGGGCCTTGCTCCTACTACTCGTACTAGGCCAAGGGCTACCACTGAGCTATATTCCCAGGCTTTTGGGTATTTTTCATTTTGAGAGGTCTCACTAAATTGCTCTCACTGGCACTTGACAATCTTATGTCTCAGCTTCCTGTGGAGGTGGGATTACAGGTCCAAGTCCCCGGGAACAGCTTCCCCAAGACCTTAAGAAAGAACTGAAGAATGCATCTCCGAGTCTACTTTGCCTCTTCTCAATCTTCTCATTTGCCTTTCCCACCAGGATTAGTTTGCCATAACCCATCTAGCTGAGCTTTCTACTTCAGGGCCTCGACTACTTCAATCAAACATCAGCTGGGGGAAATTTTCACCTAGATGCTTCAAGAAGAAGAATCTGCTTTCAGGCCTAGGTCTGGGGTACAATTTCTATATTTGCAACTGTAGGATTGATTCACATTTTGTGCTTTGTCAACCAGAGGACCAGCTCAGCTCTGGGGGGGGGCATCCACACAGTTCATCTCACACGGACTTTGCTCTCGCCATACAAATCAGAAACAGCACTGATGTCTTTTCTTCATGACCAGGTGGAGAGAGAAGAGGGCCCTAGGGATCCAACACCTCTGCAGAAAAGGCGAGTGTGTGAGTGCAATCAGTGTTTCCATTGCCTGTTGGTCAGAAGGTAAAAATCATGGGTTCTGCCCAAACTCAACACTGTGAGCAATGGAAAACAATGATCTTAAGGATTACCTTGGAAACTGTGTGCTACACGGGAAGAAGAAACGGTTACTTCTCTGCCTTTGAATATGTCTGGGTTTCCACCTTTAATACCAGGATTAGATCTTCATATTTCTACCAATGGGATAAAAAAAAACCCTACTAAAATCACAAACTCCGTAGACCTGAGCAACAACCATTTGTTTATAAGCCAATTGGGTCTTTACAGTTTAAATTATGTTTATATTCTTCCATTCACTTAAAACTCTTACTTAAAATAACAACCCCTCCAAAGAAAATGTCAATTAGTACTTTGTTTTCTTTCGTTTTTTAAAGTCATTAAACAAATGGTAAATAAAAAAAAATTAACTTCAATCTCTGACATTCTTCCAATGCACCAGAGAGTGTTGGTGATAGTCTCAAAATTCACACAATTGACACCAGAACCAAGTCCCCCTGACCCTCAAAGAGGCTGTGCATATTCTATTGTGCCTGAGAGTAAAAGACTAGATAATTTTTCTTTGAAAGTTATATACACTCATACAGTCTGGAAATAATCGTAATGGCGAGCTGATCTCCAAATGTTAGCAGAACTAAAGTCAGAAGAAGGGAAACCAAGGCTGGGCCCAAGGAGCAAAGGAAGGTTGACAGGCTCTCAGACAGGGATCTACAGCCTGGTAGCTCAGAGAACCAGCGACTGACTGGTCCCAGCAAACTCCCAGGATGAGACGGGAGTTCTGGGCAGGACAACAGCAGTACATGAAGAGCTGCCTCAGAGACAGGCACTTTTCCCATGGAGAAGTGGGTGAACCCATTTACCCCTCATAACAAGCCATGGAAATGCTACCAATTCCATCTGAAGGGAACTGTGGGAAAGCGGCTGGTAAGAAGTGGAGTGGGGACAGCACAGGCTTCTCCCTTAACCCTGCGACTCTGTGATCCCAGTGACCAGGGATGGGGGGGGGGCTCATCCACGAGCAGGTGTGGCTCCCCAAGAAGTTTCCTCTGCTCTGCTCCATGGCAATAGAATGCCAACAGTCACTGCTGGGAAGGCCACTCCTAGGTGGGCTTCCATCCCCAATGGGGGTTCCCAAACTTCTCCCGTCCCTAAAGGGAGGAGACACTTGAAGATGAGTGTCTACCACCTTAGAGACCCCTCATTCCATTGTCCCTGCAATGGGCAAGAGAGAGTACTCACAGAGCCCTTGGCCCCTGAGCTTGGCCACTAAACATCAGACTTCAGTCTCTTCACCCATAAATGGAATGCCAGCCATGCCAAGGTGACGGGAGAAATGATAGCTCGTGAAAGTATGTCACGGATTATTTGTGGTGGCTAACACTCAACACCACCATTCTACCTTATTCACAACAAGAACCACCTGTAGGAAGTATAAGAAAGTTTGGAGACAGGCACATATGGAGCAGCCATCTTCATTTTCTGTATCTGCAAAATGGGTATAAGAGTTAGTACCTGATGTGGGATTCCCTTCTGTATGCTATGAATATGTTTTATTACCATTTTTTTATTAAAGAAGCTGCTTCAGCCAAGGGCTTAGTAGAGTAAAGCCAGGCAGGAAATCCGAGCAGAGATATAAAGAGAAAGTAGGCAGAGTCAGGGAGACACTACATGCCAGCCCCAGTAAGCCACAGCCTAGTGGCAATACACAGATTAATAGAAATGGGTTAATTTAAGATGCAAGAGTTAGTTAATAAGAAGCCTGAGCTACTAGGCCAAGTAGTGTAGTGATTAATATAGTTTCTGTGTGATTATTTGGGCCAGGGCAGCTGGGAAATGAATGAGCAGCATCTGTCTACAAGTACCTACTACAGGAAGGGCAGGTGTCCTATGCAGGACAATACAGCAAATGAATTTCAGAAGTTTAATGCATCTTTAAATGGATCAATATATATATATATTGCTGACCACAATATATGTGTTTTAATATTATTAATAATTCTTTTAAACCTAGGCCAAAAAAAAACAATAAATCAAGAAAAATAGCATTTGGGAAGTATTTACTTTTTTCTAGCATACGGTTTGTGCCTGGTAAAGACAAGCTGCACAGATAATGCTGTGCCCTCACAGGAGCCACTGTGCCCAGCATCTGGTTAAATGGCCTGGATACCCTGAACCTGCCAGGGTTGAGCAGCTCTGCCATAGGATGTGGCTAAACTCGGCCATTGTTTGGCCTGCCCTGGCTGGACTTCATCTTTAATCCCCACTGTCTCCAACGCGGCAGGGCTGGCCCACAGACCTGCTGCCATCTCTGCTGTCTCCTGGGGGACTGGAACACAGACCTGTCTTCTCTGCTGTCTCCCAGAGCCCTGGGTTTAGGAGTGCTGTGCTCAGGAGGCTCCCTGCCTGACTTGCTCCTCTGCTCTTCTTGCCTAGAGATTTTTAATACTTTTTGAGTAAGACAGCCCGCACCTTCATTTTGCATCAAGCTCCGCAAATCAAGTGGCTGGTGCTACTGCCTGGTGTCCTGAGACCCTGTGGGACTGGTACCCAGAATCTGCCTGTTTTCTGCCACCCTCCTCCAGGCAAGTTTCCTGTTTCCCGAGACCACTTCTGACACCCACAGACATAGTCTTGGCTGCAGCCCTGGCAAGCTGGCAAACAGAGGTGTGATTTAGCTCCAGATCTCAGGGGTCCACTCTTCTGAAAGCCAGAGTTTGCTAGATCCATACTGAAATTGCCAGCTCTCATGGTTTCACCTGCTTGGCATTTAACTGTGCTAGAATACTACATGCTATTTTGAGCTTGACCTTGCTTATTAAATTCTCTTGCCAGTGTATATATAAGGTATATAGTACTTTCTCTCACTTTTAGAAGAGGACACTCAAAGGGTTTCATAAATCAAAAAGCAAGCTAGAAGTGGAGCCAGGCTACACACACAGGTGTGCTTGGCTCCAGCCCCTGGACTGTTGCCTTCTTTGTATCTGAACTCCTGTCCTTCCTTCCAGTCACCTGTGAGAAGTCATACACACTCTGTCCAGGGGTAACTCCTCTCCCCATGCCGGTCTCTCAAAGAGCCCACCCTTGTTGGCAGGAGGTATTGGTTGTCATAGGCACAGGAAGATCCATGCAGCAGGTTCACAAACCTCAGAACTGGTGTCTTCAGACCAAGAGAAACAGTTCCCTCTGTCTGTCTAGAAGCCAGAACGCAGTCTAGTAAATCCCCGTTACCAGCACGAAGGCATCCTATCAGTTCTGGTCCTCTAGGGACCCTGCCTAATACAGTCCTTAACTGAATGTCTGCCAGGACACTTTTTAAGGATGGAAGGAACATTCAAAAGTCCTAGGGGTCGGGGTAGGGGTCGGGGTCAGGGTAGGAGTTGGGGTCGGGGTACGGGCTGGGGTAGGAGTCGGGGATAGGAGTCAGGGTAAGGGTCGGGGTAGGGGCCGGGGTAGGGGTTGGGGTAAGGGTCGGGGTTGGGATCAGGGAGGGGTCGGGAGAGGGATGGGGTCAGGATCAGGGCAGGGTACAGGCCGGGGTCTGGGTCGGGCTATCTCGGGAACCTAGCAGGGTCTGCAGGTGTGTAGGTAGACAGAGGAGCCAGCAGAAAGAGATTTCCTTGTCAACAGCAGCCCTGGCCACCCTCTGTGAGGTTCAGACTGTCTTCTGCTCCACACAACACCAGGCCCACTGTGCCTGGGCAGGTCCTCAGAGGGACAGCCACCAGTGAGGTCCTAACTCAGGAGGAGCTGGGGCAAAGACTCCTTTAGCATGGATCCATCAATTGTTCTAGGCCAGCGGTTCTCAACCTGTGAGTCACAACCTAATTGGGGGTCGAATAACCTTTTCATAGGGTCGCCTAAGACCATCAGAAAACACAGATATTTGCATTATGATTCATAGCAGTAACAAGTATATAGTTATGACATAGCAACAAAAATATTTTTATGGTTGGGTCACCACAGCATGAGGAAGGGTATTAAAGGATCCCAGCATTAGGAAAGTTGAGAACCACTCTCTAGGCCTTTCCATCAACTTTACATGCATTCACAGTAAGGATAGCCTGCTTTCCCACACACACCAGGACGGACACACTAACGCTTACACGCCTTCGGACAGCAGGCATTGTTACTGGGGCTTCCAGTTCTCCAGTTAATCCTGACGCCGCTGCTGCCTTAGTCTGCAGAGGCTTTGACTTCCCTTTCAATGTGGAGCCAGAAAAGAACAAGAGAAAAGAAAGGGAAGGAGGGAGGAAGGGAGGAAGGGAGGGACGGACTGACGGAGGGACGAGCAGACGGACAGACGAATGGACAGACAGACGGAGGTCAGAGAGAGATCCAAAAGTATCTTAGGTTTTTTTTTTATTTTATTTATTTATTTATTTAATTTTATTTTATTTTGGTTTTTCGAGACAGGGTTTCTCTGTGGTTTTGGAGCCTGTCCTGGCACTAGCTCTTGTAGACCAGGCTGGCCTCGAACTCACAGAGATCCGCCTGTCTCTGCCTCCCGAGTGCTGGGATTAAAGGTATGCGCCACTATGTTCTGTTTTTCCTGTAAATGTATCTTTATGTCTTGGGGCTGGTTAAGTGATCCAGTAAGACAGCCTCTGGGTCTGATGCCTGAACCCGAAGTCCACAGGGAAGCATGGATGGTCTTGGACCCCATCTGTGCCTTTTGGGTCTGTCCATCGTGAAGGGTTGAGCCTCAGGAGAGCAGGTCCCTGACACTGAGGTAAAGGCGTGTACAGCAAGAAAATGAGTTACTGGCTCAGCAAGTGCTCAGGATGCTGGAAGCCTGCCACACCTCCCTTCTACCTCCACAAGCTCTAGAGGAAGTCCCTCGGGGACCAACTGGAAACAGGCAGAAATGGAACTGTTGTATATTGACAAAACACATTGACACGTTACAAAGTTGCAAAGCCACCAAAGTGTCTTGGGTGAGATTCCCCTGAAACTGATTCTTAGGGAACTAAGCAGTCGGAGGGAGGCCTGGGGGCGTGTCCTTGGGCGGCTTGTTGACCTGAAATGAGGAGCAGCAGGAACTGGTGCTGTGTGATGCTCTGGAGCCAAGCGTGGCCTTCAAAATAGCCACAGCTGCCTCGGGAAGAGCACATGACCTTGGACAAAAGCAAGTTACAAGGCTCGTTTCTAGACGCCTGAGCCCTCTGCAGCCACCACTCCTGGCAGCTGGGAGGCTGATTGCCATGGGGGAGCCAGTGCAGGCATCACAACATGGAGTATGCCTACATAGCATGTCCTTATCCGGGGCAAGTACACAAAAAAGGCCAGGCAGGGTGTTCAGGTGAGATCATAAGACTTCCATGTGGGACAGTAATAGGATGACTTTGTCCTTCCACAGAAGACCCCTGTCACAAAACACTGCCCTATCTTACTTCTCTTCTCCCTCTGCATCTCTGTCTTTGTGGGCACCTCTCTACACACACACACACACACACACACACCACACACACACACACACAGAGTCATCATTCCTCCTCCTCAGGGCCCAGACAGTGGCCTCTAAATCCATCTTCTCACGTCTCTTCCTGCCCCCTTCCAATCTGTGCGTCATCCCACAAACAGAATGGTCTTTTAAAAATACACAGTTCTGATCATGTGTTTCCTGTCCTTAAATTCCTTTAGTGTCTTCCTACCTATCACATTTAGAATAAAGACCAGTATGTGTTCGTGTGTCTATGTGACTATGTATATACATGTTTTGCATGTGTGTAGGTGGGTTTGCATGTATGTGTGGCCATGTGTGTACATGTATGTGTGCATGTGAATGCATATGTACATGTGTGCATACATGTATTGTGTGGCCATGTGTGTACATGTATGTGTGCATGTGTGTACATGTATGCGTGTATATGTGTGTGCATGTGTGTATGTATGGATGCAGATGCTCAAGACTGATGTTGGGAATCGTCCTCGATGTCTCTTCTACCTTAGCCACTGAGGACGGGTCCCTCAATTACACCCAGAGTTCTCCAACAGGACTTGTTTCCCAAGCTACCTTGCGCTGAGGATCCCCTGCATCCCCACCAAGGCTGGGATTATAGGCAGGTCACCACACCCACCTGGAACTGATGTGAGTCCTGGAGATCGGAAGTCTGGTCCTCACGCTTACCCAGCAAGTCCTTGAGCCACTGAGCCATCTCCCAGCTCCGTGCTAGGCTTAGAGACAGGGCCTTTCACTGAACCTGGAGTTGATTAGTTCAGCTAGTAAACTGGCTGGCCGGTGTGTTCTAGGGATCTGCCTGTCTTCATTCCCCTCTCCCGCCCTGGTTCTTATATGGATGCTGGGATCCAAACTCCAGCCCTCACTTGTGTGTCAGTGACTTTACAGACTGAGCCATCTCTTCAGCACAATGGAGCAAGCCGGTAACCTGGTCTGTGAGTCTTTACAAGGCTCTCCGAGGCCCCAGACTGCTCTCGCCCCTGGCTACTCCTGTCTTGCTGGACCCCAACAGCCTCTAGCTGCTGTTGCACACTATGACTAACTTAACCAGCTCTCGCATGGTTCTATGGCCACTGTACAAGTCTCCAGTGACGTTCTGTGACAGACAGGCCAGAGCACTTTCTCTTAAATCAAGTAGTCAATGCATACAAACTCCTATACTCAGTTCCTGTGGTATGGATGGGATCAGATTACCTGAAACTATGGGAGCCTGGGAGACTAGCCACGCTGGAATACATGGTTCTGGGCGTTCTCAGAAACACCAGCAATGGCACAACTAATCTTCAGGCCTCAGCCAGACACCTTCTCCCAGCGGCTTCCTAAGAGCCAAACCAGGCCTTCTAAGCGCTCCCACAGCTTCCTGTCCCTTGCTGTCACAGCAAATCAAAACACGATCTGTCTGTCCTCAGATTCGTCACAGCAGAAATCTGCCTGTTTACTCACCATGGCCCCAGGGCCCAGCCTAGTTTCTCAGAATAAGTGTTCTTTTATTCTGGGACAGCTGGGAGGGTGTGGATGCAGGATAGAGCACGTGCATTCTGTCACTGTATTTGGAGATGGAAGCAGAAAGCAAGAGGAGGCACCCGAAATGTGTCCCAGGAAGATCTAGCGGCTGATGAGCAACGTATGAATGGTCCCCTTCCACCTCCCCAGGCTTATTGTGATACATTCTGCATGGATATGATATGACATTTTCTCTTCTGCAATTCAGTGGCACAGAATATCCATTCAAGTCCAATACTCCATTGTGTTTGGGCCAGTAAAAGAGCACAGTGATGCTCTAAAAAGATCTTGTGTTATGAATTTAGAGGACCAAATTCAAGCCCTGTATTGTCACGAAGTCTCTATGCCACCTTGCACTATAACTTGGACCAAAATCTATACTTGACTCATTTGCAAAATGAGACTTTGAGATGTGTGACTAAATCCTGGAAAGCCATGTCCAGCCTATGTGTGTATCTTGTTAATTCAGGTCTAGGCCACATAGGATGGCATTCTTGGGTGACATATCCTAGAGAGAGCCACAAAGGACGCCTCTCACACTGTGGGCCTGAGGCCACAGATACAGGAAGCTGTATGATGACAGGTAAGATGTGGGGGCCCAGTGCCAGGCAGGGCCACACAATAGATGATCGTGCGAGTAGAGTTGCCATGGACCTGGGGAAGGAGCTGGGCTGTGGGGATGGAGCAGAGAGAGGCCGAGTGGAGAAGAATAACCCACAGGCTCCCTCTCTGAGAAGTTGTCTTGGTTGTAATCTCTGCAATTAGGAACTTGAAAATCCCCCATCTTCCTTTCCTTAGGTGAAGTTCAGGCTCTTTCTACTCCTGTAGCCAAATGGCTGCTGAGTCATCTTCTCATACTGGATGCCAACCGAGCAAACCCTTCACCTAAAGAGGGCTCCACGCACAACAGCTTCGTGTGTTTCAGAGACTTCTGTCTTCACCCATCTGCAATAGGCAGAATTTCATCACAATAAGGAAATGTCTGAGGCAATCCACTCACAGAGAGAAAGAGCTTATCTGGGTTAATAGTTCTGTAAGCTTTAATCCATGGTTGACTATCTCTGCCACCTTAGGACTGGGGTGACGAAGCACATGGTGGTGGGAGTTCAGGGCAGAGGAAAATGCTCGTCCCACAGCTGGGAAGCAAAACAAACAAACAAACAAACAGAAAACCAAAAGGAAGGAGCTGGCATCTCAGTATCCTATTCCAGAGCACACTCCCAGTGTCCTAAGACCTCCCATTGGTTACTCTGAAGGTTTCTCAATCTCAAAATGGCACCATATTGAGGACCAAGCTTTTAACACGTGGGCTTTGGGGCCACATAAATTCCAAGCGATAGCAGCACTCTTATTTGAATGCACTAGATCAGAGAAAGGGATGCTCCAGAAAGGGTTTTCATTATACAAAATGAGGAAACTGAGATCCAGTGAGGGACGAGGACATGGACTCACTCAAGGGCACTTGGTAAATGAGAGACAGCCAGGGTGAAAAGCTCAGCTTGGCCTGTGTCCTACGGGTCTTGGCGGTGCCCTCAGTGGGCTTCCTTTCTCCCATGACATCCACGCCCTGAGCAAAAGCCGGTACAAAGTCAGCGTGCTCCGTGGAATTCTGCTGTCGAGCAGTCTCCGTTCTTGTGATATGTGCCCAGAAAACAGCCTCAGGGGAGCCATAGCTGCTGGGGAGTGGATGCAGGGTGGCCACAGCATGGAAGAGAAACAAGCAGGCCCCGCCCAGAGGCCCACTCAGCCCCAAAGCAGGCCCCGCCCAGAGGCCCACTCAGCCCCAAAGCAGGCCCCGCCCAGAGGCCCACTCAGCTCCCAAGCAGGCCCAGAATGAGCCTACAGTCACGGATTTGCCTTTCCAAAGCAAGAAGAGAGACTCTGTTGGATGGGAGCCGTCTGTAGGGAGCTCTCCTTGAGGCAGATCCTGAGGTCTATGAGCACGGTGGAGAGTTGAGTGCCCAGAGGAATCATTCTGAAAATCCAAGCGCCGAGAGTGGTTGGGGAGGCAATTCCAAGACCAATCTTCAAAGACCTTTGCCTTTTCCTAAGTGCGGCACCGGAAGAAAACTGGTTTTAAGACATGATTTTTTTGTGTACGCCATTCCCATGAGTGCAAAGCCATACATTTTGGAGATATTTGAACTACAAGAAATGTGTCTCGTTAGGTTTTGGCCACCTCTGTGGCTACCAAGGCTGGTATAACACGAAGTAAGCTTGTTGCAGAGACAGATGGGGATTGCCTTAAAGTGCTCTCATTAGCCCATTTCTCAGATGACAAACTGGGGCATTGGACTCCAAGGCCCTGAGGCTAATACATGACCATCTTTAGAAACCAGGTCCAGGTAGCATGGCTCCGCCTTTGGGCTACAGCGAATGCTCTTTTGATTTGCCTGTGGACAAATCTAATTCAGAGTGTGGAAGCTGCAGAGGTCTATAATTTCCTGAGGTTCAAGGTCAAGAGCCTACCTCCATAGCATGTTAGCACAGGCTGTGTAAACACTTGTATCTTATCTGCCTTTGCCAAGGGATCTGGGGGAAAAAATGTTTTCCCCTTGGTTCTAAAACTAACTTTTGGCTTCCCTTTCTACAGAGATGTAGAGCCTTTGAGAAAGCAGGAGGCAGGGAGCCAGAGAACCCAGGAATGAACAGTGGACAAGACTCGTGCTTTCTTTGAGCTTTGGTCTCTCCACAATAAAACACAGGCAAACTAGATGGCCTTTCCTATCTGTACTCCCCCTCTACTTCCAGACGATTTTCAAGGGCTCATCTGAATTTTCCCCCACAGAGAAGCAGCTGACTTAAGCTTCAGGTGACATCATTTAGCAGTTGGCACATGGCAGGTCCTCGGTAAATGTCCCAGAGTTAATTTAAGGGCTGCCTCGGGCATCTAGAATTTCTCATCATTTCTACATCCATCCCATAATTCCCTAACACTCAATGAGCCATGTGGGCTGTGGTAAACCCTGCGGTTTATGAAAAATATCTCAGAGATCACATCTTGACCAGGGGGCATGAAATCGCTGGGAGGAAGGAGCCCAGAATGTCATTGAGGCTGACAAAGGGAGCACAGAAAATCAAACCAGACCGGTTTCACTCATGAATTTAAATGTGAAAATCCCAGACAAGACGCTAGCAAATTGGATTCAACAGTATATTAAAAGAATAATTTACCACAGCCAAGTAGGTTTCCCAAAGAAGGCAATGCTGTTTTAATATTAGTAAATCTTTTTATGGAACACGCAAGTGGATCAAATAAGAGCCATCATATGATTATTTCAACAGGAGCAGGAAACCCACACCATGAAGGTTCATCACGGACTCCTAAGATACTAGGGTAGTGCATACTGCCAGCTGTGGGGTGTTTGTTTTGTTTTGTTTAGAGGGAGGATGTCCTGTCACCAAATGTCTTTCTCATATTTGGGAAATCCCTACTTTATGAGGGGTGTGTGTGTGTGTGTGTGTGTGTGTGTGTGTGTGTGTGTGTGAATAGGAAAAGGTAGGTCAGAGGTAACCTTGGGTGTCATGTTCTAAAAGGCCATCCACCTTGGACACAATGTTTCCCACTGTCCTAATTCCCACAAGTTAGTTTGGACTGGCTGGCCAGTGAGCTCCAGGGAGCCACCTGTCCCCACCTCCTCAGTTCTAGGATTACAAGTGAGTGTCACCACACCCAACATCATTATATAGGGGTCAGGTAATCAAATTCAGGTCTTACTCCTAGAAGGAAAGTATATCGTTGACTGAGCAGGTCTCCCCAGCTAACATTCTGAATTTGGATGGTGGCAGAACTGCCTTCTACCATAGAAATGGAGAAAATGCCACATTCTTATTGTTCTGGACACTGGCCCCTCCCTAATAGCAGCAGTGGGGTTATCTAGCAGAGTACCCAGCCTGTGTTCAGATGGTGGAACAAAGAAGCTAGGCAACAGAGCCTGTGCATATGTGTTGGGGTGAGGTCCCAATAATGATAGCTACATCAGCTTCCTTGATCCCAGTGAAGAAGCAGAAGGACCACATCTGAACTGCAGGGTCCAGCATCCTTGGTCTTTTGGACTGTACTCATTCAAAGACGGCAGCAGCTATCCAAAGAGGGTGACAGCCATGTCGCCATACAGAGTCATGATCTGGAGCCAGCTGTCCATGCTTCCCTCGTCCCTGGCTCTGGGACATCCAGATTCCTGCCTGTAGTAGGAGCTGCGGGCTGTGTTCCTGCCACCCAACTCCTGGCCGCCTGGCTAGCTTATGCCCTGAAATAGCAACACACAAGCTGTATTCATATAAACACTGCTTGGCCCATTATATCTAGCCTCTTCTTGGCTAACTCTCACACCTCAACTAACCCATTTCTAATAATCTGTGTAGCGCCATTCTTACCAGGAAAGATTTAGCATGTCTAACCTGGCGGCTTGCTTCATCACATCTGCCCCAGAGAGGAGAGGAATGGCGTCTGGCTCACTTCCCTTCTACCCAGCATTCTGTTCTGTTTACTCCACCCACTTATGTTCTAACCTATCAGGCCAAGCAGTTTCTTTATTAATTAACCAATGAATCCAACAGATTGATATGACACTCCCACATCACCTGCCCATATTTTTTTTCTGTTTAACTCAGCCAGACTCTGTTTCTATTGATGGCACCTAAGAAATCTTAGCTATCAAAGTCAGTTTCCTTAATACGATGGAGAATATGTCATATTTTTCAAATCTGTGGCCAAATCTTAGTGTCATTTTTACTAAGACATGAATGGCCGGTCCTGCCTGATCCTCATAGCATAACTGGTGTAATTATACATGCATCCCTCTCTCTTCTTAAAGCCATACGGGTTTAATCAGGTCCTATTGCCCCACAGTGAGACATGCACCTTTTAGACTATAATTTGATGAGGCAGTTATATAATTTGATATACAGTTACTTAAGAAACCCCAACATTCAATTATAAACGATCTCTATCACCCCCAAGGGCCCACCAGATTTCTTTAAATTAACTCCCCCATCTCAACTCTAGAAACCATTGATCTAATTTCTGTTCCTATAATTTTGCCTCCCCCAGGATGTGTACAGAAAAAAGCACACGGTAGAAGCATTAAACCACTTACGCACTGCTTCTTTAACTTAGATGAGATTCCCCCATGCTCTTGTACATGTAGTATTCAAGTGTGTCGTACACCCCAAATCTGTTGGCTTCGTTCTTTTAGATATTTCGATTGTTTTCAGCTTGGGACTATTATAAATAAAGTTTCTACAAACATTTGTGGATAGGTTTACGGAAACAGCCTTTTGTTTTTGTTTGTTTTGTTTTGTGTTCTTGGGTAAATATTTAAAGGCAGGAGCGCTGAGTCACATTAAGTAAATATTTAACTTTAAAAGCAGCTGACTAGTTTGCCTGCAAAGTACCTATGCCGGTGGTTTACTCCACAGCACTGTGGGAGGCACAGCCTTTCTGCCTCCTTCCAGTACTTGGCAATACCTGGATTTTAATTTTAACTGCCGAGCGGATATGCAGTGACGTTTTGATAATATTGCAATCCTTCCTGAGTAAGATGTCTGTTCAAACTGTCCGCCTTCTTACTGTGCTGATGTTTTTATTGAGCTGTGTGGATTCTTCTTATGTTCTCAGGACAAGTTCTCTGTCAGAGTCCACAGAGACGCTTCCTCCTGCTCTGTGACACACTTCTCCGTTTGCTGAGGACTGCCTCTCAAAATGTAAAAGCTTCGTTTTGACAAAATCCAATTTGTCATGTTTTTCTTGGTATGATTCATATTTCCTAGTCCAACCCAGGAAATTATTGCCTAAATCTAGAATGCAGATTTTTTTCTGTCATACTCTTGCTTCTGGTCTGGTAGTTTTAGCTCTTATATTTGAATCTTTGATTCCTTCTGGGCTAAATTTTCTTTATCGTGTGAGAAGAGGGTTGATATTCATTTTTTTTGCACAGGAATGTAAAAATCTTAGAATATGCCATTATATTTAGCATTGCCCTGCTTGGCATAATTAGATTCAAAGTACACGAGAGAGGTGTAGTTACTGGAAAGGAGGAGAACGGCCACCATGTGTGCGCCAATGTGCGTTCATATCTAGAAATTCCAAAAGCTCACTGAGAGCACCTAGAATGAAGAAGAATTCAATAAAATGCTCTGTCTGTCACAAAATAAACATGTAAAAATCAATAACTTTTCTAAATAACAGCAATCATTTAAAGGACCAGTAAAAGGAAAGAGTCCTGTACACAGAGTAAAAGACAAGAAGGCCTATAGATAACCTTAGTTCATGGCCTTAGAATAAAACACAAAACTGTCTACTGGGGACATAACAGAAGATAGCTAAATATAGCTGTGTCAATCTCTTAGACAGAAGAGCTCAAAAGAAGAAAGATGTTAATTTTTCTAAGGAAGTTAGAATAGTGAAGTCTGGGGGTAGAATATATCAATTTTGAAGACATGAATAGCAAAGAACAGATGATAAGGACATGTCAGGGGCTGGAGAGGTGGCTCAGTCCAGTGAAATGTCTTCCACATGAGCATGGGGATCTCAGTTTGGTCCCCAGCACTAGGGGGATGCCAGTGCTGGGGGCAGGAGCAAAAGGATCCTTTGAACTTGCTAGCCTGTCAGTCTAGCCAACAGAAGCTCCACTTTCAGTGAGAGCTTCTGCCTCAAAAAAGAAAAGTAGAAAGTGGTAGAGAAAGACACATGACTTTGACCTCTGTCTTCCACACACACACATGTGGGGAGGAGAGAAAGGGGAGTGGAGGGAGGGAGACAATGTCAAAGGATGGGAATGTGAGCTGTCCCCATCACACAGGATAAAGATATCACAATTAAGATTTTGTATTTAAAGACTCAAAATTAAGCCAAAGGATCAGTACTCTAGAATGGGCAAGTCTGTCCGAAACAGCGCTCAAGGCATAACTGACATCATAGTCACCTAGGATCAGGGTAAGGTGCAGTTGTAGGGGGAAGCAGTAGAGTAGGTCACGAGGAAATGTTCATGGGGGCATTTTTCTGAGGTCCTAAGTCATCCTCACTAGAAGCGCCCTTCAGACATCAAGGCAGTCTGGTGGAATACGTGCCAAGGAGGCAAGCACTCCCAGAGAGCAAGCACTCCCAGAGAGCAAGCACTCCCAGAGAGCAAGCACACCCAGAGAGCAAGCACACCCAGAGAGCAAGCGCACCCAGAGAGCAAGCGCACACACAGAGCAAGCACACCCAGAGAGCAAGCGCACACACAGAGCAAGCGCACACACAGAGCAAGCACACCCAGAGAGCAAGCGCACACACAGAGCAAGCACACCCAGAGAGCAAGCGCACACACAGAGCAAGCACACCCAGGGGGCAAGCACACCCAGAGGGCAAGCACACCCAGAAACCCTCTACCAATGCAGCATCATGCTTATCATAAAAGGAAAGGTTGTCTAACAGGCTCATGCTTAGTTATATAGATGAAGATAGATAATAGATAGATAGATAGATAGATAGATAGATAGATAGATAGATAGATAGATAGATAGATAGATAGAGATAGATAGATAGATATAGATGAAGTTTTATAGAGGAGTTTTGATAATAATCCGAGAGGCAGTATATTGGTGCCTGTGGTGGTTTCAGTGAGAAACAAATCTCCACAGGCTCGTGTATTTGAATACTTGGTCCCCAGCTGGTGGTGTTTTTTAGAGAGATTATGAAACCCTTAGGAGGGACAGCCTTGCTGAAGGAAGTACATCGCTATGGGCGGGCTTTGAAGGTTAATAGCCCCTATCTCTGCGCTTCCTATGTGTGGATAAAAATGTGATCCGTCAGCTTCCCTCTCCTGTCACCAAGCCATGTCTTCCCTGCCATTAAGGACTCTATTCTTCTGGAACCGTAAGCCTCAAGTTGCTTCTGGTCATGGTGTTTTTATCACAGCAACGGAAAATTAACTCACCCAGTGACTGGCACATTCTACAAGAGACAAACCACATTTTCCAAACACATGCAGCGTGCTCTGGATACACTTGCTAACAGCCCGGTGGCCAGAGCAGGTTGACTACCACCGAGATGGTGCACATCTGCTCTGCAGACAGGGTGTGAATCTTAACGATCACAGACCTGGCACCAGAACAAGATACCAATGGACAGAAAGGGAAAGAAAAGAGACATTCTAGAATTTGGATGTGAACTGATGGCAGGTGTAGTGTGCTAACTGGACAATGATCAGGTTTGCAGAGTAAAACCCAAGTTTCCTTCTGGGGTTGATAAACACTGCACCTAAAGGGGGCTCTGGAACAGGCAATTTGTTATGAGTCTCCACTCAAGAGAAGAGGCGCGTGTAGAAAGGAGCACAGGCGTTGCTGCCATTAGCTTTTGCAGTGTTGGATGCAGTGGGTCTACTTGACGTTACCTGAAATAGAGAGTGTAACTGCAGTGAAGGAACTGTCCACCCGTGGAGCTCTGCGTGTTTCAGTGTTTAGCTAACAGGTCAGAGCAAATGACTCAATAGTAATAGTGCCAAAGAGGATGCGATGTCACAGGGACCAGACCAAACAAGGGTGCTTGGAGGAGGAAGGAGGCCGACGCTGGCAATAATGATGCCAGGAGTCTCCTAAGAGGAGAAAAAAGGTGGAAACTGTCGGTGACCTGAACAAGATCTGTGGAGGGACCAGCACTAGGAAGCACGGTGCTAAGTGCTGGAGACAGTAATGAGAACAAGATGCATTTCTCGCCCTTCAGGAAATTACAGCCCAGTGGGGGAGGCAGACATGTGAATGAATCATTCCAATGCAGTGTGATAAATCTTATAATAGAACACCATTTTCCTAAATGTGTTCCACTGAACACTGTTTTGGGGGGGATGTTAATCCTGTCTTAGAAACAAAACTACTCCAAGCAAATGAAGTTGGGAATGGCTGCAGGCTAGACCTTTATCTCAGGAGCTTCTCAGGACATGCTGATATTTAAAAAGTTCTAAGATTGTCAAGTAAAGAAATCTGACTAACTTTGATTCTTAATTAACACACACAAAAATTGAAACCCTATATGAGTAGGAGAAGATTTTATATCGTGGCGTCTCTGTTCACTTCCTTTTGATCAGAATCTTTGTTCTAACCTCAGTTGGGGGAGCCTTGAAAGAATTTATGAATGAGTCAAGAGGTCCCTGGGGGTAGTGCTGTGTCCTTGCTTGGAGAAATCAGTAGCATTACATGGTAGGAGGAGATGCTGATAGAGCGGGCAGCCTGCCTGGGCCCACCCCACTCCAGGTAAGAAGCCCAGGATTTTGAGGATTCCAGAAAAAAAAAAAACACCAATATCCCAAGGGACTGTAGATGGTCTATGATATGATGGCCAGGTTTTGGGTGAACATTAGCCACCAACCCTCATGCATTTGGCATTGCTGCCTAGTTCAGAATACACGGAATAGAATAAGCCCTTCATATCCGCTTATTCTGCATTCACAGATGTTACCAATGATGCACCGAGAATTCTATTTTAAAGAAAATCATACTGAGCATGTGCAGACTTCTCCAAAAAGTAATTATGACAACTGCTAACATATCATTTGCATTGTGTTCGATATTGTAAGTAATCTAGAGATGGTTTAAGCACAC
Source organism: Alexandromys fortis (assembly GCF_014885135.2). Taxonomy (NCBI): domain Eukaryota; kingdom Metazoa; phylum Chordata; class Mammalia; order Rodentia; family Cricetidae; genus Alexandromys; species Alexandromys fortis. The sequence goes on from NW_026068128.1 coordinate 1,730,843, forward strand.
AGGAAGAGAGCTCAGTACCATGGTGCATGCCAACAATGCCAGTCCTCAGGAGGCTGGGGCAGCAGTAACAAGAGTTCAAGGCCAATCTAGGCTATATAGTAAGATCCTGTCTCAAAAGTATCAAGTAAACAAGAAGTGCAGGAAGATATGTGTGAGCCATGTGTAAATATTCTAGCTCCAGTATTTGGGAACTTCTTGACCTTTAATCTTTTCAGGCAGTTCTGGAACTAATTCTCTGAGGGATGCCTGCGCCGGGAGCCAGGAAGAGAGACAGAGGAAGAAAAGAACTCTCCGCAAATGCAGGGTGCAGGATGTTGACCAAGTCTATGTTTCTGCCTCTGAGTGGTGTGCTTCACAATCCTTTTGTCAAGAAGGGGGAGGGGGTGACCCTGGGAGAAGTAGAAAGCTGAGAAAGCAGTGGAACACAACCATTAAGAAAGCAGACAGTGGGGGTGGGTACGCTGGATCTGCAAATGTGAGGGCCTGAGTTTGAATCTCCAACACCCACATAAAGGCCAAGCATGGCTATATCTCCATTAAGGTGGATGGGGTGCAGACAAATTCCGAGCACTCACTGGCTGGTCAACCCAAAATTATGAACTTCCAGTTCAGGGAGAGCTGCGGTTTCAAGGCAATAAGATGGAAGACAAATGAGGAAGACAGTCTGCCACAAACTCCCTGTTCTGGCCTCCATTGGGTATTTACTTGCACACTCAGGCCTCTGACTAACACAAACGTACCTACACACACGAAAGAAAGAAAGAAAGAAAGAAAGAAAGAAAGAAAGAAAGAAAGAAAGAAAGAAAGGAAGGAAGGAAGGAAGGAAGGAAGGAAGGAAGGAAG
>NW_026068129.1:0-2058 GCF_014885135.2 Alexandromys fortis
TATTGTTTAAATTTGTTTTTATCCTGGAAAATTTTGTTTTCTCCATTTATAGGGAATGAAAGCTTGGCTGGGTATAGTAGTCTGGGCTTGCATCCATGTTCTCCTAATTTCTGCAGTACATCTATCCAGGATCTTCTGGCTTTCATGGTTTCCATAGAGAAGTCAGATGTAAGTCTGATAGGTTTACCTTTATAAGTAACTTGACCTTTTTCCTTTGTAGCTCTTAATATTCTTTCTTTATTCTGTATGTTTTGTGTTTTATTATATGGTGAGGGGATTTTTTTTTTGATCCAGCCTATTCGGTGTTCTGTATGCTTCTTGAACCTTCATAGGAATATTTTTCTTTAGGTTGGGAAAGTTTTCTTCTATAATTTTATTAAATATATTTTCTGGGCCGTTGAGCTGTATTTCTTCTCCTCCTTCTACCCCTATTATTCTTAGGTTTGGTCTTTTTATTGTGTCCCAGATTTCCTGAATGTGTTGTGAAGAGTTTGTTGGATTTGCTGTTTTCTTTGATCAGTGCGTTTATTTTCTCTATGGTGTCTTCAGAATCTGGGATTCTTTCTTCTATCTCTTGTATTCTATTGGTTATACTTGTTTCTGTAGTCTCTATTTGTTTACCTAGATTTTCTATATCCAGCCAGCCCTCTGTTTGTGTTTTCTTCCTTGCCTACATTTCAGTTTTCAAGTCTTGAACTGTTTTTATTATCTCTTTGATTGTTTTTCCTTGGTTTCCTAGGATATCATTCACGGATTTACTCAATTCTTCAAACTTTTTGTTATTCTTCTCATCCATTTCTTTAAGGGAGTTTTTCACCTCCTGTTTAAGGGCCTCTATCACTTTTATAAAGTCAATTTTTTCTACTTCTTCTTGATTAAGGTGTTCATGTCCTCCTGTTGTAAGTTCGCTGGGTTCTGGTGGTTTCATGTTGTTTTTCAGATTGTTGGGTGAATTCATGCATTGGCGCCTGCCCATCTCTTCCTCTGAATGCTCCCCTATGGACCTTCTTTTACAGGATCAGATCTCCTTGCCCAATGATGGATCTTCTGGTACCGAGATCAGATCTTCTTGCTGGCCAGGTAGGTCACCAACAAAAGGCCTATCTTGCTTGCTGCAAAAAGGACTCCTGCTCGCCCGGTTGCCCTCATAACTTGGACCCAGTGCCCAAACAGGCTGAGCTGGGTGATGTTATGGGTCCGACGAGGGGAGGGAGGTAGAAGGGAGGGGTTTTCTGGATGCAAGCTGGGTGGGGTACGAAGAGAGAGTTAGTAGCCAGGGATTATAGCCCCTGCAGGAACACCAGGAAGTATGGGGGAATGGGGAATGTCTGTGCTCCATGTCCCAGGCTACTGCTGCAGGTCGGGAACTCACTCACCCCACTGATGGCTCTTCTGGCACCTAGATCAGGTCTCCTTGTTGGCCAGATAGCTCACAAACAAAGGGCCTACCTTGTTTGCTGCAGGTAGGCTACTGAGAAAAGGGAACGCCCGCCCGCCCACCCGGTTGCCCTCACGACTGGGTCCCAGCGCCCAAAAGGCTGAACTGGGTGATGTTATGGGCCCAAAGAGGAGAGGGAGGCAGAAGGGAGGGGTTTTCTGGATGCAAGCTGGGTGGGGTGGGAAGAGAGAGGCAGTAGCCGGGGATTATAGCCCCTGCAGGAAAACCAGAAAGTATGGGGGTATGAGGAATGTCTGTGCTCCGTGTCCCGGGCTGCTGCCATGGGTCAGAAACTCATTCACCCCACTGATGGCTCTTCTTGCACCGAGATCAGATCTCCTTGTTGGCCAGGTAGCTTGCAAACAAAGGGTGTTGAAATAGGAGCGGCGGGGCTGCGTCCCCGGCACCCGGCCGCCCGCATGGCTAGCTTATGCCCGAAATAATTACACGGAAACTGTATTCTTTCAAACACTGCCTGGCCCGGCTAGGTCCAGTTTCTTATTGGCTAGCTCTTACATATTGTTCTAACCCATTTCTAATATTCTGTGTAGCCCACGAGCTGGCTTACCAGGGAGGATCTTAACCTGCGTCTGTCTGGAGTGGGAGCATCATGGCGACTC
>NW_026068129.1:5694-10531 GCF_014885135.2 Alexandromys fortis
ATAAATAAATAAAGTGAGCGAATCCCTTGAGAGAGAAATGGACTCAGCACTCAGAGATGACCTTTCCAGAAGTTTCCATTCAATGAGAAAGAACATCCATGGCAGCAAAGCTATCTAACAAGATGAGGATCATGAGGAAAAGAAGCAACAAGCACCTAACAGAACTCTAGAGAAAGTCTGGAAATTTATATACATAGCCGTTACATTGTGAAGACTGAATTAATTTTCCTAAAAACATGGAAGAGAAACAAATCAAAGCATCAGAGAGGGATGAAGGAAGACTTGGGATACCAAGGACAACACAGAACATTCCACGTGAGCCACATGAAGAACAAAGAAGTGAGCTGATGAAATGTCTGCTAAAAAAACAGGTTAAAATTTTCACGGATTTAAAGAAAGCGCAAAATGTTGAACTAAGCATATAGAGTCCCCGCAGGTATAAAAAGAAGTCTCATACTTAACATATTTTGTGGTGAAATGTCACTATTTCAAGGATAACGATGATATAGCCATCACTGGAATGCTGGGTAGTAGAAAACACGCATAAAATATTAATACAAAAAGAGCCGCAGCATGTATTAAGGAGCCATGGGCAGCACACAGAGCAAGGATGCCAGTTATGAAATGGTAAGAAGGAGTGTGGCATGTTGGCTTATCGATGCATGAAAACCGTCTGGGAGGAGGCGTGGAAAAGCAAATGCTCAGACTCTGAGATGCAGGCTGAGATGGAGCAGGATGAAGAAGACGTTTCCATCCATCAACTATTCTTGAAATATTAATCATCCGAAAGTCATCTATTTCTAAACTACATTAAATAGCAAGAGTTGCTGCAAAGAAAATTTATTGTCCTCTTGGCTGGAACTTTCCTGAGTGCTCTGTTCAGGGCTACTGTCACCTCATACTGGGACCCAACACAGTCTGCAGCACCAGTGACTGCTGTGACAGAGGGAATGAGCAGAGTCAGGGTGACGTGCAGGACCTGGAAGTGGCAATGTCACACAATCTGCATCGTTAGGGGATGCGAGTGGGTACCTTTCTGGTGGGTGGAGTGGGGGTCATGCCAGTGGGTGGAGTGGGCGCCTTGCTGGTGGGTGGAGTGGGCACCTTGCTGGTGGGTGGGGTGGGCACCATGCTGGTAGGTGGAGTGGGCGCCTTGCTGGTGGGTAAGTGGGTGTCTTGCTGGTGGATGGGGTGGGTGCTGCCGCGCCAGCGTGGGCTGGAACCAAGAGTCTCGGCGGAGGATGTCCAGGTTGAATGAATACACAGAGCACGAGCTTGAGGTGGAACAGCTTCTCTTTATTGTCTGCTGGGCTGGTTTTATAACATGGCACCAAATGAGGAGGGGGCTACAAAGGGACTGTAACCTGACCCTGGCAGGGATCAAGGACCGGTCACCATGCACTTAAAATTCCTTCCTTCCCCGCTCCAGGAGCAGAGGGAATTTATTATGTTTTCCTTGCAGATAAGCACCTCAAATGGGGGCAGGGATATCAACTCGGGGCTGCAGTTCCCACAGGGTGCCTTGCTGGTGGGTGAGTTGGTACCTTGCTGGTGGGTGAGTTGGTGCCTTGTTGGATGGGGTGGGTTCCTTGCTGGAAGTTGGTTGGGGGCTAGATGTCATGCTTTTCACTGAGAGGACTAGAAATCAGTGGTTAATAACACACTATGCCTCAAGTGGATGCGTCCAAAGGCCTGTGGGTGCCAAGAAACACGAGAGAGAGAGAGAGAGAGAGAGAGAGAGAGAGAGAGAGAGAGAGAGAGAGAGAGGGGGGGGGGGGGGGGGGGGGGGGGGGGGGGATAGGGAGTGGCCTGGATTTCTGCAGAAGGCACAGGTGAACTTTAGGAAGCCACCATTTCAGGATCAACAAAATTCAAGAAAATATAGGTGGTTTTTCTTTAGGAAGTCACAAAATTCATTGAATTTATTTAAATATCAAAAAATAAGGTATATACCAAAGGAAAACATTTTAATGTAAAAAATAAAGGAATAGAGACATCCCTTAATGAACAAAAATGAAATCCATTGCCATGAGATACACAGGCATGCATGAACACACCACACACATGGGGGAGGGGGGAGATAGGGAAGAGGGGATGAAAGGAGGGAGGGAAGAGTCTCAAGACCCCCCTGAAAGGACAATGGATGGACATTAAAACCCACATGAAGAAATGAATAATAGCAGAAATGAATGGTAAATGATTTTTTTACCACTATGATAAAAAAAATAAGAGGCATGTGCACCATTTGTTCTTAACTCTTCTCTAATATGAGATAAGGGAATGAAGAAGTAAGTGTTGGGAAACTGCACCAATCATTTCTACACCAAGGATATGATTTACAGAGGGCTGTGGAGATGGCTCAGTGAGTAAAGGCATCAAAGTGTGAGGACCAGAGCTAGATTCCCAGGGCCACCTGAAAACAGATGCATGTCTATAATCTGATTATAGTCTCCAATGGTGAGACCAAAGACAAACACAAGAGGATACCCAGGAAATCTCAAGCCCTTTAGCATGGTGAACTCAACAGCAAGCAATAAAGAGATGTATTAAACAAGGTGGAAAGTGAAGACCAAGACTAGTGTTGCCTTCTAACCACTGTGTGCACATCATGGTACACATATGCCTGTGCTGATATGTACACACGTACACACAAACGTATATGTGCATATGTGTGTGTATATATATATATATTTAATTTACAAGAAATAACAACACAAAGGAAGGGAATATGGGACACCATTAAAAGACCAACCCTGAGAATAATACGGGCAGAAGGAGGAGGAGAAGTCCAACTCAAAAGCACAGAAAATATATTCAACAAAAATCATTGAAGAAAACTTTCTCAACCTATAGAATGCATGCCTATGAAGGTACAAGAAGCTTACAGAACACAAAATAGACTGGACCAAAATAAAAAGGTCCCCTCACCACATAATAATCAAAACACTAAACATACAGGATAAAGAAAGAATATTAAGAGATGAAAAGGAAAAAGGCCAACTAACATACAAAGGCAGAGTCATCAGAACTATACCTGACTTCTCAATGGAAACAATGAAAGCCAGAAGGTCCTGGTCAAGCATTATGCAGACATTAAGAAACCACAGATGCCAGCCCAGACCACTATACCCAGCAAAACTTTCAATCACCATAGACAGAGAAAACAAGATATTCCATGACAGAACCAGATTTAACCAATACCTAGCCATAAATCCAGCCCTACACAAAGTACTATAAGGAAAACTTCAATCCAAGAGAATTGGCTACATCCGCGAAAATACAGACAGTAGATGATCTCACAGCAGCAAATCCCAAAGAAGGGAAAAACACATACAGTAACATCACCAACAAAAGCTATAATAACAAGAACTAACTGGTCATTAATATCTTTTAGTATAAATGGACTCAACTCACTTATAAAAAGATACAGGAGCCAGGCGGTGGTGGCGCATGCCTTTAATCCCAGCACTTGGGAGGCAGAGGCAGGCGGATCTCTGTGAGTTCAAGACCAGCCTGGTCTACAAGAGCTAGTTCCAGGGCAGGCTCCAAAACCACAGAGAAACCCTGTCTTGAAAAACCAAAAAAAAAAGATACAGGTTAACAGATTGTATACAAAAGCAGAATCCATCCTTTGCTGCATAAAAAAAAACCACATACACACACACACACACACACACACACACACACACACACACCTCAACCTCAAACACAATGACAGATATTGCCTCAGAGTAAAGGGTTGGGGAAAATTTTTCCAATTAAATGGACCTAAGAAACAAGCTGGTGTAGCTATCCTAATACTTAACAAAATAGACTTCAAACTAAAATCAATCAAAAGAGACAAAGGATAGTTCATATTAGTCACAGGAAAAACCCATCAAGAGAAAATCTCAATACTGAACATCTATGCACCAAATCAAGGGCACCCTCATATGTAAAAGAAATATTACTAAAGCTTAAATCACACATTAAACACCACACACTATTTGTGGGCAATTTCAACACCCCGTTCTCACCACTGGACAGGTCTGTTAGACAGAAAATTAACAGAGAAATAAGGGAACTAACAGATGTTATGACTCAAATGAACTTAACAAACATCTATAGAACATTCCATCCAAACATAAAAGAATATACCTTCTTCTCAGCACCTCATGGAACCTCCTCTAAAGTTGATCATATACTCAGTAACAAAGCAAACCTCAATACACACAAAAAGAAATTGAAATAACCCCACATATATTATCAGATCACAATGGCTTAAGATTAAAATTCAACTGCAACACTAATTTCTGAAAGCCCACAAACACACGGAAATTAAACAATGCTTACCTGAATCACCAATGGGTCAAGGAAAAATAAAGGAAGAAATTAAATACTTCCTAAAATTCAATGAAAATGGCCACACAACATACCCAACATTATGGGACACCAAGAAAGCAATGTTAAGAGGAAAGATCATAGAACTAAACACCTACATAAAGAAGCTGGGTTCACCTTCTTATTTAGCTTCTTTAGGTTCACCAGGTATACACTCCGTGACCTTTATTTATGGCTAGAAACCAATTATGAGTGAGTACATCCCATGTTCATCATTTTGGGTCTGGGTTACCTCGCTCAGGATAGTGTTTTCTATTTCCATCCATTTGCATGCAAAATTCGAGAAGTCATTGTTTTTTACCGCAGCATAGTACTCTAATGTGTATATATTCCACACTTTCTTCATCCATTCTTCCATTGAAGGGCATCTAGGTTGTTTCCAGGTTCTGGCTATTACAAATAATACTGCTATGAACATAGTTGAACAAATGCTTTTGTCATATGATAGGGCATCTCT
>NW_026068129.1:11129-25609 GCF_014885135.2 Alexandromys fortis
GGGAGGACCTTGGACTTTCCACAGGGCAGGGAACCCTGACTGCTCTTTGGATTGGAGAGGGAGGGGGAGAGGAGTGGGGGGAGGGGGAGAAGAGGAGGGGAGGAGAGAAGGGTGGGAGGAGGGGGAGGGAAATGGGAGGCTGGGAGGAGGTGGAAACTTTTTTTTTCCTATTCTCAATAAAAAAAAAAAAGAAGCTGGGGAAAAACAGCCAGAATGATGGCCTAGAGGTTAAGAGCTTCTTAAGAGCTCTGACTGCTCTGCCTGAGGTCCCTAGTTCAATTCCAGGCCATCACTCCTTAGAGTAATTCGCTGTATGTGTGTGTATGTAAATGTGACATGCATGCATAATTAATCGGGAAAAAGTGTTTGTTTTTTTTTTTTTAAAGAAGAAGCTGGGAAAATCCTACACAACAAGTTAATGGAATACCTGAAAGCTCTAGAACAAAAAGAAGTAAACTCACCCAGGAGGAATGGATTACAGGAAATAATCTGTAGTGATGAGGCGAGCAAGCCTGCTTTTTGTCCCGCCTGGCTCCCGCATGGCTAGCTTAGCCCCAGAAATAATAACACAGAAACTGTATTCATTTAAATACTGCCTGGCCCATTATATCTAGCCTCTTCTTGGCTCTATATCTTAATTAACCCATTTTTAATAAATCTGTGTATCACCACATGACTGTGGCTTACCGGCAAGATTCTAGCCTACGTCCATCTCGGGTCGAAGAATCATGGTGTCTGTCTGACTCTGCTTTCTTTCTCCCAGAATTCTGTTCTGTCTACTCTATCCACCTAAGCGCTGGCCTATCAAAAGGTTAAGGCAGTTTCTTTATTAACCAATGAAAGTAACACATAGACTGATGACCCTCCTACACCAATAATCAAATTGAGAACTGAAATCAACAAAATAGAAACAAGGACAACAATACAAAGAATTGATGAGACAAAGATTTGGTTTTCAAAATAATCAACAAAATAAACAAACCTTTTTCCAAACTAACCAAAGGACAAAGAGAGAATATCCAAACTAACAAAATCAGAAATGAAAAGGAGAATATAACAACAGACATGTAGGAAATCCAGAGAATCATCAGATCATACTTCAAAAACCTGTACTCCACAAAATTGGAAAACTTAAAGGAAATGAACATTTTCTGGCTAAACATCACTTACCAAAATTAAAGCTAGACCAGATAAGCAAATTAAATAGATCTATAACCTCTAAGGGAATACAAAAGTCATCAAAAGTCTCCCAACCAAAAAAAAAAAAATCTCAAGACCAGATGGTTTCAACTCAGAATTTTACAAGATTTTCGAAGAAAAACTAATACCAATATCCTCGAATTCCACACAATATAAACAGAAGGAACATTGCCAAACACTTTTTATGAGGCTACAGTTACCCTGATACCCAAACCACACAAAGACACTACTAAGAAAGAAAATTTCAGACCAATCTCATTCACAAACATTGATGCAAAAATACTCACTAAAATACTGGCAAACAAAATCAAAGAACACAACAGAAAAATCATCCACCATGACCAAGTAGGCTTTATCCCAGAGATGCAGGGATGGTTCAATATATAAAAATCTGTCAATATAATCCACTAAATAAACAAGCTGGAAAAAAATGATCATCTCATTAAATGCTAAAAATGCCTTTGACAAAATTCAATACACTTTATGATAAAAGTCTTGGAGAGACCTGGGATACAAGGAACATACCTAAACATAATAAAGGCAATATACAGCAAGCTAACAGCCAACATCAAACTAAATGGAGAGAAACTCAAAGCAATCCCACTGAAATTAGGAACAAGACAAGGTTTCCACTCTCTCCATATCTATGCAATATAGTTCTTGAGATCATAGCTAGGACAATAAGACAACAAAAGGAGATCAAGAAAATATGAATCAGAAAAGAAGTCAAACTCTCACTATTTGCTGATATGATCGTTTACATAAGTGATCCCAAAAATTCTACCAAGGAACTTCTACGACTCATAAACACTTTCAGTAATGTCGTAGGATACAAGATTAACTCAAAAAAAAAAAATCAGTAGTCCTCCTTTACACAGATGATAAATGGGCTGAGAAAGAAATCAGAGAAACATCACCCTTCACAATAGCCACAAAAAGCATAAATATCTTGGAGTAAATGTAACCAAACAAGTGAAAGACCTGTATGACAATAACTTTAAATCTTTGAAGAAAGAAATTGAAGAGGACCCCGGAAAGTGGAAAGATCTTCCATGCGCTTGAGAAGGTAGAATTAACATAGTAAAAATGGCAATCTTACCAAAAACAATCTACAGATTCAATGCAATGCCCAGCAAATTCTTCACAGACCCCGAAAGAACAATACTCAACTTAACATGTAAAAACAAAAAACTCATGATAGCCAAAACAATCTTGTATAATAAAGGAACTTTTGGAGGTATCACAATCCCTGACTTCAAATCCTACTATAGAGCTACAGTAAGGAAAACAATCTGGTATTGGCATAAAAACAGAGAGGAGGACCAATGGAATTGAATTGAAGATCCAGATAACAATCCACACACCTACAAATACCTGATTTTTTTAGCAGAAGCTAAAAATATAAAATGGAAAAAACGAAAGCATATTTAACAAATGGTGCTGGCATAACTGGATATCAACATGTAGAATAATAGAAATACATTCATATCTATCGCCATGCACAAAACTCAAGTCCAAATGGACCAAAGACCTCAACATAAAACCAACCACACTGAACCTCATAGAAGAGAAAATGGGAAGTACATATGAATGCATTGGCACAGGAGACTGCTTCCTAAATATAACCCCAGTAGCACAGTCACTGAGAGAAACCATTAATAAATGGGACCTCCTGAAACTGAAAAGCTTCTGTAAAGTAAATGACGCTGTCAACAAAACAAAACAACAGCCTAAAGAATGGGAAAAGATCTTCACCAACCCCACATCAAACAGAGGACTGATTTCCAAAATATACAAAGAACTCAAGAAACTTGACATCAAAAGAACAAATGATCCAATTAAAAAAAAAATTGTGGTACAGACCTAAACAGAGAACTCTCAAACAGAAAATTGTCAAATGGCTGAAAGACACTTATGGAAATGCTCAACATCCTTGGCCAATCATAGAAATTCAAATCAAAGCAACTCCAAGATTCTATTTTACACCTGTCAAAATGGCCAAGATCAAAAACACTGATGACAGCTTATGCTGGAAAAGATGTGGGGTGAGGGTAACACTCCTGCATTGCTGGTGGGAGTGCAAACTTGAACATCCACTTTGGAAATCAGTATGGTAATTTCACAGAAAATTAGGAAACAGCCTACCTTAAGACCTAGCAATACCACTTTTGGGTATATACCCAAAAGATGCTCAATTGTACCACAAGAACATGTGCTCAACTATGTTCATAGTAGCATTATTCATAATAGCCAAAACCTGGATACCCCTCAACTGAAGAATGGATAAGGAAAATTCACACAATGGAATACTACACAGCAGAAAAAATGACATCTTGAAATTAGCATACAAATGGATGGATCTAGAAAACATATTGAGTGAAATAACCCAGACTTAGAAAGACAAATATCATATGTACATGGCACCCAGTTCTCCTGTAAGCAGCCCCTCACTCATGGTCCCTTGGAAACCACACCAACTACACTTTTGAGTCACACACAGAAAGTGAAAGAGAGGCTTGAGAACAGAGAGGAGACTGGCAGGAGGGAAACAAGAGGGAGTGATGGGTTGAGTATGACCAAAATGTATCATGGGTGTGTTATATACAGAGGGAGTGATGGGTTGAGTATGACCAAAATGTATCATGGATGTGTTATATACAGAGGGAGTGATGGGTTGAGTATGACCAAAATGTATCATGGATGTGTTATATACCTGCATGGTCACGTCAGTCCTAACAGATGAAAAAGAGAGAGACTCTTAAAGACCCCAGCCCGGGAGATTAAGCCCTGTTCCTCAGATAACTTTCAGATGGGCCTCAGTTTCCCTTCAATAACTGCAAAGATTTTAAAACAAGGAGAAAGTAGCAAAGCTGGGGAGGTAAAGAGAGGGGAAATTAGGGGGAGAGACTGGGAGGAGAAAAAGAACGGAGAGGAAACTGTGATCAGGCTGGGGGAAAATAATTAATTTAAATTTTTAAGGAGATGGAAGTTTAGGGTGGGCATAGCTGGCTCTGTAATCCCAGCACTCAGGAGACTTGCAGCAGGAGGATAGTTGCAAGTTTGAGGCCAGCCTGGGCCACACAGCAGAGACACTGCCTCCTCCCCAAACAAGGGAAAAGTCAATAACCCCCAAGTTCTATACCCAGCTTGAGATTTCAGAACTGGTGACCTTATCTGTCTTCAATATGAATGATTACCCCCAAAAAGAACAATGACATCACAGCCACCTGATCAAACACTAAGTCCCACCAACTAGAAAGTTTGTACATACAACCCTTGTTGATCAAACCCTTCCCGTGAAGAAGGTCTCCATGACAATATGATAGGGAGATGAAGCCAAAGGAAGAGGTACAAGAAAATAAATGTACCAATTTCCTCAATTTAGATAGGAAAAATCAATACTTATGCTTCATTCTTGATGCCGGCATCCAGACAATGTATGCTTTCTCTCCTCTAGGAAAATGAGTCACCATAATTGAATCAATAAGCAATAAACAAAAAGCCATGTATGAAATTGAAAATGGCATTCAAGAATTACTGCTCTCAAGTTCCCAGCATTTTGCGGGCTAGTTTTTCAACTGCCATGCATCAAATAATGTTCATGCTGGGTGTTTTCAGAGAATGCAAGAAGATGGGCAGCTCCTGGACCCTGCATTCCCAAACTGGGGTATCCTAGAGACCTGGGTAAAGGTGGACAAAAAGAAATATAAGGCATGTTTGATGGCTACAGATGCCAACATTGCATGTGGAACTGTAACACACATGCAATTCTGTGCTCAGCAGTCTTGAAGAAAACATCCTTGCTAGAACAAAGCAAGCCCAATCCCAGAAAGAGCAGAATGCTTTCCGGTTTGCAAAAGTGGCTCCCTGACACCCTCTCAGGTACTGCAAATGTCTTGGTAGGCATTTCCCCCATAAAGCAATGGTTCTCAACCTTCCTATTGCTGTGACCCTTTAATACAGTTCCTCATGTTGTGATGACCCCCCCACCATAAAATTATTTTCATTGCTATTTTATAACTGTAATTTTGTTACTGTTATGAATTGCAAATGTAAATATCTGTGCTTTCTGGTTGTCTTAGGTGACCTCACTGAAAAAGTTGTTCGACCCCCCAAAGAAGTTACAACCTGCAAGTTGACAACCAGCTGTAATAAGAAGACACCTCTTAGCATGGTGAAGTATGTTCTCACACCACTGAGAGTGTGGCCAGGACTTAAACACAACTACCTGGTGGTAAATTCTATGTTGCTGTCACTGAAATTTTAAGGGAGCAAATAGCTTTATGTGTTTGCCCAGCATCATTCCACAACAAGGTGAGAAGAAAGGAATGGATGTATGATGGATAGATACATTTGCACATACAGATACATAAACACATATATAATTATTGGGAAAGAGGGAGAATTGACATTTCCCAAACATAAAAGAATCGCCTACTTGAAAAAAAATCTTAAAACAACATACTTTATTTTTTGAGATTATAATATAATTACATCATGCCTCCTTTCTCTTCCCACCAAACCCCTCCCATATACCACTCTGCTGTCTCTGAAACTCATGGCCTCTTTTTTATTAATTGTTTTTACATATATATAAAGTGTTTACTTTTAAAATCCACTAACATAAATATGAAAAGACAGGTTCCCCCAGGGAGCCACAGCTAACGAGCTGCAGTTAAAGAGAAACTGTCTGGACATGTCACCTTGACTATGGAGGCTGACCTTAGAGGACGCAGTCAGGCTGCTAAGAACCAGGTCCACACAGGACTCGTGACAGAAGACCCAAGGAAAAGGGGAACGCAGCAACCACAACCAACAGATCAGTGTAAAGGAGATGCCGGTTCATGCCAAACTAATTTATGAATTGGATGCAGCACAGTCAATGCTGTAACAGAACTCTTAAGTGAAACTGACCACAAAAACCATCTCAAAGAACAGAGAGCCACAGGCAAGGGAATTGGAAAGATCTTAGAAAGAACAGGTGCATGGGTGCCCATGAGATACATCATGATGAAATAAAGCTGCAGTTTGACAAGAAGGAAGAGAGATCTGGGACAAAACACAGCATACTCCTAGGTCAAGACAGAGCCCAAGGTGTGGCTGGGGATGGGGATCTAAGAGTCACTGACACAAGGCAAGCTGTGGCCCTAGATCTAAGAAGGGAGCATACAGCATCCAGGGGGTTCTCACCCCACAAAGTCTGTGTCATCTTCTGCTGGCTCCTTGTCATCTCTTGCTTGGCCAGTGGAGAAGAATAGTAATAAACTATATCATACAGGGATATCAGAAGGAGAAACGGGAGCTACACATAAGGCTCTCTTAGGCCTGAACACAGACTATTCTCTAGAAAACATTAAATAAAGTACATGCAGCCAGGTATTGTGGCTTATACCTGCAATCCCGGCCTTTGGGAAACTGGGGGTGGAGGACAGCTGTTAATCACAGGTCAGCCTTGACTAAGAGTGATACCCTGTCTCAAAGCTCATCCAGTAACTAAAACAGGTGCATCAAAAAGAGGGTTATCTAAGAGGACAGCTAACAAGCTGTGTGTGTGCTCAGCCTCACCCCCATTGGGCTTCAAAGGGACATCACAAAACAAAACTGCTAAGTGATGGTCAGAGAGTGTGGATCAACACATCATCCTCGGTGGGGGGCATGTGTTTCAGTCCAAGAGAAAGAAAGGAGATGGAGTGGATAGCAAAGACAAAATACTGGAAAACTGGGAGAAATCAACACTTTTTAAAGATTGTATGTGTGTGTGCTTACATATGTTGTGTGTGTGTGCGCGCACACCCAAGTCTTCTGCAAGGGCAGTGAGTGCTCTTAGACTCTAAGCCATCTCTCCAGACAGCATCAGGACTTCTTCCAGCAGAGAGCTCAGGCAGGCAAGTGTGTGTGTGTGTGTGTACATCTGTGTATGTGTGTAAAAGAGAGAGAATGTGTGTGTGAATGTTTGTGAGAGAGTGTATGCTAGAGAGAGAGCGAGAGGGAGAGTATGTGTGTGAGAGTGCATGTGAGTGTATTTGTTTGTTTGTGTGTGTGTGTGTGCACACATGTGTGTTCACCCCCTGCACAAGTGTGCTGCTGAAATGTAGACGTTCGTGTGGAGGCCAGAGTTCAACCTCACATGTGTTTCTCCAGGCTCCATCCACTCGGTTTATTTGCCAGTTAGGATAGGCTGACCGGTCAGCAAGCCCCAGGGATCCATGTGTCTGCCCCTCGCCAGGGCTGATATCACACCTGTCTGTCATCGCACCCAGATTTTCACACAGGTTCTGGAGGTGGATTTCAGGCCCTCATGCTTACACAGTAAGTGCTTCACCAGCTGAGACATCTCCAAGTCCCCATATTTATGTTGAATCTCATAGGGGATAGCACCTATTTAAAAGAGAAAATGGGCAGATTAAGGGAAAAATGAATTTCCAGCATGAGATCAGGGTACCTGCATCCTCTGGGTTTCATCTTACAGGAACCTATAGAAAAACCAAGCACACTGACACGTGGGTAGAAAATGCCATTTTTCTAGCATTAAAAATATGCCATCTCTATGGGATAGCATTTGCTTGCTATGGTTACAGACCCACATGAATTTCGACACCATTGTGACAAGTGGCCAGGGGATGCAGGATGCACGCAGGCAATGATGAGTTGGGAACGACGCTCGCCTCTGCGTGCAGCCACTGCTTCAAAGCCGGCTGTGACGGGATCAAATCAAACGGCACCACGTGAAGCCCAGCCACCGCCAGACCGCCAACTTACTGCTATCATTTGCAGGAAATATGAGGCACTAAAACTCTGACACCACGTCCTTAGGAAAAAAATTGCAACAGGAAGAAGAAACGGCACGACATGAATCCAGGCTCTCAAATGAGTCGGCCGAACCTTGACAACTGATCTCGCGCACCATGATTGATCCCAGGAGACGCTGACCCTCGAGTCAAGTAGAGCCCCCAGACAATCCGAGAGCGCCATGTGGGCTCCATTATGCAGACCTGCAGAGGCGGAGTGTGCCCTTGGCAAGGACTTGAAGATGTGTGGAGATGGCTTGCCACAGCCACTGTCACGATGCCTGTCCCTCAGCAAAACAGACCAGCAGGGAGAGTGGGATTCTAGTGCCTTTGTAGAGAACAACCTGCAGCCCCAGTCCTGCCCTATGGAGCAATTTCTGGCGTGTCCAGCAGCGCCCATCAGGCTCCTCCTAGGAATTATCTAACCACGATTGTCCTAAAAGAAACAACAGCCATGTCCTTATTTTGCAAGAAAAGGACAGCAAACCTCCTCGGCTGGTAACTCGCTACAGGGACCCGTGTCGGTCTCCACACCCGAGTAAACAGCATCTACAGAGCCTTCCAGAGCCCAGGGTCCTGGCAGGATGGGAAGAGAAATGCACTTTGTGTGACCTCCAGAGTCATTCATGAAGACGGCTCCTGCTCACACGTGCTCTGACTGGCCCTTTGGACTTGTTAGACAGCTCTCCATCCAATGGGCTTTGGGTTCCTAAGGGCTCTGTTGATGTCTGGTGTATTAGTAACCCCAAGCAATGGGATGAGACAGTGGAGTTGTGGGACTCCATGCCACACCCTGGACACAGTGCATAAGGGCCCTGTGTCTCAATGTGCCAGGCCCTGTTCCCACAGGTGAAGGGGGTTTCTAATTCACACAGGACAGATCAAAGTACAGGACAGTACAGAGCCCAAATACCGCCTTGTGCTGCTGTGATTTCACCAGAAACGGTGGCATCCTCCCTCATGACCGAGACAGTGCCAGAAGCTGTAACCTCGCCCCAGGGCTACCGAAGAGTGTCAGGCCCACACTGCCGCTCCAGATGGCTGACAGACATGGCCTCCAACAAGGCCAGGCCCAGAACACCAAACTACCCAACACCCTTCATGAGATGTGCTACGTTTCCTCCCAGGCCAGAGCCTCAGGCTGCTGGGTCATAAAATCAGCCTCAGACACAGCAGCTCTGCCATGCTCTGGGACGCTCGCAGGGGAGGGGAAACGTCCCTGCTGCTGAGTTTTGCCCATCTCTGTGACAGATGCTAAAGTGCCAGCTAGTCAAAGGGATGCTTTGGGGGCTGACAGCTGCCACTGTGGCCCATTCCTGCCATCCCACGCATGTGCAATCACACACGCACACAGACATGTGCACAGCACAGGATGGGCATATTATACATGCATGTCTTCTCTGGGCTTTCTCTGCAGTGCACACGTGCCTCGAGTGCGGTCACTTCACCTCTGGGAGGGAAAGGTCATCCCTGTAGAATGATCTTCCTAGTTCCTGGCATCTACCCGACAGGCATCTCTCCCAGGAGGGACAGTACTGGTTCTGAGGGGCAGTACTGCATGGCGCTCCATCTGCTCTTCCCTCATCCACAGAGAACTGTCTGAATGGCCAGATGTCACAGTGTCCCTGAAAGTTATCCCTGCATAGCCACAGGCAGAAGCAGAGAAGAGATGGCCTGTGGCGTTGCCAGGTTGCTGCTGTCGGGGAGCAGCACCTACACTGGGGGCACCCAGGTCAGCTCAGGGCCAGGCCTGCTGGACAGCCCTTCTGGGATGGCCGCCATGCACTGTGCAGGGGCCAAGCCACCGTACACCTCCAGAGTCTGTAGTTCATAGCCTGTAGTAATATTTTATTTGTATTTTAATAAATAAAGCTTGCCTGAAGGTCAGAAGGCAAAGCTAAACCACTAGAAGCCAGGGAGTGGTAGCATACACCTTTAACCCCAAGACTCGGGAGATGGAGGCGGATGGATCTCTGTGACTTCAAGGCCACCCTGGGATATGAAAGATCAATCCAGAAAGAAATCAAGGTGATGGTGGTTTACACTTTTAATCCCAGTGTTTGGGAGTCATGCACCTTTAATCCCAGCACTAGAGAGGTAGAGACAGGAGTGATAAGGCTGGGTAGAGAGAGGAATATATAGGGGAAGAGACAGGAACTCAAAGAAGTCTGAGGATTGGTGGAGACAGGATCTTGCCCTTTCAGTGGATCTATTTGGCAGAGGTAAAATGTCTCTCTAGTGGTTGGCTACTTTGCATCTCTGAATTTCAGCTTGAACCCCAATATCTGTCTCTGGGTTTCTATTATTTGTACTACGATAGCCTCCAATGAAGGACATCAAGAGCTCACAGGAGCTGATGAGGATCAAGGATCAAAGCAGACCTGGGGCAAGCCACACAAGCTTCATCAGCTCACCCAGAGTCCCCAAGAGTAACTCCAAAGAAGTCCAAGCAGAAGACATAGGAGCTTGTCAAGGCACGGGCACAGCTGCCATCAGAGGGAGAGAAATCTAGGGAGAATCTTTCTCCCAGCACCCCTGCTTCAGCCTGTGGGTTAAGCGTCACAATGGACCTGGGCAATAGGACAGCTTTGCCTTCCATCTGAAGCCCTGGGCTTCATCAAGTCTCTGTTACACATGCCTCCCCAAGCCTGAGGCCCCACATTGTGTCTGCTTCTCAGGGCCTGCTTCTGAAAGCTCCTGCAGGAAAAATTGTGTGAAGTTTGCCTGAGACCCACATACCCCAATTCCATACAGCTCAGGGTTCATCTGTGCCATAGCATCCCAGGTCAGGGTTGGAGGAGGACGGGGCAGCACTGGTCCCTGTTTGCCACAGAAACAAATGACCACAAACACAATAGCTTCAAGGTGTAATCTCAGTCCTGGGGATCACAGGTGGAGACTAGTGACTATCATGTGACGCAATCCACTCCTAGTGGCCTGAGGTTTCCTTGCTGATGTCACTCCTGTGTTCAGAGAGCACACTGCCTCAGCCTCAGGTCTTGGGACTCCTGTCTAGTCACTCCGACTGTCATCTTCCTCTTCTACCTGCCAAACACCTGGTGCCATGCTGGGTAAGTCAGACCATCTCTCTTCCATGAACCCTATCCTCCCTTCTCTGCAAAACCCCAAGGCAACCTAACACCATAAGTTCTGGGCATTTGGAGATTGGGGCATGGACACCTTTATGACCAACTGAGGTCTGGTGTCCAAAGCAGAGCTGGCCCCATGAGGGACCATGTGTGGGGAAATGCTCCCGAAGCACAGCAATGCCACTCCCTGGGGCAGGAAGAAGCCAGCCTTCTCTGAGGGCCAGACAACCATGGGGTGCAGCCAGCATAAAGGGAGGGGGATGGAGCTAAAGACCAGGGCGACCAGGCAGGGGCCTCAGGTTTTACTGAGAGGGCAATTGGAAACCATTCAAGGGTTTAAAGCTGAAGAACGGCCTTGTCTGATTTATATTTCTAAAAGATGGCTCTCTTGCCTGACATATGAAATGATATTTGAGATACGCCTTGAAAGCACAGGTAGGATTTAGAGCGATGAGAAGGGGGGACACCTGGGTGCCCAGAACCGGACAGGCAGGAAGGGAAGAGGGGAGAAGAGCAACACCCCTGGGTGAGACGGAGGGGCCCTGGCTGGAACCGAGGGATCCTCCGTCATGGCAGAGGAGGGTGAAGTCTGCAGGGTGTCAGGGGTGGGAGGCACGCGGGGTCTGCTCTGTGCAGCTCCTCAGAGCAATCAATAGAGCCGAGGCTGCGCTGGCAGTGTCTTTACATCATCATTAGACACCATTAAAGGATCAATAATTGGAATAAAGGGGAATCTTTGCGAAAGGTCAGCTTCAATGCTGCAGGGAAGGATCATTCCAGGAGGAGCCAGGCTGGGGCCCGGAGCCAAGACCCTTCCCAGACCTTCTCTGCTTCACTCGGGAATATGGCAAGGAATTAATTTACTCAGAGAGCTTGAAGGAAAGATCTCCCATCCCACTGTCCCACTCCTGTTCCTCCCGCCCTCTTTCCTCATTTCTCACACACAGACAGCTGTACCTGACAGGTCCGAGAACTCTATAGGCTGTGACTATGACCCGAGGAGGCAGCAGTACATGTGACATACTAAGCATGGGTCCCACCCTCTAGAGGGGGATCACCAGGTGACCAGCAGCCATGAAGACCTTCAGTTGAGGTCTAAGTCCCTCTGCCAGAGCACCACACCGCCGACAACCCCCAGACATGTTCAGGAATAACCCCAATCCTCTGCTCTGGTTTTCTTCCACTTTATGTTGTCACCAAAACAATGAGGCCTGGGTGGTTTTCTGCCCCCTGTTAAATAAGAAGTGCATGCTTCAGAACAGAACCCAGGATGGTGCAGAACTTTTAAACGTGGTTCAACGGAAACAAAGAGAAAATGGCAGAGTAAAAAAAAATGTGAACCCTGTCTCTTTAAGCCCTGTGCTCAGGGTGCAGGCAAAGCAAATTCGCTGTGTGTGGCCTCCCTCGGATGGAAAGAGGACAGCATCGTTGCTGGAGGTGTCAGCCACAGCCACTGTGACTGCCCTATTTGTAGAGAAAAATAAAATATGAACCTTCCCTGTGATCTGCAGCCCTTTATATATTCTGCAGAGCTGCTTAAGCCTTAAATTTAGATGAGCGATGCCATGCGTGGCACCGTCTTAGGACGGCTCTGCACCTGTCTGGTGTAGAAAGGCTGCGCTGCCCTTGGCCACTCGTGTCGTGTTTGTCTCTCTTACGAAAGGGAAGGATAAGGATGTGAGGGCGATCTGGCTGCGACATCTGTCACCCCATTGATCGCCAAGGTCGATTTGGCTGATCTGGCTGGCTAGGCGGCTGTCTCCTTGCTCCCTCACTGCTCCATGTGTATCCCTCCTGAAGCTGCATCCCTCGTCCTGGGTCAAAGAGGATGACCTTCCTCGAATAGAGGAGGACCAATCTTCCATCAAGGATATAGGAGTAGCTGCACTCCCCTGCTAGAACCTCCAAGCAAGCTCTGAAAGGGAAGGATGGAGACCCTGTGGGAGGAACCGGCTCTCAGCTAGCAAAGGAGAGTTTAACCATCTCCTTCCCTACTGAGCACAGATAACATCATTCACACCCCTATAACCGTGACCTTGGCTCTGCTCAGGGACATTCCTAGGTCAGAACTAATTCCTTCGGACCTGAGATTCTGAAAAGTACATCCCAGGAAAATTCCTGATTCTAATGACAACCTGCTAGCTTGTCCTCGCTTCTCATCCTCCACAAGATTCTATCGATTTCTCAGTGCTTCTGACACACCCGCAAACCAGAGGTGTGCAGAAGCATCTAACTTCACTGCAAGGGAGAAGTTCAAGGGCCTCAGAGGATGCCAGGTCAGCATCTCTGAGTGTTACCTCCACCTACAGTGCAGAACTCTTATGTCTGGCTTTGTCATTCAACCAGAGAGAGAGCTGTGTCTCTTTGGAAGAGGAAAGGGGAGGTAAAAACTGAGCATGGAAGAGGGGGAATCATTTTCTTCCATGACGTAGCCCCTGTCAAGATGCCCATAAATATCTCTCACCCATGCTCAAGCAAACCACCTCAATCAAACTCAATGGCTCAGAGAGAGAGAGAGAGAGAGAGAGAGAGAGAGAGAGAGAGAGAGAGAGTGAGAGAGAGATGAAAGGGAGGACAAGAGAGAGAAGCAAGAGTGAATCTTATAGAAATACATTATATACACATATAAAATCACAAATAATAATGATAAGTCCGGGCAAGCAGCCTCTAGGACCATACAGGCCCAGGGGTCAGACTTTACATCACAACACAAGTCCAGAGAAGATACAGAAGGCTGTACCCCACCTGCCTGTTCCATGTGTGACCCACTGATGTCCCAGGGATCTCGAAAGCCTAAGGACAGCAGAGGACTCTGGTTCCTTCCCCTTCAGGACTCACTGGCCCTGTAGAGTCCTGGAACTCATGTACTGATCTTAGAAGACAGATCCTGGGATGCAAACGGTCCTAGCTTTCCCTGTCACCCAGTGAACACCACTGCAGGCTGTGAGCAGCGAGGCCCTGTGGAAATAGCGTGAGGGTTCCTATTTGTGTTGACCATCAATTCTACTTCTAAAGTTACCCCCCAGGAAGCAGGGGCTTAAAATGATCTCTCCTGGCCAGTTTGCTGTGGCAATAACTGAATGCCTCAGGTGTGGTGAAATTTGCTCACCATCTGTAAAATTTAGAGGTCTGAGGTCGGGGCTTTTCTTGCTGGTTGCAGAACCCCAGAGCTGCACAGGACCAGCAGCCCATGGTTAGAGAGGACACCTAAGAAATACAACTAGGCTGACTATCACAGCAGGCTGGCCCTCAAAATCACTCCTCCAGCCACGATGGCCCCCACTCCCAAGCCAATCATCTTGCAAATGGCATCTTGCTGAAAGTGTTGAAACTTTACCATGGGGATTAAACGTCAATATGAGTTTGGCGGGGGGGGGGGGGGGGGGGGCCCACAAACCGAGGG
>NW_026068129.1:28504-50519 GCF_014885135.2 Alexandromys fortis
GAGGGGCTCGAAAGTACACTCCAAGAACAATTCTGTGGGTTTTCCCCCCCCCCCCCGCCCCGAAGAAACTAAGGTCACAAGACTCTCATCTCATTTTCTTGGAGTTTTCTCATAAACACTCAGAACTCCCCTCATACGACTCCATTCTTGGACTGGGTTCTGACACAGGTGGGGAGCCATACCTGGGTTAAAGGTTAGCATAATCCTCACACTGTGCACCCTGGGCTCTGAGCAAGTCTCCAACTCCCTAAGCTCCTGCTCCCTCAGTGGCCAAGGGAGGCGGGGAGGAGAGAGAGGGGGCAGAGAGGAAGAAAGGGGTCCCAGAGCTGCCTTGCATTCCCATCACACAGGAGCACAGCTAGAAGGCACCATCTATGAATGGGTGCAGTCACAGCCTGCACCAAACCCCCAAATCTGCCAGAGCCTTGATCTTAGACTTCCAGCCTTCAGAGAAATAGAAAATGAATCTCTGCTGTCTGTGAGTCCGCAACTGCTCCCAGGCAGGCACGTGCTCCCCATAGATAGATAGATAGGTAGGTAGGTAGGTAGGTAGATAGATAGATAGATAGATAGATAGATAGATAGATAGATAGATAGATAGATAGATATAGACTGAAACGATAAGACCTCGTGTACCTGGACAGCACCACACCGCAGGATGGAGCCCAGGGCTGAACAAAACAGTCAGCAAGCCAGGCACCAGCCGGGCACCAGCCGGGCACCAGCACTGGGTCAGTTTCCTGACTGCAGGCTCCCAGTGCTATGATGTCCCAGCATTGCTGAACTGGTGGCCTTGAGCCATGAGCCACAGACAAACCCTCCCTTCCTTGTTTTTGTTACAATATTTTTATCACAACAGGAATAATTAATCTGGCACCCAAGCAGACCAAGTCAGCAGGCGAGGCTGAAGAAGGGGGGTCCTGGTAGTCCCTCACTGTGGCTACAGAGTCAGCACTAGGGACTCAGTAAGGCGTTTATACATCAGAGAGATGTGCAGGGCAGCAAAGCTACAGAAATACACACACACACACACACACACACACACACACACACACACACATTGCCCCCTCATTCCCTGACTGGGGTCCTGAGGCCGTGGCATCCAGCTCATGCCGTGGCATCCAGTTCATGCCATAGGGAGCCAGGCCAAGGTCAGCTATCACTTGCAGGGGTGTATTGCAAAGCTAGTTGGAAGTAAGGTCTCTGAACTCTTCCTCGTTAAGACCCGAGGAACATCCTAACAGTTTGCTGTCCATGATGCAAGATGTGTTTTCCCAGCCCCTACAGCCCACCACTCTGAGGCTCCTGAGTGGCAGGTAGGGGCAGCTGGTTACTATTGGCCAGTGTTTCTTGCCCTGGTTGGAGACGTTTCCATAATAAATAATTATTGATTGACCCTACTTCTCCTAGCACTCAGAAAAGCAGCCCTCAGTGTGTTTTCCTTCCTTCTGAAGCGACACATCTTCCCTTAGGCCTTCAGGACTCTCACAGCCTGCTCACTTCTGAAACCAAAGGCCAGGAACATGGGTAGCATGGCCTTGAGTAGCCAAATCTGACTTTTGCCTCCTGGCTCTCGCTTGCCCCCAGAACTGCAGACAGGGTCCAGCTTTGCTGACTTTCCACTTAGTCACTAATGTAAACCCTAGAGGCGTGTTGCTACAGCGGGCCCTCTCATGCACGGTCACCTGTGAGCTCTCCCCACTCAGTGTGTCCCGGGAAGCTGTATCACATGGGGAATCAGGTGGCGTCATCCCACTGGGGCGTGGTGAGACTGTCTCTGGGCAAAACTTGCCCTCCATGTGGCCTTACTCCAGAGCCCTGCTCAGCAGGGCAGTGCAGGCTATACATATATATATGGCTACAAGGACAAAAGCAAGGCTGCCCCCATGATTCTTGGGACAAGGACCAGACCCAGTAAAATACCTTCCACCCCATCTCCCATTAGCTGCCTATGGTTCAGTCCAGGTGGGTAGGGAAGGGGCCCAGGTGCGAGGGAGCACGCCTGCCATCATGTAAGTTACCCAGATCTCTCTCCATGACACGTGGCCAGTAACCAATGAGACATAGCTGCTGCAGCACAGATGTGCCTGGAAGGGCAGCCAGGAGGAGAGCCGCACTGCCGGACCCGTCTCCAGCCAGGCCGCTTTCTAACCATGTGACTCAATAAGTTAATTAACCTCCAGGATCCTCGGCTTCCTCGAGCACAAATGTACCATAATGCTGTGTGCTGCCCAGGGCTGTGGAGCAAGCGGACCCCTCAGTATGAAATGTGGGTGTTGATGAGCTCTCTGTCCCCCACACGGCCAGCTCCCTTGGGGCCACCCCCACCTTCTCAACAGCGTCACTTTATAAAGCCTACCCCACCCCACTCAATCCACCATGTTTTGGACACAGCTGTGCCTCACTGGGCTAGGGAGGGCAGAGCAGTGTAACTGTGACACCCGCCAAAGTGGAGAGGAGAGGGAGACTGATCCGGGGCAGCTGGAGGTAGCTGGGAGGTGGCGCGCTGAGCAGTGGGTCAGACTTCCCTCTGTCCCTATCTAGTGAGTGTGACACAAACCTCTATAAAGACTGCATCGTGGAACCTGGTGAATCACAAATGCTGTATGTGCCTGCCATTACCACAGTGTGATAAAGAGAGAGTGTGAGCTCTCCCTCCAGGCCCTCACCTTTCCTGACTTAACCCTTTCCCAGGCCTCGTTCATTTACATCCGCTTTAGCCAAGGTGTTTCCCAAGGGCCAAGTTAAAGCCTCGGTTAAACAAAGCCAGCATAAACAAATGCACACACTGGACAGCCCTCAACGTCCCCAGCCCTGATGAGGGTAGCCCTCAATGTCCCCGAGGGCTCAGGGCTTCCAGAGGGGGGTTCCCATTGATCGCTCTGCACTCCCTGACCCCTGGCCCCTGACCTCTCTCCTCCCAGAGGAAAGAGCACATCAGCAACTTTGCCGCCGCCATCCATAAACCTTGCTGAGTTAGACCCTCATCATTCTTCCTGATTAGACCTTCCGCTCCGTTTGTCATCCACTGGGTGATCTACTTCCCTTCAGTCTGTCAAGTTGCCCCATAACCTCGTTCCCAGGGACTTCAATCTCTCAAAACCGGACTCAGATTTATTGTGCGGAATGTTCCCAGAATAGGAATTGCCTCCTCGCCCTGTGCAGGAAGATCAAAGACGGCAGGGCCCCTCCCTGTGGGCTGCATTGATGCCTCCCCCACCCTAACCGCACAGTGCTCAGGAGCCGCAATAACCAAGGCACCATGGGTGGGGACTAACAGAAAGTGAGGGCCACAGGGACATGGCAACGGAGTCACACCTCGGCTATAAGGTGAGCCCCCCCCAACCCAAGAACAGCAGGACTAGTCTCAGAAAGACTGTGATCTCGCTATGACCGGGCTCCATTTTCAGCTGACAGAACCAGACTCTGGGCAGTGCATGGCAACCAAGACCAGCGGAACTTGCTCAGGCCCCTCCATGAGAAAACGAGGTCCCCTGGAAATGGACTTCATTCAGCACAGATGGCTCTGAGCTGATGTGACCTCGTCTTTTGAAGCCATACAGCATCAGAAGTGTCAATGGGGACAAATGGCACACCTCAGCTTGCTAGAACCGTCAGCTGGTGAGCCAGGTGTCGCACTCCCTGGGGTGGGGTGGGGTGGGAAGGTGTGCTGGCTGGCTTGATGTCAATTTGATACAAGCTAAAGTCATCTGAGAGAAGGAGACTTCAATCAAGAAGATGCCTCCGTATAATCAGGCTGTAGGCAAGCCATAGGGTATTTTCTTAATTAGTGATTGATGGGGAGGGCCCCGCCTATTGTGGGTGGTACCATCCCTGGGCTGGTGACCCTGGATTCTGCAGGCTGAGCAAGCCATGAGGAGCAAGCCAGCAAGCAGCACCCCTCCTTGGCCTCTGCTTCAGCTCCTGACTCCAAATCTCCTTCCTTCTTAAGTTTCTTTTCTGACATTCTTTTTTATATTTTATTTTTTTTTTAAAAAAAGAAAACAATGTTTTTTTTCATTTTACACACCAATCCCAGTTCCCACCCCCTCCCTTCCTCCCATTCCCTCTGCCTTCCCCCTTTCTCCACCCCCACCCACTTTGATGATGAACAGTGATGTGGAAGTGTAAGCCAAGCAAACCCAACTTGTTTTTTGGTCACGGTCATGGTGTTTCATTGCATCAATAGAAACCTAGAAATCCTACCTAAGACAGAAGGCTTGCCTCAGTTTACTTACCACATAGAACAATGGTTCTCAACCTGTGGGTCACAACCCCTTGGGGGGGGTCACATATCAGATATCCTGCATATCGTAAATTTACATTATGATTCGTAACAGTAGCAAAATTACAGTTATGATGTAGCAACAAAATAATTTTATGGTTGGGAGGTCACCTAAAATGAGAAACTGTATCAAAGGGTCGCAACATTAGGAAAATTGAGAACCATTGACATAGAACCTTCTAGAGCCAGGCAGTTGATCCACATACTCCTGCACCTCTACCCCAAGGCTTGATACAAAGCCCCTCCAAGAGTTGTTAAACGGATGATCAGATGGACAGGCAGTTGGGGTGTGTTGGGAGATGAAATGTATATGAATGGGGCACACTATGACAGTTTTCATTGTCTTTGAGAAATAATAAGACCACCAGACAGCTGCCGTGGCACCTGTCTTAGTTACTGTGCTATGGCTACAAAGAGATGCTATGACCAAGGCAAACATGAAAGAAAACAGTTACCAGGGCTCACACAGTTCCAGAGAGCCAGAGTCCATGATCATCATGGCGAGGAGCATGGCAGCAGACAAGCAGACATGGTGCTGGGGCACAAAGCTCACATCTTCATCCACAAGTGTGAACCAGAGAGACGGAGAGGGAGAGAGTGATACAGACAGACAGACAGACAGCTAACTGGGAATGGCAGGGGCTTCTGAAACCTCAAAGCCCACCCTAGTGACTTACTACCTCCAACAAGGCCACACCTCCCAATACTTCCCAGACAGTTCTACCAACCTCAGACCCAATATTAAAACATTAGCCTATGAAGATCATTTCTATTCAATCCACAACAGCACCCCTGCTCATTCCTTATGTCCTTTCTAGTTGGTAATGGTTAGCATGGCCTTGTTGGTCCCACCACTCAGAGGAATCTGGATTCTTGGCATCGCAATAGATTGCCAGAGAACTTGGTGACTTAAGTCTGAGGAATGCATAGGATAGAAAATGCTTCTAGATCCTGCTTGGGACCTTCCTAGCATATGACCTTAGGACAAGTCCAGTCATCCGCCTCATCCTGGAACTGGAATGGTAATGCACTGATCCCAGAGACATTGAAGATGAGGAGCACAGGGCACCTCTGTTGTCAGTGGGTTCCCTGGCTCATCCTTGACAGTGTGGCTTTGGAATCCTAGGGTCAGACATGCAATGTGTAGACACTAGGGGGACAGGTGGCTCCAGAGACAGCATGGAGAGGGATGGAGTGAGTGTGTGTGTGTGTGTGTGTGTGTGTGTGTGTGTGTGTGTGTGTGTTCTGTCCCAGTAATTCTAGAAAACAGTAAACCTCCCTAGGCCCACATACACGGGGGTGAGGAACTCTCTCATGAGCTACTCTGAGCCAACAAGAAACAGCAGGAGGCAAGTCTTTGCAAGCTAGAAGCATAGAGAGTTTGGGGCAGATCAGGTTCCTAGGGTCCAGAGTTCTACCTGTGCTCAGGATTCCAGGCCTCATGTGAAACATGGAATGTCCCTTCTGTGGGTCTGTGGAGGATGGACCTGAGATCTGTGGCTGCACCTGGATGTATCTGAGCAACAGCTGCATGACAATCCACCAGCCGAGACGCCCATATGCCTGGGAAGGAGAAAGGTGTCTTCCAGGGAATTGAGTTGGATTGTGGTATCGGCTTCCAGAAGGATCCTTGGAGGCTGAACAAAGGTTCATACTTGGTCTAGGTCATGCAGCAAAGCTAGGGACAGGTAAGAGTAGGCCTGGGGAGGCCCAAGGCTCTGCAGTTTCAACAGAAAGTGTGTGGGCTGCATGTGACCCCCATGCTCTGGCCAGCTTTATTTCCAACCCCCTGATTCCTGGAACTAACAGGAACAGAGTTCTCCCAGAGTTACTTTCTGCCTCCTACATTTTTAAAGTCTGAATCTGTGTTTTATTAAAACAACAGCTGGATAAACCTTCAAATACACCCTCTGTACTCTTCCCCAGGCTCTGGGGAAGGCAGGATGTGGGGCTAAAACAGACAGCCTGTGCTCCGTCCACAGCACCCTGGCATTATTCTTTCAGTTCTCTCCGGCAACACACACGAATGTTTCCCTTGAGAACATGCCTCGTCCAAGTGTCTCAATTAAAACCACAAGAATAGTTATGATTTTAGCCAATAAAAGGTGGTTTTCACACTGCCCCAATGTTGTTGGGAGGGAGATGTTCCCATCATTCCTCTGACATGTGGCAGCAGGGGCTAAGGAGAGATGTCCTTCCCCTCACCCCAACAACCCCAAATCCCATCCTCTCCTACCACCACCCCACCCATCGATGCCGATGCCTGGGACAAGCAGAGGGGCAGACCCTGAGGTCAAGTGGAGCAGGAGGGCTGGCCCTGCCCCTTACCAGCTGCTGCACTAGTGGCCCCTGTACCTTGCCTGGGCACCACAGTGGAGCTGGCCCTGATGGTGCTGGTGTGGAAGGACAGACCCTGGCAGCATGAAGGCGGGAGAACTGGGCCTGCCCCTCACTCACCACTGTAGAGCTCACTGGTGGTGAGGACAGGGGAGAAATAGCATGCTGGTCAAACCTGCAACTACCCAGGCCCAGAACCAGTTATGCCTTGGCCTGCCCGAACATCCACCCCATCCATGATCTGTTGGAACATGTAAAGGGGCTTGACCTGCAGATCCAAAGCTGCAGGAGCTCCACAACACGGGGCAACTACAGGATAACCATGAAAAGTCCCAATGAGGGCCCAGCATCAATAGTGTAGGAGAAACCAGAGGCCTCAAACCAGACCAACGAATCCTCTCAATGAATGCTTGCAAGATACACGGACAAGAGGGTTCACTGCGTGGCTCATTGTGCCACACTACAACTTCCAGGACAAGATTTTTTTTAGCCTTTTCCTTTCTTTCTTTCAAATTTTGTTTTATTTTAGAGAGGTTGCAGGAGCAGAAGGCAGATGCGAAGGGACAGGGAAATGAATGGGATTGAGATGTGGGATGTGAAAGACAAACGGAATAAGTAAAAACTTAAAAAGAAAAGAGGCGTTCCTGGAAACATGTTCTTTCCACCCCTGAAGCTAGACTGACTCAGTGTTCTGGGTCCACCGCTTATACGGAACAGACTTGAAGCAGGATTTGTGTATCCACAGCTGCCCACAGAGACCCAGCATCACCTGCTCAGAGAGGCCTCATGCTTCTGGCTGGCTCTCATCCCAACCCGTATCATTCTGTCCTCGGCCATGAACCTTGTGCCATAGGGGACTGTGAGCCTGCTCTGCGCTGTGACCTCCTCAGCTAACCTACCTATCCACCAAGGCCCTCTTTCCAAAGCTATGCGTAAGTGTCAGGAAAGAGGCTTCTTCCTGGTCCTCAAGGCATGTCTTAACCCCAGGGCCTTCATCCCTCCTAAGCTAGTCCCCCCATAGCTAAGGCCTTGGGCCATGAAACAACCAACATCCCTATCCTGGCACATGTTAGAATAAGTGGAGGGTTTTGTATAGATCACTTCTTGTGGGGTGTGTGTGTGTGTGTGTGTGTATATATGTATGAGTGTATATGCCCATGAAGGTAAGGGTGAATCTCAGCTATTCTTCCTCTGCTGCTGTGGGACAGTGGTCTTCTACCCTGTAAAGATTTGTCAGTTGTATTGGTTTAATAAAATGCTGATTGGCCACTAGCCAGGCAGGAAGAATAGGCAGGACGACCAGAACAACAGAATTTTGGGAAGAGGAAAGGCTCAGTCTGCGGCTGTCACCCAGATGCAGAGGAAGCAAGATGAGAATGCCTTGCTGGTAAAACGTACCAAGCCACATGGCTAACACAGACAAGAAAAACATATAAGCATCCTCCTGAATATTAACCTTCATCAGGCGATGAAAGGAGACAGAGACAGAGACCCACATTGGAGCACCGGACTGAAATCTCAAGGTCCAAATCAGGAGTACAAGGAGAGAGAGCACGAGCAAGGAACTCAGGACCGCGAGGGGGGCACCCACACACTGAGACAATGGGGATGTTCTATCGGGAACTCACCAAGGCCAGCTGGCCTGGGTCTGAAAAAGCATGGGATAAAAACAGACTCGCTGAACATAGCGGACAATGAGGACTACTGAGAACTCAAGAACAATGGCAATGGGTTTTTGATCCTACTGCACCTATTGGTTTTGTGGGAGCCTAGGCAGTTTGGATGCTCACCTTACTAGACCTGGATGGAGGTGGGTGGTCCTTGGACTTCCCACAGGGCAGGGAACCCTGATTGCTCTTTGGGCTGACGAGGGAGGGGGACTTGACTGGGGGAGAGGGAGGGGAAGGGGAGGCGGTGGAGAGACAGAAATCTTTAATTAATTAATAAAGAAATAAATAAATTTAAAAAAAGAATTATGGGTTACTGTAAGATATAAGAGTTAATAAGAAAGCCTGAGCTAATAGGCCAACCAGTTTATAATTAATGTAGGCCTCTGTGTATTTCTTTGGGACTGAACAACTGCAGGACTGGGTGGGACAGGAACCTCTGCCAACACTTGGCTGTCATGCAACTTGTTTTCTGAGGCAATCTCTTACCAGCCTAGTGCTCAGCAAGAAAGCAAGGCTGGCAGGCCATCAGGTCTCAAGGACCTATCTATCTCCACTTCCCAAAGCTGGGATTACAAGAGCATGCTACCTTTCTCTGGAAAAAAATAGTATGTTATATTCTTT
This sequence comes from Alexandromys fortis, assembly GCF_014885135.2. Taxonomy (NCBI): domain Eukaryota; kingdom Metazoa; phylum Chordata; class Mammalia; order Rodentia; family Cricetidae; genus Alexandromys; species Alexandromys fortis. Next base: position 37,418 of record NW_026068129.1, read on the forward strand.
GAAAGTCTCGCATGTTCATACAATGTATTTTAATCATATATGTTCAATACTACCTCCCCTAACTCCTCCTATGTCCCCAATGTCTCCTGTGTCCTCTCTCCTTGCTTCTGGGCTCTGGTAATCAAACTCAGGTTCTCATATCTTTCACAGCCACCATTTTAACAACTGATCACTCTCTCCACTCCCAAGATAATTTCTTAAATAAGTGAAAACCTAGAGAACATGAGCCTGAGTCCTTTTGTCTCTTGATACCCTCAAGCCATTTCCACCTACTGTCCCATGCTGTATACTCATGACCCACTGTGCCCTGGGCTACTGGCCTCACCTACTCCATAGCTCCCTATAGAACCTCACTTGTATCATGAGGATCAGACATGTTGACTTACTAGAGTACTCTCTCTGCCCACTCCAACAACACTATGCCCCCAATCTGTCCCTTTCTCTCAGGACTCTATGAAGATCACACAGATCATCCAAGGTGACAATGTTACCTCGCTGTCCTCCTCAGGAGGACCCCTGAATTCCTAAATTGTCCTGTACCATTATAAAGGACAAGGGGGGACAGGAGCAGCATTGGAGACCCCTGCCACAGAGAAGATGGCGAAGTCCCAGGGAGATAGTAACCACTACCAGGCTTCAGTACCAGGGAAAGGGCATCTTCCTGTATTAGACACCTGTTGTATGCAGTAACCTGAGACAGGTACAGGAGGAGGCTGGCCCAGCTCGTGCTTGTAGCCTCACTGAAAAGCAGAGTGACCCGGGATGGAAATGGAGCAGGGGAGAGGGCAAATCTGCAGGTCTGAGAACCAAGACTTCTGTCTGGCCCTGGTCGAGCCTCCGAAACAGGCAGAACTACAGCAGCCAGGAGAGTATGCAGTGGGGCCAAGGAAGAGGTAGGAGCTGAGGCTGTGCAGGATGCTGGTGTCCCCATGGAGCACGGTCCCTGCAAGGGACTCAGGGGCTTGGTATGCCCACCAGATCATCCATGGAGTAATATCACTGAACACAAACCTGAGTGTGCGTGGACACGGTAGCTCATGGCAGAGACAATGTGATTTTTACAGACTAGAAACGAGCCCCTCCCGGCACATTTCCAATCCACCCCACGGTGAGGGACTCGGCATCTTTGTACCCACACTGATCAGTGACAGAAGAGAGGAGTCAGAAGGCATAGTCACATTCTGGGGAGCCCCCAGAGGCCATTGCTGCCCCTGAGAAGCCTGCCCCTGGGAGACTGTGGATGGGACTTGAGAGATAAGCACCCTGTTTGTAAGAATCTAGCTTGTAAACCTTCTGCTGCCTGTCCTTTGGGATATATACCCAGAGCCCAGGCTTCCTGCTGAGCACCTGAGGCTCTGGGAACCAGGACCTGCAGGCTGGGAGTGCTCTGGTAGACACTTGGCTGGGCAGGGTGTGCTCTGGGAGGCTTGCAGGCCTCCAGCTGCCCCTCTGGACCTTCCCACCGAGCTCCCTCATACCACCTTGGGGTGCCTTCCATATAGCATGTTCAGGGCTATCACTTTCCTGAAGACCAGAGGAAGTTCATGAGCAAAGCCGTTTCTCGTGTGCCTAGCCTCTGACATCCAGGGGACAGAGAAGCCTTTGGATTTTCCTTTGTTTTTAATCATTCATTAAATTTGCTATTTGACAATTTTATACATGTTTAAAATATCCTGATTGTTATCCCCAGGCATTTTGCTCCCTCCCAACTCCTTAGTCTGTTTCCCACATTCATCTCTTTTTGTTCTTTTGCCCACTTGAACTTAAACACAATTATCTATATGACCATGGGCTTAGAGCTAGCCACTGGAGACTGGTAGACTCCCTTGTGGATACACAGTTGAAGAAAATGATGTCTCTGTAGCACAACTAATAAAAACCCAGAAACAGATATTGGGGTTCAAGCTGAAAGAAACAGAAGCAAAGCAGCCAACCATGAGAGAGCTCTTACCTCTATGAAATCCTCAGACTGAAAAGAGAGCGAGTTCCTGTCCCATCCCGCCTTATATTCCTCTCTAGTGCTAGGATGAAAGGCACGCACTACCACCACCCAGCCTCTTATGGGTAAGTAGTGTGGCTAGCTGTGCACTCTGATCTTCAGACAAGCTTTATTTGTTAGATCATAAACAAAATATCACTATACATCGCCTCCCATAGAATCTGTCAGTAGCCAATAGTTTAGCAGTAAGGGACACGGCCCTTAAGCACCTGGCCATCCACAGCTGACAGTGGACAGGCCCAGTGCCGGTAAGAAGAGCCGCTGTGAACTCAAGGTTGCAATGCGGCGCCCAAAGGTGGCCTTTCACAGCTCTCTCTCCATCCTCCTGCTCTTACGGTCTTTCCTTCTCATGGTCTATAATGTTGCCTGAGCCTTAGATGGGGTAGTGTGTGTGTGTGTGTGTGTGTGTGTGTGTGTGTGTGTATATATATATATATATATATATATATATATATAATTGCCCTGCTTAGGACTGAGCTCTCCACTGTCACTTAGGATGCTAGCCAGCCATCCACCTCTGCCTTCATCATGGCTCACCACAAAGAGAGGCTTCTATGTCCACGGGTATAAAAATAAATATTTAGAAGGCAGTTTGGTGCTGTACTGACTTGGCTGAACAAGAGTACTAAGTCCCCCACCCAGAGCCCATGACTTCACAAAACATGGGTTTTTGACTGGGTTTATAATACCAGCCATGGGCTTTCTCCTCTAAAGTGGGCTTCAAATCCAATCGCAGAGCAGTTGGCTACCCCCACGACTGCACAGACGGGTTCATCCACCTGGCAGGTTGGTATCACGGTTCATGACATTCTTAAAGCATACCCATTGGATGGTATCAAGTAAATATGATCATTGTTCAAACAAATGAATCTAGGACTCTCTTCTCTGTGGGAACCACACAAAGCCGTCTCATTTTGTATTTTCCTTCAAGTGATCTGCACACGTGATTTCCCCTGGCTTGTCAGTCCTCGGCACTTCAAGGCCACCCGCTCTGTGTGCCATCCACATGGGTGCCACTTCCACACTACAAAAGCAGGTCTGCTTAGACCCTCACAGAATGAAGAGATGGTTGGTAGGAGAGTCGTCTGTGACAACTGGGAACTTTCTCAAAGGGCAGCAGGCAATAAGACAATCCTAAACCAGAAGCCTGGCAATCTCCCCAGATACAGAGACTAGGAGGGTCCATAAACTGATACCAATAAATAATTGATGGCCCCGGGTACTAGAACCAGACAAGCCTCGTGTGCTTTGAATATGCTTTTAAAAATCTCTTTGCTTAGTAAATCTTTAATAAATGCACATGTTTAATGTATAAAATAATACAGGTGGTGCTGGGAGAAGAAAATGTGGGCAGGGGTGGAGGAGGGGGAGGAGCAAAGCCTCAGGTCGTCCAGCGCTTCCCTGAGGTGCAGCCATTCTCAGCACACACTGTCCATGTGCGTCAGTCTTTGACATCTCTGAGGAGTCTAATTATGGGGATCTCATGATTATTTGCCTATGTGGGCTATTTTTATCCTATTTTTGTTAACAGTTTTGAATATTTCCAACCACATTGGAAGGATTATTTGGGGTGTGGGGTATCAGACATGAAGCCAAGCCAGGATCTGGTGCCCAATGAGTGAGTGTTCAACCACTGAGCAACATCCCCAGACCCCTCCAGGCACACCCAAGAGAGCGCTTCTGTGGGTTAGTGACGGGCTTTTCTTTGGAGGTGAGCAGGAGCTCCCAGGTGTCATAATCAATCATCTTTACCTCAAGGTACCAATGGTCAGGACTCATGTGTGTGCTCACCCTGTTCTTTCAAGATCTCTCTCTCTCTCTCTCTCTCTCTCTCTCTCTCTCTCTCTCTCTCCCTCTTCTCCCTTTCAAGATCTTTAGAGAATAAGGAAGGGCTTGGGCCTGTCTGCAGAGTGAAGCTCTGGCTGCCATTACTGATGCTTCACAAAGCAGGTCTGCCTGGGATTGGCCGTCTCGACTCTGCTGTGACCCCCCATATCCAGCTGGCATGCACTCAGCTTCTCGTATCTACTTCTCTATCATGGGTGCATAGCTCTCAAACCTGCTGAACAAGAACAGCTTCTCCATGACAGGCTCCTGGAACTCGTACACTGACAGCTCCTCTCCCAGCCCATCTTAAAGAGATCTTAGGAAGCAGGGATAAACACTAAGCCAAACAAGGTCACCTCAAGCCAGAAATCTAGTCCTCTCTTGCAAACAAAGGATAATTGACAGGCCCAGCAGCTCCCAGGGAGCAGGATGGGAAAAAGACAGAGTCCCTAGGGATACTTTCTGAGGGTATGCAGTATTCAAGATGCCTGAGACCGAAGAGATAAGAGGCCCATGCAGAAGGACTAAGTCTGATCAGCTGGGGCCTTTTGGGAAAAGAAGGGAGGGAAAAGACTGGGAAGAACTTACCAGAAGTGCATGGATCCTGAACCATTTAGTCCACGTGATGCCAGGGGTTTGTTGTCATTTTCTAACTGAGAATGCAGAAAGTTGTGCTGTGCTGTGGGACAATGGTTTGTACCCTGTCAATTGTATTTTAATAAAATGCTGATTGGCCAGTAGCCAGGCAGGAAGTAGAGGCGGGGCCACAAGAACAGGAGAATTCTGGGAAGAGGATTCTGCTTTCTACAGTCCTGACCAAAATGCAAAGGAAGCAAGATGTGACTACCTCGCCAAGAAAGGTACTGAGCCATGTGGCTAACATAAACAAAAATAATGGGCTAATATAAGTTATAAGAGTTAATAAGAAGCCTGAGCTAATGGGCCAATCCATTTATAACTAATGTAGATCTCTGTGTGATTTCTTTGGGGCTTAACGACTGTGGGAACCAGGCAGGACAGAAATCTCGGACAACAGTGCTGAATGAAAATCTACCTGTGACGATGTCCCAATTCTTCAAATGCCTTCCCTAACCGCTGTGATGTCCGCTATCTCCATAGCACCAGAGCACATTGTCACACTATGTGACATACAGGCATGCTCATGAGCAAACCTACAGGGGCACCTTCTGTGGCCTTGAGCCCCTGAATTCTATACCCTACCACATGCTGCCTCCTGGAGAAAGTGAGCGCCAGACAGAGGACAGCATAGCTTCACACATGGGTCCCCGCATCAGAAAGTAGAGAAGGCTTTCAACTCACTAACTGAGGGTCAGAAGCCCTGTTGAACTCTTCAGTGATCAGCCAGGGACCCAGTACAGCATGGCCCTGTATTCTTCTACCCCTGTATTTGCAGAGACATGGGCATTACTATCAGGTTGAGAGAGGAAACTGAGGCACAGAGAGCTCTCATGTTGGGATGAAAGGTGTAACCTGGGTTTGAATCTGCATCTCCATGGCCAAAGGCATGTCTCTTCCAGTACTTCACTGCTGTCTCCTGACATTATAGACCACCACACAGACATCACCTAGTGCTACACTAACAATAGACCAATAGCAAGTGAGAGCAAGGCTAGGGCCACACTGGCACCACAGAGATACCATGCTAACCACGCTGATCTCACACCAGCACCATGATAGCCACGCCAATCCAACACTAGCACCACACTAACCATGCTCACCCACCCACACTAGCACCACACTAGCCATGCTCACACACACCAACCACTCTCACCCCACACTAGCACCACACTAACCACGCCCATCCCACACTAATCACACCCATCCCACACTAACCACACCTATCCCACACTAACCACGCCCATCCCACACTAGCACCACACTAACCACACCCATCCCACACTAGCACCACACTAACCACGCCCATCCCACACTAATCACACCCATCCCACACTAACCACACCTATCCCACACTAACCACGCCCATCCCACACTAACCACACCCATCCCACACTAACCATGCCCATCCCACACTAGCACCACACTAACCATGCCTACCCACACTAACCACGCCCATCCCACACTAACCATGCCCATCCCACGCTAGCACCACACTAACCACGCCCATCCCACACTAATCACACCCATCCCACACTAGCACCACACTAATCACACTCACCCACACTAACCATGCTCACCCACACTAGCCACGCTCACCCACACTAGCCACGCTCACCCACACTAACCATGCCCATCCCACACTAGCACCACACTAACCACGCTCACCCACACTAACCATGCCCATCCCACACTAGCACCACACTAACCACGCTCACCCACACGAGCACCACACCAAAGCCAGCAGCAGGTGCCAATTCATACAAAAGAGTAAGCATTAGCTTTACAAGAGAACGCTGACAGCCATGTGCTGGGACCTGTACAGCACAATATGAAGCGAATCTTAGTTTTGTTGGCACAAAACATGAACAGAGGAAAGGCCATGGCAGCTAGAGTGATAAATTGAACTTTTCACACACATCCCAGGACGAAGTTTCTCATCGGGGTCTGTGGCAACCAGACCCAAAATCCTACAGTGTCTAAATACCCTTCTAGTGCTGTGAAAATACTTCCATTGGGTCCACTGTGTGTGTAGAACTGGGCACAAGAGGGCAGAGCCAGAGGTGAGAAAGTCTGCTTAAGGGGTGGTTTGTGTTAGGGCCAATAGCCTGGCTCTGATGATTTTATAAGGGCCAGCTTACAAGATGTTTAATGGTAATAATCTGGGGAAAGAATCCATGGGCCTCCCTGCTGTTTCATGCTCATGAGCTGAGCCTGTAATTGTAGCAAACTAAGGTTTCTTAAAGCAGGGAATACATTTCCCTGAGCTTGTAAACAGAGTCTAACCAAGTCTGGCTGGACCTGGGAATGGGTGGCAACAACAAGCTGCTAGGGACCCAGTAACCAGCTAGGACTAGAAACCACTGTCCAGTGTACCCTTCTTTGGATTTGTCCCCTCTCCTCCACAGACAGGTGGGGGCTGGAAAGAGCTGCTTCCCACAGGTCCCTTTAACAAAGCTTGGTGCAATGCGCCTTACCACGGCTAACAGAATCATTCAGGTGAGCGACTCCCTCCACTCGCACAACATGGGTTCTTAGAGGAGTTTCAGCAGCCAGCAAACAAATCAAAGCTCGGGCAGAGCTGTCTTCTCTCAGTGGCCCCCTCCGTGCTTCACTAGACCACATCGCTCAAGTGATCTGGGCAGGCTGAGTGCCGCTTCCCCCCGGTGCTGTGCCATGAAATCCTGTCTACGGAACCAGCACTCCCAGGTGGATGGGCTAGATCCTTCCAGCTGTCAGTCAGTGTGCCTGGGAAGGATTCTATTCGGGGCACTGCATCATCAGAGGGAAGGCAGTGATGGGGAGTCGGGAGCCCTGCGCTTTTTAATTATCTGCAGATCTCAACTGCAGAAATGATACTTCTGTCAAAGCAAAGGGTAACTAACGATTTTTCTGTGTGTGCTCAGCGGAGTGTGCCAAGAATTATGATAAGGGCAACACCTCATCCGCGCAGACCTTCCAAAGACTGCTTGGGTTTCTCTCTCAGCCATACTGAGGAAAAATAGAAGTGATATCTGCAGGTGAGGCCAGTGGACCTGTTTGATGGGGGTTAATGGAGATGAGAGAGAAGAAGACCTAGTCACCATCCTGATGCTGTAATCAGCGGTCGAAACCTGGATAGATTCGGATCATCAAGGCAGCGTGTTTATTAGGGTAATGAACTAACACACACTTTATTCTAGCTCAGCCTGTCTGTGGATCAGACATTCTGTGGCCAGGCAGCACTCACAGACTCCTACAGGGCCCAGGGACAGAGCCTGAGGGTCTCCAACTGTGACTCTGCTACAGCATCTTTTGGAGTCCTTTGTTACCTCTGCGCTCAGCTGGCTTGAGCACAGGATCAGGGCCACTGGGGTACTCACAAGTGACCACGGGTGAAAATCCATCCTCTCTCTGTCCTCTCACCACCTGGCCCTGGCCACTCCTACCCTGCACAGGGGAGGATAAATCTAAGACAGAAAACCCATTATGTTCCAGCTAAAGGTAAAAGGGGAAATGTCCTTCTGATCCAGAGAGTATGGGAGGTTCCCAGTGAGTATCAGGTACCATGAGAAGATTCCCTAGTGGGTGGATTCTTCCTTGACCTCCTAGCAAGCTGTGCATGTCTGTTGCAAGGAGAGGGCTGCTTGTTCGTCCTAGCCACCCAGAACCGAAATAATCACACAGAAACTCTATTAATTAAAACACTGCTTGGTCCCTTAGCTCTAACTTCTTATTGGCTAACTCTTACATCTTAGTTTAACCCATTTTTAGTAATCTGTGTATTGCCATGTGGCAGTGGCTTACTGGCTAAGCACGTCTAATCTTGGGTGGTGGATCCTGACTCTCCTTTCTTCCTCCCAGAATTCAGTTTCATCTTCCCCACCTACCTAAGTTCTGCCCTATCAACAGGCCAAGGCAGTTTCTTTATTCATTAATGGAAATTACTGCACACAGAGGGGACTCCCACATCACATATCTGGAGCAGACCCAAAGAAGCACAGTGCATGTGTCAGCCCCATTCTAAAACATAGCAAGCCAGAGCTTAGCCATCAGAAATGGACATTTTCAGAATCCTGCAACATGCAAGTCCATGACCAGAGTGCCAGCAGGGCCGGGTGCTGGCAAGGCCTTCTCTCTGGCTCCAGACAGCCCATGTCTTCAATCAAAAAGATCATCCTGATTTATTTTATCTTGTGAATGGCTACTTTCATGACCTCACATGACCTCAATCATTTCCAAATGCCTTTACACAAAATTCCATCCATGGCACACACTAAAATTACCCTGTATCATGTGAGACAGTCCTCATGATCTGAGCCGACCTCTTCCGGCTTTAAGCAAGGGTTTCTTGGCATATTCACAGTTTGGGTTTCTGACTGGATTTCTGTGAGCAGAGACTGATAGGCTCCAAGATGTGGTACACCACGCCTGATCTCTATCCACTAGATGCCAGTAATGCCTCACAGCTGGGACATTCTCCAAAGAGTCCCGAATGTCCTGAGGGAGGCAAGAATGGCCTTGGTTGAAAACTACAGACTTAAAGAGAACTCATATCTCACAACACAGTATGTACAGGATATAATCTAAGATTATTCCTCATCCTAGGAACCAGAAAAATCTGATTCTCAAGGTTAAAGACAGCCAGCACATGCCAACCTTGAGGTGCATTCGATGTCTGGATTTTCTATTTGTCAACATCAGCTGTTATTGGTATGCTTCAAAGATGAAGGTGAGCACTGTTGAAAAAAAAAGAAAATGCTTCAAATACTTACAGAGAAACAGCATTTATACAATGGAACGTCAGAGTAGGAAAATATAATACGTAGGAAGAAAAAAACAAAGTCCCAGGAAGACCTCAGTTGGAGACTTCAGATCACAGGGAAAAGTTAAGGACATTGGAGATGGCCACACATGGTTGATCTCTATAGGAAGAAAGAGGGAAGAGTAGCAAGCTCAGCATTTGAACCCTATGTGGGGCAGGGCTGGAGAGATGGTCCAGGGATAGAGAGTGGACTACTCTTGCAGAGTTAGCCTCCCAGCACCCACACTGGTGCCTCAAGACAAGCTGTTAACTCCAGATGTAGGGCATCCAATGTCCTCTGACCTCTTTGGGCACCTCCATTTATACTCACAAGCCCATACACAGACACAAATATATACACATAATTAAAAATAAGTGCTTTAATAGCATAAATGATGAATAAAAGAATTAACGGGAGGAAGGGAAGAAGGAAGGAAGGAAGGAAGGAAGGAAGGAAGGAAGGAAGGAAGGAAGGAAGGAAGGAAGGAAGGAAAGAAAGTCCTGAGTAATTTCAAAGTCCTGACCAAGAAACTCCCCAACCCAGATGGTTTTACTGCAGTTCTGCCAATGCCTAAGGGGGAAGTAAAGCCCATTCGACTGTACTGATTCCCAGTTCACAAGTCCAGCACTGCTGATGCCAGTGGTAGGCAGATGAGGGAACCTGAGGCTTAGCCTTTGTGGACATAAGGAGAAACTCCTTGGCACAATGAAGCACCTGAAGCAGCGGTGCTGTGTGAGGGAATTTGAATCGAGCCGAGGGCCTTTCTGGGGCATCTGAGAATTGGTCAGTCATCCACCATGTGAACAAACTGAGGGAATGCAGCAGACACGGGAGACACTTTCGACAAATTCAGCTTCCTTTCATGGGGGAGCTCTTAAGGCAAAGGGGCAGAAAGGCATTCCCCACCCTGGCACGGGTGCCCCTGAAATCCACAATTGGATTCAGTTACCACCACACTTGCCTCAGAAGTCTGCTGTCCTCTCTCCTGGCTGTGCAGGCCTTAGAGAGCCGAGCCGAGTGTGTGCTCCCAGATCTGACATCTCAGCCCTCAGCTAGTGTCAGTGTGAGAATTCTCCACATGAAAAGCTCTTCGGTTTCTGCCCAAACTCCATAGTGGTTTGGCTGACCACATTGCTCGGAATTCACAGGAGAAAAATTTAGTTCAGCTTTTGCCAATATATCTGCTTTGTGTATTTGCATTTTCCTCCCTTTTATCCTAACGGAAGGTTTAGCATCAGGACCTTTCTAAACAGGCAGACACAAAAACCGCACGACTACACACAAGAATAGAAGCAAAGAAAAAATGCAAGCTCCGCCCACTCTGACCTAGGGGGAGCCCGCTGAGTGCCCATCATGACAAATGGACAGAGGGCTGTAAGCAGTGAGCTAACGCTCCACTGTCCAGCTATGGCCGTCAGTAGACACCTACCCACTCCTCCTGTGGGATTCAACAGCCTAGATGGGAGAGTCTGAGAGGGGGCCCAAGTGGTTTTCTGCCACTAACCAGGAGTGGTCAGATGTGGTCAAGCGTGCCATATCTAACCTGCCTTCCAGTCTTGTTAAATCTGAGGCACAAGGGTGGCACCCATGACCAAAGATCAAAGAGCCCTATGTCCTACACTCCAGTCCTATGGGCATCTGGTGATACTATCAACTGGAAAGGGAGGGACCAGGATGCAAGCATCATGGGAAGGGGTGAGTCACCTACTGCTCCAGATACACAGAGTGTCATCTGCTACCCCGGGCTCACAGCTCTATTGTTCTGGATGCTGTGCTGTGTGTTGGTGTGCTGTGACTGATTCACAGGTCACCCACAAAGCTACAAGTGGGACTGTGAGAAGAGGCCAAGGCAGAGAGAAGGGGATGAGGTCTTAGCCTTCTCAGTAAGTTCAGAGTGACGGAGAGTCAGGGAAGACTCACCAGATGCTACTGCCTTTTAATCCAGCCATGCATTTGATGTTTAACCAGCTCATTAAAACCTCCACCTCAGCTGCGGTCCTCACCCAGGGTCATCCCACTGCCAGGTTTCTGGTTCTTCGGTTGTATCATGTTGTGACCAATGGGGATGAGGAGCTGCACACCGATGACTCCAGATTGCAAGGACAATGGCATCCACCCTCTCTGAGTCCGGCAACTCAGCCTACCCCTTGCCACACTCGGGTCCTACCTTAGCGAATGCTGAATACTAATGTTCTTTCCTCAAAAGCAACCCTCCTGGCTTTGTTGAGCCAACTCTGCTCCTGTCGAGTGGTGACTCCCACACCTGGCGCTATCCTGATGCTCAGCACCATCCAGTAGAGGCTCAGACCACACAAGAAGAGACCCCTCAATGGACCCTGGCCCCACTTCATGGCATCCCCAGTGTCCTTCAAGCACAATGGCTTAATTCGTCGCTATTGACGCTTTAAGTGAACTGTAGATTAACTTGAGGCAGGAGGTCAGTTTGCCCTGCATAGGTACGGTCTATTATCTGCCTCGTTCCAACACAATGAAGGAGAATTCTCTCTCTTTTATACAAAGTTAGTTTATACACAGAAGGAAAGGGAAGTATAAATTCTGTGTTCCAAAAAGGAAGAGAGGAGGCAACTTATTTGTTATATAAAATAATTTATACTCTGTAAAATCCGAATTTGTGGTGATAATTTGTTTGGTGATGGAGGACCTGGGTCAGGGTGCTCAGATGACCAGAAGGCCATGCATGAACTCCAGGTTCTTAGACACGGCAAGGCAAACACTCGTTAGGCTCCACTAGCATCTTGTCCCTGATCCAGGTGTCTTCTGGAGGCCTGGTCACAAGCCCAGCAGCAATGACCAATGTTCCACCAATAGGTGAGGTGAGCTGAGCAGGTGCCAACTGACAGAACACATTCTGTGCTGTCAGCTGTCACCAAATGATGACTCCAGGAACTTGGCCCGACTGGGAGCAGTGAGGAAATGAAGAAAAGACAGACATACAGACGCACAGAAAAAGACCTGGGTTTGGGTAAACTGTGCTCTTGGACAGAAAAGTCCCAGGACCCTGGAACCTCAGAATATTATTATATACAGTTGAATGGGGGGGCGCTAATAGATACAAATCAACAAGCAGGCAGAATTTATGGTACGCAGCTAGAGTAAGGAGACAGATTTACTTCATCTCTTAGGCTCATCTCTGAGGGGGAAACTACGGTGGACATCCTCTGCACACACTATCAACATCCACACTCGAACCTGCTAAGGACGGCTTTGCCATTTTCCTCCCCGCCTCACCTTGGGAAGGTGGGAGGCTTTACTATTTCCTGCTGGGTCCTTGATATGGTTACACCACTGCCAACAGTACATATTCACTCATGACGTTCCTTGCTCAGGGCTTCCTCAGCTCCCCCAAAGTTGTGTCCTGTGTCTTTTTAGCAGTAAGGACCAAGGCCCTTCCGGCATATTCCTGATCCCACTTCCCCTCCTCACACCCCACTGTGTATCTCATGTTCTGCTCTATCCGTGAAAGCCTCCCATTTTGTCTCTAGTCCCACAAGTCAGTACGTGTTACCTGTATCGTGGGAGGGGTGAGGGCATGTGTGTAGACGTGGGGAGGTGTATGGGTGGATGTGGACGGATGTGGGGGGATGTGGGTGTGTGGAGGGTATGTGTGAGAGAGTATGGTATAAAGTAGGGAGGGGAAGGCATGGAGGGAGAGGAAGTGTGTGTGTGTGTGTGTGTGTGTGTGTGTGTGTGTGTAGAGGGGTACATATGTGGAGGATGAGGATGTGTGGTGAGTATGTGTGTTCAAGTGTACACACATGGGGAGGTGTGGCAGCCAGAGGACGAATGTTAGGTGCTGTTCCACAGGCACTGCCCACAGTGTTGGTTTTTTTTTTTT
>NW_026068129.1:51684-55419 GCF_014885135.2 Alexandromys fortis
GTGTGTGTGTGTGTGTGTGTGTGTGTGTGTGTGTGTTTCATTTAGACTATCCAGAGGTTTGATACCTACTTAGGGACCAGGAGAGAAGATATTCCGAGGAAAGGAAAAGAGAATATAGTTTTATAAAAAGATAAAAAACTAGAATAGGAGGATTAAAGGGGTGGCTGGGGTGGGGGGCAAAGGAGGAACTATGAGGAGGGTCAACAATACTATAGGTCTTTTTAAGAGCCATATGGAAACCTGCGACTGTAGAAATGTGTGTGTGTGTGTGCACGTGTGTGTGATTTAAATGGTATTACCTTTGAAATGGGGGAAATAAGCCCCACTTAGATATTTTATGTCACTAAGCAAAAACCTCAATACCAGGACTGGGTTTCATCTCTTTGCGTCATTAGCCAAAGGCCACTTAGTCCCATAGGCCACTTCAAACATTTCAGGCTATTGCCAACGCACGGGTGACCCTTCACAATCTGAAGGTAGACTCTACTGCTGAAGATGCCATATATGTATATCTCCGAACGTCGTGAAAATAAACAGGTGTTCACGTAGAAGCTTCATGCCTACTGACTCACGTTCACAGGAAGGTGCTATAGAGGCCAGCAGAGAAGAAAAACAGTCATCAGTCTCTCCCAGTTATGAACCCTGAGAGCTACAATAAGGACCTGCGCGCAAGATAAACTGGTGCGATACTGGCACAAATGTCCTGGAGGTGACACACCAGCTTTTAAACGCAGGTCCTGTGGACTGAACACAGGTCCTCATGAAGGTAAGAATAGAGACGCCTCCCCACCTTCTGCCTGCATTTATTCCAACACTATCTTAGCCAGGCCTGCTTTCTCCTGGTCATCTTGTAGTTACTGAAGTAAAGTCCTTCCAACTCATGTCTGCATGATGAGGTGCATGCATGTGAAATCCCAGTCATGCTGCATACATGTGACTCCTTTGCATGATGCACACATGTGGGGGGGGGCTCCTGCATTGGAGTAAGCACTCATAAGAAACTCTTTTCATAGACTATACACACACACACACACATGCACACACACACGCACACATATGGCCATGCCATTTCTCCTTTGCTATCACAGATAAGTGTCATCCTGTGTCCATCCAAGGTAGAAGACTGCTACCTGCCAGTTGCATCGCTCTGGCTGCATCTCGTGAACCTCCGAAGAACACCTGTCCTCCACGCACATTATTTTAGTAGCATCTTTCCCCCCGGGTGTCTTCTAATGTCATCATTTCCCTCTTTGCCAGACAACTCCCATATCTTCCAAAGCCTTAAGACATCTCTCTAGTTCCCCTTAGGATGCTGCTGCCTGTTCACAAGCATCTCTCTCAACCACCTAGGTCTGAGCTCCCTGAGTGCAGGGACATCATTTCGCTTCTCTAAGCTCATGCCCATCCAGGTCATGCCTCCCGCGGACCTTTGGAAACCCTTATGAACCAGGCCCACAGCACACGCCGTGCCTTGGTGATTTCCCTTTGGAAACCCTTATGAACCAGGCCCACAGCACACGCCGTGCCTTGGTGATTTCCCTTTGGAAACCCTTATGAACCAGGCCCACAGCACATGCCGTGCCTTGGTGATTTCCCTATCTCAGGAGTTGATATTAGGTTCCCACCTGAGCTGAAGGCATTCTGTCCGTCTCCCTTCATCTTTCCGGTGCACTGGACGGCCAGCTGGTGTTTGCTATGCACTGCTGAGGGCACAAGGGCAGTGGGCAAATTCAGCACCTTGACTAAGAACAAAAGAGGAAGGGCCAGATGTGGTGATGCACACCCCGAATCCCAGCACTCCGGAAGCTGAAGCAAGGGGATCTCTGTGAGATCAGCTTGGTTGACATACAGAGTTCCACGCCAGTGAGGACTGAGACAAGAGAGAAGAGGCGAGGGGATTCAGTCCCATTGGCAGAAGCAGGCAGGCTGCATCTCACTGGAAAAATGGGAAGGAGGTCAGATCTGATGTGCCTGCCTACAGGGTATGAAGCAGTTACTTCTGCAACTGCAAAGTACAAATCACAACTAACCTACCACAGTACCAACATAGAGACCCAGGCACTTCCGTCTGAAATAAATTCTGCTCCTGCATGACTGCCCACAGCCACCTTCATGGGACCCTGGACAGAGCCCGCTCAGCACACAGCATCAGAACCTGAAGTGGCTGTTAACTGCCGAAGAGACCAGGACCAGGCTGTAGGCAGCCATGCTTTCATCTGTAGAGCCTAGATATGACCTGCAGGAATTGCTCAGCTGCCTAGGTTTGTGTACTGTGGGATGGGGCTGGGGGGGGGGGTTGTCTCTGCACCTTACAGCCATCCCTACTGCTAACAATCCCACATCACAAAGGTGTGGCTCTTACCGTGAGCTCAGCACTAAGTCTAGATGACCCAGCAGATACATCCTATTTCCACTTTGCAAACGATGGAACAAAGCAGAGAAGGCTCATGCAGAAGGCAGAGGTAAAATTCAAGCCCAAGCCAGGAGGATTGGCCTCTGAATTCCTGTTTTGCTGGGGGTGCCCAGTGGATATGGTTCCTATAATGCCATAGCACAGGCTCAGACAACAGAGAGCAGGAGACTTTCAGCCCATCTGATTCCCCTCCATCCAAACTCAATTCTCCCTGGAACGGTCCCCTCAGAATGGATTCACCGGGAGTGCCACACACCAAGAGATGTGCACTGGCTTAAGGAAGAAGACTTACCTTGCAGGGGAAGGATTTGTGAGATGGAGTGGACATGGGCCAGAAGCATGGGGCAGTTCATCTTCAAAGACCAGTCTGTGAACCCTGGCTGCAAACATGTCTGGAAGAAGCTATTTGGAAAGCACAGGGCAGGAAGAAAGTTCTAGAGCAGCAGGAAGGCATGCGGTTCCTCAGCCCCACCTTGGCTGCCTGTCGCACTTCATGACACTCCAGGAGACACCCCTGGGTCCTTTTTGCCCAGGCTCCATCCAAATTAGGGCAGGGTGACATGATGCATTAGAGTATCTGATAAGTGACTCCCCCTAATTGCAATACATGACTTCTATACCCCAACGTGCCCCTGCCTGTGGCTCTGTGGACACTTTAAATCCCTCCTATGGAAGTCTAGCCCAGAAGCTAAAGCTCAAACAAAGGAGTGACTCACCTTAATCCTTCTTCCACTTAATCACACTCCCCGTCTTGCATATTTCAAAAGGAATACACATTAACGGTAGTCAGTCGTGAGCGTGTGAAGGTCACACTGGATTTATTCTCCAAGGCTGGCAAGACTGTCAGGAAGACAGAGGGCTCAGGGTTCTGCAGGGGCCCTGTGAGTTCCAGGCCCTCCTTCATCACAGATTCCCTGGAGAAGGGTCTAGGCTGGTGTCAGAGGCCAGGATGTTCTTGGAACTTCACTCCCTCCAGGTGGAGTTCTCTCAATTACCCAGAGACAGGCACGTGAGTACCAACTTCAGAAACTCCCTAATTTTAAGGCTCTTAGTTCTGTGGCAGAGGGAGGTGTTGGTGGAGGTTTCTGTCCTGCCTGGTCCCACAATAAACACACAGAAACTATATTATTTGCAATACTGTTTGTCCAATAGCTTAAGCATATTTCTGGCTAACTCTTATATCTTAAATTAACCAATTTCTATTAATCTGTGTATTGTCACATGGCTGTGGCTTACTGACAAGCTTCCAGTGGTTCCAGTGTATCTGTCTCCTGTCTCCTGCAGGCAGCTCTAAGTCCACCTACTCTCTCTCTCTCTCTCTC
>NW_026068129.1:55539-67002 GCF_014885135.2 Alexandromys fortis
TATATATGTCAAGCCTGGCTATATTCTATTAAGCCATTGGCCGAAAGTAGCTTCTTTATTCATTAACCAATAAAAGCAACACATATACAAAAGGACTTCCCACACCAGGGAGAGGCCAAGGCAGCTAGAAGAAGCAGAGCCCCTTGTTCCATCTTCAGAATCTTCTCTCGGCTTCTTTGGGCAGATATTACTACTAAGATGCAAGGCCCTAGGCTAGACCCTGCATCCTAGATGGGAACAACCCTTTGCGATCTTCTCTGCCTTGAATGACTGAACTAAATCACGAGTTCCCCAAAGATAGCATTTCATCTGTTTTTGTCCCCAGCACTTAGCAGAGCACTGAGGCCCAATATATGCTTGACAGATGAATGGTGTCAACTACCACTCTGTGGGGACCACAGGACAGAACGCACCCTCTGCCCCGAACCCCTAGAGACAAAGCTTTGGGAATTGCTCGATTGCCTCATTTCAATGTTTGATAGCCATGCTTAAAATGTAGTATTCCTTCCTAAAAGATCTCTTTATCCACCAGTATTGACAATGGAAGACAGTGGCCCAGGCTTTATTACATGCACAAAATCCAATGAGCATGAGTTTTGACCTCTAACTTCTCAGTATAGCCCCAGATGAGACAACTGCTTCAAAACTCCTATCAAATATGAAGGAGAAGTACTGGTGAACTTGGAGGCATGGGCTGCATGGCAGGGACAGAGCACATGCCTACCATGTTGAAGACTTCCAACATGAAAGGACTCCGGTGCAGATACATGCAGTAGCACAAGCACCCGTGGGATGCTGTCTCTCTGCGGTAAACGAAGTCTTTGTTCCCATCTTGACCTTACTGTTAACCTGCTGCCCAAGCTGAGATTTTTCTGCCCCCTCCCCCAGCCTCATGGTCAGAGCATGTCCCAGAAGGGCAGTGGGACCTCACTGTGAGCAGCAGATGGACTCAGCACAGAGCAGGAGACCAGAGGATCCAGCAAGAGAAAAAGGCCTTGCTGGAGAGAGCAGGGAGCCAGGTCTGTGATAGGGGTTGCAGCCTCCTGAATGTCATTATCTTTAATGAATGTCACACAGCTGGCCAGATGCCACAGCCCTGTTCATATACTTGTCCAGACATCTGCCACACTGCACTGGTCTCTGACCATGATTCTAAGGCTCACCATGTTTTTCTTGTCAAGTTCAAACCTGCCTCCTATTAACATCAGTCAGTAGTTTTCACAAATATCTCGGACTTCAAAACATGTACTCAAACTTCACGTCCACAAGAGTCTCCAACCAAGGTCACCCCGACCCTTGCTCTGAAACTTCTTTTCCCATGGGGGTCCAAACCACTCCAGTTTCTGGATATGAGGCTGCTCTATGAAGCACTCAGCTTAGGAACGCAGACCAAGCTCCATGCATCCTAGATGATGTGGGGCAGGGGTACAGTGCAGACGAGAGGCCACAGCTCTGCTAGACCCGAGCACTGTGATTAGTGAACATGTACCAGCCAAAAATAGGTGCCCGTGGGTAGGAGGCCCATGAAGGTGGACATGTGTAACCCTGTATAACTATAATTCACATTAGATGCCCTGAGGACCGGGTCAAAGTGTCTCTGGGCTGAGGGAAACCTTGGGGCCAGCCAGATCCTCCTGAGTTCCTGCTCAGTTTCCAAGGAGCTGACAGTTCCATGACTTTCTCTCTCTCTCTCTCTCTCTCTCTCTCTCTCTCTCTCTCTCTCTCTCTCTCTCTCTCTCTCTGTGTGTGTGTGTGTGTGTGCTCGGCCTTATCATGGGCTGAAGCCCAGGGTGTAGATGGTGCCCACTGTCCAGGGCACCCAAAACCAGGCATCCAGCCCAGCTGTATCATCTGGAGGGATGCCTCTTCCAGGATCAGACTATGTCCCATGTGGAGTGAGACAAATGTCCCCTCCTCTCCCCTCTTCCCCTCTCCTCTGCCTTCTCTTCATCCCTTTCTCCCTGCTAATTCTCTTTTTCCCTTCTTACTCCCCCCTTTTTTGGCATAGAAGGAGATAACGGGTGGTCTTCATCTGTTGTCCAGGCTAGCCCAGTACTTCTGACCTCAAGCAATCCCTGTTTTAGCCTTCCAAATATCTGGGACCACTGAAGCTGACTTGAATGTCCTTCCTTGATCACGGCTCGCTGCTTCACAGAAAAGTCCCCAGCAGAGATGTGTCTGCAATGCCCAACACTGCAGGGTGACGGGCCTCACTGGTGTATACTCTCACCCTGGCCTTTCTTCATTTCATCCTCAGCCCTCCTGAGCCACAGGCTGACATGCTTAGCACATCCCCTCTGTAGTTCACAGTCCAGCCAATCTAGTGTTCAGATGCAGACAAAGCCTCTCAAGGCCAAGGAGAGCAGCCTTATCCAGACACACCTGGAGGGTCTCTATGACGTGTCGAGCCCTGTGCAGTGACAGTCAGGGCTCCGCTGCCCTGTGACTTCCCTGCTAAGATACTGCCACACCAAGTCCTCAAGTTACATGCTAAGACCTCAGGCTTGTCTGCTCCACAGTGTCCCCCATTTCCCCACATCCTCTGTGCACCATCTCTCATAGCCCCTGAGTACCAATGACAGTATGTATGCTGAGCAAATACCACAGATACTTGCCCGAACAGGGTAAGACAGAGTGCACAGAGATGCTGGGTACCACTCTGATTTCTCAGGTGGATGCACATGGCCTGTTGCAGGGTGTTTGTGGGCTATGTGGACAAGTCAGGAATCAAAACCATGATAAAAGGCAGGGTGTAGGACCAAACATTTATGAACGTCTGTCCTCCAGGAACCCTACTGAAGCCATGTCACAGGTGCAGAGCTCGTAGTATTCGGGGGATTCACTCTACGGTGCTCCTTGTCTTGATGAAGATGCTGAGCCCAGCACTGGCAGGTGGCTCACTGCCTAGATATATCAGGAGTGTCAGCCTGGTGACCATCCTCACACAGGAAACAACAGGCTTCCTACAAATGGAGAATTCCACCTTCACTTTCGGGACAAGGTTCACGTTACTTTCATTTTACAGCTGGAGACTCCTGCCCAGAAAAGTAAAGCAACCTGCCCTAGTCCATCAGGGAACCTCCCCAACAGGCAAACCCAGGTCATCATAACCACCTGACCTGCTCCACTATCAATGCTTTCATCTAGTATTGCTACCAGTGCTGAAAAACATGTCCAGGACTGAGTCTGATGCATGCTTCTAAGAGGCTAAAGCCAGGGGGCTATCCTTCCATGGAGTATTCCTCTTTTGGGGGAGGGGACTTCTACCAATGGAGCCTTCTTCCCTGGTCTTTGCAGTATGGGCTAGGTCCTGTGCCCCTGCCCCCTGACAGCTTCATTAGTCAGGACTGCACACATCGGCCCTCCCCTGCACTCTGCAATGTAGCCAGTTCTAAGATGGCAATAGAAAGACAATTCTAGCACAAGCCTTTCCATACGCTTATTAAGCAGCAAGACACAACAGGGCATGAATTATTATGCAATAACTCGTGCCTGGAAGCAATTTCAGACGCAGAAGTCGGAGGATTCATCATTATCATATATTCGGCTCTATTTTTCTTTTCCACGCTATAAAAAATCATGTCTAAGTCTCCTAAAACCATCATAGTTACATCAAAAAGTGGATTGGGCTATCAACTTCGACAGTTTAAGATAAGCCAGGCGCTGAGCAGGAAAAAAAAAACTCTTAAGAATTCTTTACTTAAGTTTGGGTTCTGTTGCTGGGAGATGATGATAAATGTGTGATTTCTTACTCCTGCTTTTAAAAAAAAATACAGCAAAAAAAGGAAGTTCCCAGTTTAGGAGTCAGGTATCCATCCAAGATGCCACTGCCCACAAGCTGATGCCTGCACGAAAGACAAGCAGCACACGGCAGCGCGGGACTATGGTAAAGAGGGAGGCCATTCTCCCAGGGACGAGAAAGTGTGGAGACAGCCCCAGTCACGCAGCTGCTATAATGGATGGATTGGCATGGGATGGCTCAATGCTATTCCGTGTCCTCACAGGAATATGGACATGGCACCTTGCCATCCCTAATGAAGAACGGAGAACGGAGAAGGGCTGCCGAGTCCCTTAAAGAGACTTGAGGGAAAAGACGGGATTCTGTGGCCACCCATTCCTGGGACATTAACGATGGCCTCGGGCCAGCCGGAGGGAGGTGCCACCAGCAGCCTGAGGTATCTCATTACAATAGACACCCAGCTGTAGGCTCTGGCTCAGGGCCCAGCTGTGGGACTCATTAGTTACAGCGGGGGAAACAGCAATGCTAGAGACATTTGAGTTCGAGGTCCCACCCGCCCTGTGGAGAAGAATCACTGCTCTGATATCCCTACAGGGCTGCAGGACAAGGCCAGCGCCACCCAGGGAACACCAGGACAAGGTCAGCACCACTTGGTGGAGACAAGTGAGGTGGTTAGAGCCTCAGCTGAGACGGGCTGCTTTGATGCAACCGGCTGGTTGCCTTCCTTTCTGAATCTTCTCGGCACTATCTCTCCAATACTCTCCTCAGTTTCCACCCCAGTCCCCACCCCAGCGCCTACCTCAGTATCCACCCCCAGGGCCTAAATACCTCACCATCTACCCAGACCTTTACCCCAGCATGGAGTCCCAGTGCCTACTCAGACATTTACCCTAATACCCAGCCCAATACCTGCTAGATATCCATCCCAGTACCTACCTGAACATCTACACCAGTAGAACATCTACATCTACTCACCCTAATAACCACCTCAGTACCTACCATAATACCTATACCCCAGTACCTATCCTAATATACCCCAAATACTCACCTCAGTACCTCCCTGAATATCTACCCAAAAACCCATCCTAATGTACCCAGTGTCCAGTACCTACCCAAGTATCTACCTCAGAACCCACTCTAATGTACCCCCAGTACCCTCCCTTGCACCTACTCTAATACTTACACCCCAGTATCTGTCCTAGTACAGAGCCACCGTATCTACCCTACCCATAACCTGCCCAGTGCCTCCTGAGTCCTCACAAGGCCAGCAGTCAGGACATGGGAAGGTACTGCGCCTTAGGATCCAGCAGGCTCTCTCCAGCTGTTCTGTGCCTCTCCAGATTCTGACTTAGCTGACCCCAAACCTCTGGATCTCCACCTGCAAAGACTGGAAGACTGCTGGCAAGAACCCCCTGAGCCCAACAGAAATCAGCAGGAACCAGGAAATGTCCTTCAGATGAACACCGCAGGAATTCCATCATCAGAGCCTCAAGCACACACCCATCCTGAACAGCACTAGATTTGTGTGCTTGTTGGTACCCCAAGAGTGCAGAGCACAAGAGCGAACTCATTATGCACAGTGTCACTTGTCACAGCAAGTCGGCATAGATCACCAGGCTGAACTGTCACACATCAGGAGAGGCATGTGGAACTTGGTACGCTCTGCTCGTTCTTCAGCAAACCTAAAGAATATCTACCACTAACTAAGAATTGGGTAGCCTCTCCACGCACAAAATGAGCCTTAACAACCTGCAATTTATGTGGGGAGAAACTGAGACTCAGATAAAGGCCCTTGTCCCAGATACCGCAGTCAGTAACACGCTTTCACAAGTCAAGCCCAACGGTCAAAACTGACCTGGAGCTGTTGCTGAGCATAGGGGTCAGCTCCAGCCCACCACCCCCAAATGTCCCTTGGCTGGCCCTCCTCAGGCTGAAATTGTAGCCCCGATGCAGATGGGCTGGAGGTGGGGTGATTTGCCCAAGTGCTCCCAGCTCCAGCTCTCTGTGTAATTGGCCTGGAAGGCTTTTAACAATTGCTGATAGATGCAGACCTCGAGAGCAGCTCTGCTATTTTCTGCATCAAAGCAGCGCCCATGCCAGCCCAGCAAGTGCAGCCCCTCCACTCTGAGACCGTGGTGGGGGCTGGTGGGTGTCCCGACAAACATGTGCTCGGTCACACACAGCTATGTGCACAGGACTGGGGTGGGATGGGGGGTGGTCTACACTGACCTTGAGGGGCTGTGGTCAATACAGGGCCTGTTGGTATTTGTGTCAAAGGGCACATCCCCCACCAAAGCCATTCCTCAGCAGGCCGCAAGGCATTGCACCAAGAAACTGCCAGGCGTGAGCAGGAGGGACTAAGAATTATGGCTCTGCCTGGTCTTAAATCACAGAGTGGTGACAGGCATCCCAACAGTGATCCATGAGCAGCGGCACAGGTCCGCACGGTTAATCTGTGTGAGTTGGTGACCCGGATGGGGCCAGGGTCCCATCCCCCCACCCTCCCGGCTACTTGCTGAGCCTCTTCTGGAGCTGGGGAAAGAACTAAGACAGGCTGTCCCTTCTGTGGTGACCTCATGCTTCTTTCTTTGCAGTGAAAGCCAACAAGCAGAAGTAGATGCTGAGACCTAGATCAACATTAGTCCAGCCTGACAGCTCTGCCTATGGGGACACTGAAGCTGATCAGGTAGGGGGTTCCTGATGGGCGGGCAGTGTGGTACTCTATTGTCAAGGTGCTTGTTTAGGTGGTTTCACTATGCCTGGCACACCCAGAGTCTTCACCCAAAAGCCAGGATGCATCCTGGCCATGTGTTCCTGTCTCAGGCGCTGCTGGCATGTGGGTCTTCTTCAGCACAAGCAGACACCCATGTGAACAGAACAGGGACTATTTCACTTCACGGGTGAAGAGACACCTCCCATGCAACTCTGAGTTAATCTGTTAGGCAGGATCCAGACCAGCAACAGGCTAGCCACTTACAGGCTCTGCGCTTCCACAGGGACTGAGTGCAAGGGCTCTTCAAGAAACAGGGTTTGATATCTGCTCTTCCTCGATGAAGGTGCCCATCCCTCTTGGGGGACCTCACCAGCTTCCACATATTGAGGAAAGGGGGTCCCCTGGGCATCAACTGTTGCCATCACTTGGTCAGCAAGCCCATCTGTGCATCTTAGAGATGTCTGGAAATGACCTGAAGTGGACGACATGTCCCCTCCCCACCTATGCCCCAAGCAGGCAGGCACACCAGATACTGACTCCCTCTCCCTCCACTCTTCTGTCTTGCCTATCTATCCCTGCTTACTCGAGGAGCCAGATGCTGCACTGGCAATACCCCTCAGTTGGTCAGGTGCCAACTGAGACATGGATATGCTCTTTAGGTGGCTTTTATCCACCCAACCCAAAGCGGAACACCCAGGCTTCCCAGTAACTCCTGTAGCCCAACACGGGTCCAAGCTGGTACAGGGTTTGCAAGTCTGTGTATGGCAGCTGTCTCGTCACCTGTGTGCATGGATGATGACCTAGTGCTGATCAGATGAACCCGGCAGGTTCTTCAAACCACTCTGTTCCTCACCTCAGCCCTGATGGCTTAAGAGGATAGAGATCTCTCAAAGCATCCCTGCCACCCCTGCGGGACTGCCTCATTATCAACTGGCACAGCTCAGGATGGTGAGTCTCAGAGGTAGCACTGTTACCCTGGGCCACCTCTGCCTACAGCTGCCCATGTGCCTTTGCACTCCGTGTATCCTCACGGACGAAGGGAGAGTGTCAGTCCACTCTGAGGGTGACTCACGTGTGTGGAAGACTGGGAGCTCTGTCCCCACAAACCTGCTGTTTGCCTCCCAGCCTCAGCATTCCATCAGGCCTTGCTGAGGCCTATGCTGTCCTCAGAGTCCAGCAGAGCCCACTGTCCCTCAGTCTGGCAGGTGCACACCCAGG
This sequence comes from Alexandromys fortis, assembly GCF_014885135.2. Lineage (NCBI taxonomy): Eukaryota > Metazoa > Chordata > Mammalia > Rodentia > Cricetidae > Alexandromys > Alexandromys fortis. The sequence goes on from NW_026068129.1 coordinate 63,210, forward strand.
CATCTGTGAGGAAGGTGTGCACAGGAGCCTCAGGACAGCCCCTTGTGGTAGTTTCCATTTGAAACCCTGATAAGCGCAGTCCTAATGTGGAGAAAGAAATGCAAACCCCATATTGCTGCCCTGAAAAGGGAGCTGCCCTCCCCTTTCCCAGCAGAGACCTGACAAGCCAGCTTAAAATCCCTACACACCTGGTCTTGTTCACCCTTCATGCATGCTGGCCCTACTTTCCTCTCTTGCACCTTTGCCTAGGGAACTCTAAGCAGGTTCTTGTAGGTACTTCTGACCACTCTTGTGAAGGCTGCTGCCCTGAACTGCATAAGCTCTGGCCCAGAGATGACAGGCATGTCACACGCCTTGTCTTGCTCTCTTTCTTAGCATGGAACATCCAACACTCTGGGCAGGGCTGTGTCTGAGGAGGGCTGTCCAGGCTGCTGGACCTACTGCATGGAGACACCAGCTTTGGGGAAGGTGGGTGGAGGATAGAATGCAGAGGTTCTCCTGTAGAGATGTCTACGATGGGGAGGAGACAGAGAAATCAAGATGCCTTAGGGTCCCTGGGCAGGTGTGGCAATCCTGGTCACTCTAGGAATGTCAGTGCAGTGGGGGAGCCCAGATGTGGACGAAGGGAGCCAGTGTGCCTCGAGGAGACCTTTGGGTCTCCTCGCTTTCACCTGCAATGGGACTTTCCGCTCCAGATGGGGACCACAGAGTGAAGTGGCCTTGAAAATGTCAATCATTGGGGAAAGCAATTTAGACTTTATGAAACTAGATGAAAAAAGTTGGCCTATGTCAGGCCTGCTTAGACCTAGCAACTGACCGAATGGATCCCCAGATGTCACACGTCACCCTTGCCCTAGCCCTCCTTGCCCCTTCTTCTAGCACTCAGAGTATGAAGCAGTTTACCAGCAAGGTTCCAGTGCATATGTCTCCTGTGAGCGGCTACATGGCTTCTCCCTGACTCCGCCTACTCTCTCTATATATCTCTTCCAGCCTGGTTTTACTCTGTTAAGCCATTGGCTGAAAAGAGCTTCTTTATTAATTAATGGTAATAAAACATATTCACAGCATACATCACGGCAGGACCTGGTGCAATGAGAAGGTTCTGGAACATTCACAGAAGTCAGGACTCTCCTGTGGCAGGTAGAGAGAAGGGTTCTCAACATCTCCATACAGCTGTGTGCAGAGGCCACAGGGGTCATGGAAGCCTTGACTACGGATGTACACACTTCTTCTCTGGTCATTTCGAAGACATGGAGTCTTTCCTGTTCATCTGCCACTGGCCCCAGACACAGGCATTGCTGTGAGATGGGTAGTAACTGGAGGACTTAGTCCTCAGGGAAATGGGCATAGGATCCAGAGGGAAGCTCCAGGGAAAGTTCTGGAAAATATCCCATAAAGGTCCTAAGGAATTCCTAATGGGGCAGAGAGCCGTGGAAGGGAATGAGAAGAGGCAACCAATGAGCAGGACCTGATGGGGATAAAGGAGCCATAGCGAGGGATGGTCAGCAGTGAGGGATGCTGGGCACCTGGTGTCCATATGAAAGAAGCAGAACTATTCCAGATGGACCCAGGACCTACATGTAGAACGGCGAGATGTTCAGAAGAAAACACAGTTGGTCAGGCAGGTTTAAACCATAAAGGGAAGGGCTAAGCAAGCTGGGTTTTATCTATTTTTTTTTTTTTTCTGTAAGTGATACTGCTCAGCAAGCAACAAGGTGAGGAAAACAGGTTATGTGAAATTACATAGCTGATAAGGGACTTACACCCAAAATAAAGAACTGTCAAAATCAATAGTAATTAAACACACAATTAATTAACAACCAGCTGAACTTACAGGCTTTGGTAAGGAGGGCATCAGATGGTTAAGGAGTGAAGGAGCTGTGTAGCAGGGGCAAGGTTTGCAGTGTACAAGATTGAAGTGTGGGCTGAGAGCAAGGGACAGGCTCTCTGTGGAGGGGAATCCACGCAGCCTGGAAAGCAATAGGCAGTACAAAGTTCCACGCACATCTACCAGGGACCCCGAGAGCCACTTTTCGTTTGTCTCTTTGAGACATGGTCTCACCATGTATGCCGGGCTGGCCTTGAACTCACAGCAACTTTCTTGCTTCCAGCTGAGTGCTGGGGCTACAGGTATGTATATCACATGGGGACCCGAAATCTACTTCTAAGTGTCTACTTGGAGCAATACCAGTGAACCTGGAAATGTCAGAAGACAACTAGACCCAGGGCCACAGGGTCACCAGGTAGCCCCCTACCTCAGGGGCTGAACGTTGTGTGCTACCAAACATGGCATGGATTTGGCCATAGGTCCTCAGCTGACCAGTCCCTGCCCAGAAATAAGTGTCTGTTTCCAGGGACCTGTGTACGCATTTAAGACAGCTCTACTGTTGATTACCAATCACAAGCCACAGACACCCTCTGTGGGGACCTTGCAGTTGTTACGGGTCCCCAGAACAGAGGATAGCCTATAGGAACAAACAAGATATCTGGGCTCAGTCACCCAGGCACGATGCTCTGTGACAGTCTCCAAAGACAAAATTCACACAGGCAAGAGGATCCAGATAGTCAGGCCAAGACCTGGGAGCCCAAGACATAGCAGGGAAGCGCCTGGTTTAACAAATTGTTCTGCATTGTAAAGATTCATAGACTGTGCAGTGAAAGTGACATCACCCAGCAGGGCAGTGAGTATGCCCACACACACCTTCTGGCCCTGCCTATGCCCAGGCATGCAGAGCCAGGTCCAGGATGTGACCCCTTAGGCTTGCAATGTGGGCCCTCCAGAGAAAAGCAAGTACCAAACTTTCCAGATGTACACAGAGGCCAAGTCAGGGGTTCAAAGTGATGCTGTGGTCTGATGGACAGACCTTGGAACTGAATGGGCCATCCCCCTCCTTCATCCCCTCTCCTGACAGGTAGGAAGAGTAGGGCATCAGGGTAGGGAAGCAATTTCTACAAGAACAACCCTGTCTACTGCTGAGGTGGCTTCTCAGATGTGATCATGTGTCAGACCTACAAGACAAGGCCCCAGGACCTACAGACAGAGCTACAGACAAGAGGGTGGGTTGGCAGTGCCCAGGGCTCCCTGTGAAACTGAAGGTGGAATGTTCTGCCGGTCAACCATGGCAACTCTACCCATTCCTAACTTCCGACATGACAGAGACCAGCAAAGAGCTAGCTGGCCTGTTTCATTCTACAAGCAGAAGTAAGGATGTTCCACAGGGTGAGTGACAACTTCACTGTATGTGTTGGACTGTTCTATGTCAACTTGTCAACTTCAAAGTCATCCGAGAGGAGGGAGCCTCACTTAAGGCCTCCATAAGATCCAGCTGTAGGGCATTTTCTCAATTAGTGATCAATGGAGAAGAGCCCAGCCCACTGGGGGTGGTGCCATCTCTGGACTGGTGGTCCTGGGCTCTATAAGAAAGCAGGCTGAGCAAGCCATGAGCAGCAAGCCAGTAAGCAGCACCCCTCCATGGCCTCTGCTTCAGCTCCTGCCTTCAGGTTCTGATTTCCTTTAATGATGAAGGAAGTATAAGCCAAGTAAATCTTTTCCTCCCCAACTTGCTTTTTGGTCATGGTGTTTAATCGTGGCAATGGTGATTCTAACTAAGATACTATATCAAACCACCAACAACCCAGGCTCCCAAGGCTGGACACTCGTCCTTTACACCTGTAGTCAACAGTCCACAAGAGCTCTGCCTAAAGGATGGCAGTGTGGGGAGGACATACCTGTCCACAGGTAAGAAACAGCGCTGTGGGGAGGATAAACCTGTCCACGGGTGAGGGATGGTGC
>NW_026068129.1:67945-88591 GCF_014885135.2 Alexandromys fortis
CTGTGGGGACACACCTGTCCACAGGTGAGGGATGGCGCTGTTGGGAGGACACACCTGTCTACTGTACTCATCCTTTCCAAGTTGTTTTAGAGAAAACAAAGAACCATGTGACATCCTCAGTGAGGCAGAGCCTGAAAAGGCTATACGCACCGTTATGCACTTTATTTCAGTGAGAATAGCAAGATAGAAACGTACTCATGAAGAGTTAAACTCCCAACACCCTTAGAACAGAAAACAGGAACTGAGCCGAGATTGGGCTACCATCAATTCACACAGCAACATAGGAACGTCCAGCATGGCTCCCTTCCGTGCTGGGCACTGCAGACGAGCTTCTGGCAGAAGCTCCCATGTCCCTCAGAGCTCCTACAGAAGCAATGTTGCTTACCCAGGAGGCAGCAGTCCGCAAAGGAAACTGCCTCATGGCTCCAGAACCTGAGAACCTGCCAAGTGCCAACCAGCAGTGCTGGGACTAGAGCAGGATGTGGTACTTCAGCGCCCTGGGGACTCTGTTGATAACTAGCCTCCCGTCGTAACTCAGGGAAGCAAACAGCCATGGGTCAGCCGAGGCCCAATCCACAGCATACACGCTGTCCTCGTGCTCCTCATAGGTGGCGATGACATTGTCCTGCAGGGGTTCCTTACTCCTACAGCCCAAGAGACAGAAAACCACGTGAGGCACAGAGGATGTTAGAGTTTATGGAGGAAAACGAGGCAGGAACAACATGCAGCTGAAGCCCAGGAGATGGCATCACAGCTATGGGGATAAGACACAGCCTGTGGATTATAGACATCCTGAGTGTCTAGCAATGCCTTATCCCCAACCCTTGGCACCATGAGTTCCTGGGGTGATCACCTATCTGGTGTATTACGAGGGCCCTGTCTAGAGACAAGAATACTATGCCTAATAGGGTATAACAGCAAAGCTGCTAGTGTGTGAGCCAAAAGGACACTGGAAGCACCCAGGCTAGCTCTCTGCTGTACAGAGTAGCCAGAGTCTGGCTACAAAAGGCTCTCTCTGTTCAGGATCTCTGCTCAAGTGTGTAGCCTTCCTGGCTCTGGTATTGGGTGAGGCAACACCCTCTCCCCATGTCCTTAGACATGAGCCCAAGTGGTCCTGTCAGAGAAGCTCAGGGCTGTGAGCATGTGGCACACATTCCCAAGGAGTGGGCTTCCTGGCCTGCCTCAGGCCTGGAACCCCATGTGCACAGGCCACTTCTCAGAAGGCACAGCTGTTCTAGCACTTTCTCCCCATCTCACAGAATGACTTCCAGGCATTGAATGCAGTCTGGGGGTCTTGAGTGCCTGCAAAAAACTGCTTCCTTTCCTCAGGAGATAGACGGAGCTCTTAAAGTCCTTCTTAAATTTCACCTGGAGTCTATGACATTGCGAGGCCCCCACTTTCCAGCAAATGGACTTGCCAGTGGTCGAAGACTACTTTGTGACAAACAACAGGCAGAGTCTCCACAGGGAAGCTGATCTTCCTGAATTCAGTGGCATAAACATGGCAGGAAGTCATCAGGACAGTCTGCCAGCCACAATCCCTCCCCTGCTTCCTTAATGCTTCCCACACAGGGGGCAGCACACACATTAATCACTCAGCAGACTAAGGGAACAAGTCAGTTTCTTGCCTGGCACAGAGGGGTTGAAAGACAGCCTCCTTGGCAGAAGCCAAGTCTACATGGCACCCGGGAAGAACAGCTGGAGGCTGTGCACCTGTGCTCAGCAGTGCACCCACAGGAAAGCGACAGTGGAGGGACAAACCCTGTGGATAAGCCACTCGGGGATGTGACTAGCCAGACAAAAGTGAACAAAGGAGTGTGTGTGGACACAGACCAGTGCCAAGGCCTGCTGTGTGCTCTGGACTCTCTAGCAGTCCAAATTGTTGGGCCTCACTCCAGAACCTTCTTTCCTCTGCAATCTGGGCACAAAATTTCTGGGGCATACCTTAGGGGAAGCCACTAACATACAGGAGCATGGTAAAAACCACTTAGGGAACAAGAGGGTCTCCCTTCGGTGTGGGCTCCACAAAGTGAGCTACAGGCCCTGCTGCTTTCTCTCACAACATAATGAGAGCACCCATGCTGATTCACACTGGGAGTCCAGCCAGGCACGAACTCTGCAACCTCAGACCCCTTTGTGTGTAAGAGACAGGAGCCCTGATGAGAAGAGGGTGCAACCACAGCCATCTCCCAGTCAAAGATGCACTTAGCATGGGAAACAGGTACATGACGTTGCTTTTTGAAAACACTGAACCGCAATGGTGTGGCTGGGAAGTGCATACCAGAACACTCTGTGCAGTGCTCAGGGCCGAGGAGGACTGACCAACTTACTGACCTGGGTTGAGACCCGCATTACTCGGCTAAGGGCTACGAGGAAATAGTCAGCACTATGAACTATCCACTGAGCATCCCGAGGACACTGTGTAGTTAGTGATGCAGGGAGTGACAAGACCAGGGAGTATCAGCCACACTGTTACCAGAGTGTGGACAGCAGCAATCTTTCAGACGTGACAAGTGGCATTCACAAAGACTGTGGAGAAGATAGAGATCCAGGCACTCCAACCATGCAAGAGGACCTCTTATAACTCTCCTTATCCCACAGCTAATATCCTGCAGATCTGTGGTCTGTGACTGCAGAAAGGAAGGGGCAGCATCCTTCTCACACACAGAACTCGCCTGGCCCCAGATGTCACCGGTGACCACGAGCACTCCTGCCCAGAGTCACCTGCAGCTGTGTCCCTTACTTCTCAGCATGGTGCTCCTCCGGGTCACTGACGTCATCATCGTCCACCAGGTGGCCGAAGGGCTCTGAGGAGATAGACACCATATTGGACAGGATGACTCTGCTATCGCTGCTGCCAGTGAGGACCAGCTGGTCGTGAGAGTGGTTGTAGCGGACACTCCATACCCTGTAACAGTCACAGGCAGATGAACGATTGTGAGTGAACACACATGAGTGTCCCTGACCTTACTGCACAGCAGGGCACTAGTGTGGCAATGCGATTAACACCACGTATGTTGTTGCCATGGACACTGGGGAAGGAGCTAAAGCCTACCATGTGCTGCTCCAGAATATTTTTTTAGGACCCAGCACACAAGACCAGAAGACTAAACGTCATCTGTAGAGGGAAAAGGCTTGTCACTCAGCATTCTGTCTCCCTTGATGCCACGGAACATCTAACCAAGTCCTGCATGTCTCTGCAGCTGTGTGTTGCCATAGGACCCAAGACAAAGGCCTGTGTCAGGTCTGATACTGGGCCACTTCCTCCTCGCAGTGGCCAGGGTCCCTGCTGAGTTTGACCCCCTGATCCATTTGGAGAGTGCAGCAGGCCTCACACAGGGAGCTGCGCTCAGCACAGTGGGTACAGAGAAGCTTTCTGTTCAGGCTGCAGCAAATTACAGCCATTCATCCAGTTCATCAGAACTGCACAGGAGGACCCTGGGGCCTCACAGACTCAGCACCACTTCTGGTAAGGAATTCAAAGATCTAGAGACATAAGCCTAGGAAGAAAAAGCCCTGGAGGGAACTAGGGAGGAGTCCTCAGGAAAGGAGCTCTCTCTCTCAGCCAGACTTTCATATACACACATACATACACATTTCCTGTACATACCTGCACACACTCACATATCTCCTATACACATACATGTTACACATGTACACTCATATACTCACATATTTCCTACACATATGTGAACACCCATAGTCACATATTTCCCACACATGTATACACAGACACACATTATACACGCATACTATTTCACACTCACACATTTCCTATACACATACACATACACATATTACATATACATACACATTCCCACACTTCCTACACACTCACACAAACACACTCACATACACATGTTCACACACACTCACACATTTCCTATACACATACACAAACACGTGTGTGCAGCACATATAGGCTTTCTTGGAGTAAATCGTGATTTCATGGCATATATACCAGTCTGCACTTCATTCTTTTTTTCTCCCAGCATATGGTACACATCCAGACAATATTTGGAGAGGATGAATGGTCTTGGGCGCCCTTCCATATCCACACATACAGATATGCCTCATTCCTTCTGGCAGCTGCATAATCTCCTCTGCACGGATGTCACCAAATTTACCTAACCAATCCCCTACTGATGGACATTTGGGTGGCTTCCAGGTTCCGTGCATGGCAAACAATGCTGTGTGAACATCTGCGCACATTTACTTTTCCACACTTGAACCGGCGTGGTGTAAAGGGGAACTGAATCTGGTGTTTTTCTTCCCTTCCTACACTTACAAATCACAAACATTCACATTTGGAATTAGGGTTTCTTTAGAAAGAATAAAGCTGGGCTGATTGAATGATTCACAGTAGCACAAACTAAGCTGGTTTGTGCTTTTCCAAATGGTAAAGTAATTAGCAAAATAAATTACATAATCCCCTCTTCCCTAAAGCGGCATGCAAATGAGTTTCTGTACCAGTGGGAGTGCTCCTCCAGGGTCTTCACGGGCTCGGTGACATTCCGTGTGTCCCAGAACTTCACCTTGCAGTCATCTCCGCAGCTGGCGAGGTAATACTGCTTGTTGGGGTTGAAGTCGAGGTCACGCACCAGCTGCCCATGAGCGTTCTCTATGCAGTATATCTGGCTGGAGGGAGAACGGCACACGGAAAGAGGGAGTGGGCTGTGGAACCACCTCACCTCTCCAGGACTCCGACTGAGCCCCAGCTGAGGGAAGAGCTGGTTCACGCTCCTGCTGGTAGCCAAGCAGAGGGCAACCCAGCCTGGGTGCCTAGGCTCGGCCACTTCCTCCCCCTGCAGAAATGATTCACAGCGCTGCCATCCCAGGAGTATATGTGTAGTTCCCTGAACCAAATGGACAAGTGAAACAAAAGGGTGACTTGGTGGGCCAGTAAGATGGCACAGTGGGTAAAGGTGCCTGCCACCAAGCTTGGTCACCCGAGTTTGCTCCCAGGGACCCAATTCCTTCAAGTTGTCCTCTGATTTCCATGTGTGTACTGTCAGGAGCCATTTCCCCCCTAACAATCATTACAGAAACCATCACTCTAGGGAGTCTGCAGAGAACCCCACACCCATAATTATGTTCTATTGACAGAATGCCCCTCATCCAATTAACTGTTAATCTTAGCGGAACCCGCCTCACATTCCAGCTATCCAGGGAACCAGGTGTGGCAACTTGTGACTTCTGGCCTGTCTGTCCGACCGAGCTACGTGACCGGAACCACGCGGCCTGCGAGATCCCGTACCCTGCCCCCCATTCCTTACCATATATAAACTGTAACCCGTCCCTAATAAACGGAGGCTTTGACAAAACTGCTTGGCCTCCTTCTTCTGTCTTAGCTCATTCCCTTCCAGGTAGCGCCCCTCCGAGACCCTGGAGTAACTGGATTGCAGGGTGGGTTACAACCCCTAGACTAGTAACCCACCCAAAACGCAATCCACAGTGGCGCCCGAACCAGTGACTCGGAGTACGGTCAGCTATCGGACGACACGCGCAGTCCCGGGACAACAACAAGAAGAAAAAAGAAGGTTCTGCGGCTGTAGTACTCGGACAGATGGCAGAACGGGAGGTAGGCGCAGGTTCACGTCGTCCCACAAGGGGTGAGACAATCACTTTCAAAGGAAGAGAAATTCATACAGGAATTTAAGATTTCACTCAGGGACAGAGGAGTAAGAGTCAAAAACAGAGATTTATGTGTTTGCTTTATATGTTTGCTTGAGGACTCAAAAGGGAGTCCCTCGAGATGCGAGAAGTTAGGGTACAATCCACACAGCTAAGTCTGCCAAGCAGACTGGCTGCTAGGGCTAGAGAACCTGCCACATGGAGCGAAAGCTGACAGGCAGGTTTGCTATAAAGGAGTCTAGACTCAAAAAGCTGCAGCTGCATGTAAATATGCTTCTTTTCCATTTTAAAAATCTTGCTTTTTAGTCAAAAATCTTTAGTTTGTAGGTGTAAAAGTTTATATCTAAGGTAGATTAGGTTCAGTACTGTGTTTCTGTAGAAAAAGTTTTAAAAACAAAGATTGTGATGCATTCAGAGGATTTTTAGAATTGTTTAGACTATCCTGAGTTTTTATTTCTTTTGTATAAGGTTGGGGATTGTTCTTTTGAGTTCTATATTGTTCTTTTGAGTTCTGTAAAAAGTTTTGCTTCAGTGGGGGTTGGGGAAAAACCTGGAAGAGATAATAACCTTTCATACAGCAGAACCCTATCATAGTCTTCTGCCCTGCAACAATTACCAGCTCAGCTCCTTCTCTTCCCTCAGGCTGGATTCCCCAGTTTGATGGCATTTTAATTGATTAACTTATGCATGTGTGAGATGTGTGCACATGTGTAGAGGTCAGGACAAACTTCAGGTGTCTGTCCTGTCTTTCCACAGAAACAAGGCCCTTTTGCTGTTGTGTAAACAGGCATCTGCCTTTGGGTTTCTGGAAGCTCCCTAGCCTCTGGCTCCTGACACTACCAGTCAGCAGGATGTGCTGGGATTACAGACGTTTGTGTTTGCTGCATCTGGTTTCTATGTGGGTCCTGGGCATGTGAACTTAGATTTTCAGGCTCACAGGAAAAGTGCTTTTACACATGGAAGTGTCTCCCCAACCTGGCATTTTATATCTTTAGCTGGCTCATATATACTACATGTTTTCATAGCCTGGCATACCTACCCCTGAAAATCAGATGCCCCAAATCGTAAGAAATCTGATGAAACGAGCTATAAAATCAAAACTTCTGAAGGTCACAGGCAGTCACAGGTGTGCTGTGCTTGACTGAGGCTCGCTTTAGTTTCCGGCAGCACAACTTTAACATGCGCCAAAAGAAACAGTCCAGGCAGCAAAGCTAGACAAAAGTAAGGCTGTTGCCAAAGGAGTCACCCGTCAATGAAGAGGAGAAAGGCTTGCTGTTATGGGGACACTTCCTTTGGAAGCCGGTGCCTTGTCACAGAGACAACCTGGGCACAACAAGGTCACTGTGGGGAGCTGCCAGCCAGTGTCGTATTATATATCTTGTATTTTGGTGTGTGAGCCATTCTTTGAGCTTCTTGCCTTTACATCCTTCAAAGAGCAGCAAGGAGAGAAGCCCAGAGGACAAAGAGAAGGGGCCTGCATGGGATATCTATCACAGTTTGAGTCTGTGGCCTCCAGCTTGATCAGAAAGCCAAATCACTCCTTTGTGCAGATATGCACAGGGGAGGAGTGCCTACCGGTTATTTATCAGCCCTGGATTTTCACAGGGGCCTCGGAACTAAAATTAAAGGTGTTCACCCACCATGGAAGAAGCCCACGTTATTACATGACATCCGTCTCTTCAGCTCAGTGATAAATGATGGTGTGCTAAGGGGATAAACTGCATCTTAAAGAAGCCTGTGCAGGCTCCTGTTGCCATGGCAACAGACATCCCACCATCACTCCTCTGCCTATCAAAATCACAACTGGAACAGAAAAATCGCTCTTGTTTGTTCCATTAGAACTGCTGGTTGTTGCGTATAATTACTTAAATGACAAAATATGATTGCCCAATAGGTATGGCTCTTGAAAGCACAGAAATGGCCAGACAGCTCCACAAGGGAGGCTTAGGCTGGGGACTAAAAGTGCCAGCCTGCAGCGCTGATCACAGAGATGGAGCATCTGTGTCGCCATGGGGCTTTGAGGCACCACAAAGCCCTGGCCTTGGATTCCTTCTGTGCTGCCTCTGACACAGGAAACACTAAGGGACATCACAGAGCCAGCTCCCTGAAATGGATCTGCCAGTTTAATTTGGGATGAAGATAATTCCCACAGAAATAAGATGGAGACAACAAGTCACGTGTCCTCAGCACCTCTGGCTTTCAATCAACTCCTTCAGAGGAGGAAGGGAAGTGAGAAGGAAGCAGGGATCCAAAGTGTGGGCATATCACTGACCTCATGCTCCGTGTGTCCCATCCTCGCAGGGTGGTGTCACTTGCAGTAGCCACCTGGGTACAGTTGTGGTGTGGGCTCCACCGCCCTGCAGTGAACCTTAGCTGTCCCCTTCCTTCCAGAGCTGCTGAGCTGGCCAGCTGGGCATGATGGATATTGTTCAAAGGAGAAGAGAAAAATTTAAACTGTTCATAAGATTCTCAGGATTTTATGGAAATAATTAGAACAATTAGGAGGTTTAGTCTTTGTTTTCCTCCCCTTAAAAGACAAGACCATTTGAACCTTATTGGAAAAATAAAATAAAACAGCACAGCAAAAAATAGAAGGCACATTAATAGCCCTATTATGGAAGGCTCGCTTCAAGTGTGATTAGAGACAATCAGCTCAAACTTGAAGAGAACAATATGGAATAACTCAAACAGCTGGCTTTTCCAGAGACAGAAAAACGAAACTCCACAATGACACATGTTCGTTAATCAAATGCTATTCCCAATACACAGCCTCTTTCCCCTTTATCATGAGGATCACAGGATCCTCATAGGGGTGCACTCAATCTCCACAGGCTGGTGAGGCCCACAAAGCTGCATCTTGGGGTGCTGAGAGACGGCAGGCTCCAAGCCTGGGAGATAAGCCCACTGCATGTTCCCCCTGTCTGGGATCTTCTGACAAAGGCCCACAACTCTTTCCATTTTCCGCTGGAGCTCTATTCATCTGGTTGACTTGGGTACCATCTCTCATACTTCTCCAACATGCTCAAGCCCACTGTGATAAATTCATTTAAACCTTCAAACTGTGCTCTCAGCGTCCCCTTGAGAAGCTATGTGGCCAGTCACCCAGGGAGCTGGGAACAGTCAGGAGAGAAGGACTTCTGGAGTTGCTAATGAGGCGCAGTGTCCTGTGACAGGACCTGGCCTTAATGTGCCTTCCAACCAAGAGAGGAACATGGGTCTGACTATGGGTCTGAACCACAGCACTAGGAAGCAAAGTCACAAGGACATGGGATGGAAGTGTCTTCAGGGCTTCTGGAAGGGACTGAGAAGTCACCATTACCGGAGTCTCAGGCCTTCCTCTCACCAGTAGAGGCCCTCAGAGTAGAGGCAAGGAGTTGAGAAGATAAGCCTTAGGAATGACCCACTCAGGCCAACAGCGTGGATATGCTGCAAGAACAGCCACCACACTTGTTTTCCTGAGACATGGAGACAGCTCAGCAAGAACTCCACAGGGTATGACAAGCACAGTCATGCTTTTCAGCGTTAAAGAGAAATACTCAGGGTTTCCTGGTTTGAAAAAGACGATTAAAGGCATCTAACAAATGTTTTCACTGATGCAAACAAAAGGAAACATGCTCAGTGAACACAGTGTGGTGACCTGTGTCCTCGAGCCTCACATAGGAACATTTCAGAAAAGCCTTGGTGACAGAGTTGCAAAGACAAAGAGCTACACTTCTATCACCATGGCCACTGAGCCAGAAGGAAACCAGGAGCAAGCAGCCCTGCAGAAAGAACCTAGCACCCCTACCCCATCTAGGAGGAGAAGAAGGAGGAGGAGGAGAAGGAGGAGGAGGAGAAGGAGGAAGGAACAGGAAGAGGAGGAGGCTGTGATGCTTACACTGTTAGGTGGCACAAACTAACCCATGCCAACAGGAGCAGCTTATGTGACAGCTCTGGCCACCCTACTCTAAACCCCTTCCCAGCCTTGGGCCGGAGACAGCTTGAAGTCAGTGACTAGGTTTAAGACAGGATTGTATCTGACACCTGAACAGAGAAATCGGCTTTCTCTGTGTTGGTATTGTAGGAATCTGGATGTATGGCTGGAACTGCTGCAGCTGCCTTGCCATCATCATGACAAATACGTAATACGCAGATACAGAAGAACAGATGGCTATGGAACAGAGGACCTCCATGCTGCTGGAAAACTGCTCCATCTTCTTTACTCTTGCATCAGACTGTCTAACTCCCCTTTCTCTCAAGCCACATCTTGTACTTGCAGTGAATGCAGCCTGCCATCTTGCAACGCCATCTGAATTTTCTTGAATTTTGTCATGATTCCATACACAATACATGGATCATTTCAAGAGCTCAGCATGGCCCTGCGGATGAGGTCAGAGCAAAGGCAATGGGGGCATGAGCAATGGAATTCATGCAGGAGCCTGGGCTTAAAAGAGAGCAGACTAATCTGTAGGGGGAACTCTCGAGGCTGTGTATGGCCACTGCCTGCTACTTATAACCAGGTTTACAGTGAGAATCAGAAGCTGAAACACAGCAGAAAAGGCCTGAAAAACATGTACTTTGGCTAGAAAACAAGCATACTAGAAACTGGACAGGCTGACACAGCCACCAAAGACTCAAGCTACTTGAAAAGCCTTGCTTTTCAATGGGACAAAAGAAGTCACCTTGAGGGCATCTCAGGAACTGGCCAGATCCCACCAGTCCACAGGGATGAAAGAACAAGCCACTGAAAGACTTTCCCTTGAGACAAAGTACCACAGGGTGCCCTTCTTACAGAGGCTGCCCACCCAGGCATTCAGAGGCTGCTACCAGTCCAAGAAGACCTGGCTGCCATCAAGCTGGCAGCAGACCTTGGCATCATCCACATGATGCTAATTTTACAGGGACGTAGAATACAAGAGCTGCAGGATCATGGAAGCTTCCACCCAGATTTGAAAGGAAAGACATGGAGGCTAGGCAGTGCATGGCGGGGCAGCCCTGGGAAGGCAGTGTCCCCAAGGGTAAGAGTGGTATGAACTGCAAGAGTAAAACCAGCAGTCAAGATCCCAGCATGCTGGGGTGAGAAGAACATGAAACATCTCCAAGGGAAAGCAGCAGGCATCGAACAGAGCCAGCCCAGGAGAGAAACCTGCGGCCTGGCACAGGGCAGCCCAGGAGAGAAACCTGCGGCCTGGCACAGGGCAGCCTAGGAGAGAAACCCTGCGGCCTGCACAGGGCTGCCCAGGAGAGAAACCTGCGGCCTGGCACAGGGCAGCCCAGGAGAGAAACCTGCGGCCTGGCACAGGGCAGCCTAGGAGAGAAACCTGTGGCCTGGCACAGGGCTGCCTAGGAGAGAAACCTGTGGCCTGGCACAGGGCTGCCCAGGAGAGAAACCTGCGGCCTGGCACAGGGCAGCCCAGGAGGAGAAACCTGTAGCCTAGCACAGGGCTCCCCAGGAGAGAAACCTGTGGCCTGGCACACACTGCCAAGAAAGAGAAACCCCATGGCCCGGCACAGGGCTGCCCGAGTCCTCTAGTCCTCACATTACACTGCTGTGTGCTACTTGCCAAACACGAAACTACAGGTTTTAATATCTGCCCTACAGAGTTCTAGTTCTGCTCTGATCCCATCTTTCTTTGCTGTCTTACTGTTCCTCCCTTTTGGAATGGGGATTTTTACTTGGTGCTATTGTATACTGAAGTAAATAATTTGTTTTTTGAGTTTTATAGGGCACATAGCTAAAAGTGGTCTTGAATCAACATGGGCTTCTGAACAATGTTTGAAATGTTAAGACTGGACACTCTTACAGATTGGCTAATGCCATTTTGCATTTCAAGATGGCTATGACCTTTGAGGGGAAACAGAAGAATGTTATGGTTTAAATATGAAATGGTCTCTCAGTTTCATGTTTTGAATGCTTGGTTCCCAATTAGTAGTAATATTCCTTGGGAAGGCCTGAAAATATTAGGAGGCAGAGGCTAGCTAGAGGAAGTAAGACACTGGGATGTGTCTCTTTTGTTTTTTAATTTATGTGCATTTGTGTTTTGCCTGCATGTATGTCTATTTGAGTACCAGATCCCTTGGAACTGGAGTTATAGACAGTTGTGAGCTGTCATGTGGGTGCTAGGAATTGAACACGAGTCCTCTGGAAGAGCAGCCAGTGCTCTAACCGCTGAGCCATCTCTCCAGTCCCTGGAATGTGCCTGTAAAGATTATACCTTGACCAAATTCTGTCTTTGTTTTGCTGTCCTTCTTAGTCACAAAGATGTGAATGTTCTGTTCTGCTACCACCATGGTGGGCTGAAACTGAGCAAAATAAGTGTCTTCTTTCTACTTCATCCGTAACAGGGACTGTGGCACAGCAATGAGAAAGCGAATGCAGCCAAGGGCCTGGACACAAGGTAGACAGGGTCCTGCCATGTTTGTATGGGAACCACGGCTAGATTGTGACACTGCACATCCGGTGGACACAGGACAGTGTGTCACATATACACTACCATAGGGGGCACATCTCCCTGGGATGATGTACTCCGAATAATATTAAAGTGGCTGGTTTGAGGGTCTGGAGAAGCCTCCTAGAAAAGAGAGTCTTCCTACATAGAAAATACACACAGGGTAGTACGAACACCAGGTGGTAGAATTATATATCATGGCCATGTACTCGGTTTATACCAAAAATGTCTCTGTAGGCCTTTGCTTACTCTTCCTTCTGTTGTATAGAACATCTTAGTCCTAGGCTATATGTGCAAACTCACGAATTTTTACCAGGATGAACCAGAATGCAAAAATTGTTTTGTGATACCAACTAGACACCAGTGACCACTGAAGAGACCATCCTAGTTATAGTCAATCCTTTGGCCAGGAACAGGACTTTTTGTGAGCAACAACTTAAAGAAAAGTAAGTCCAGCAGCAACAAAGTTAGACTGTGTCAACAGTGGGCTTCATTTCTTTTTGGTTTCTGAGATGGGCACTCTCTAGGTAACTGAGGACACTGAACTTGAGCTCTTCCTATATAGATCTCTCAAGAGCTGGGCTTATAAACTGTGTACAGACACGCCTTCGTCTTTCATGCTTGAATGTCGATTATCACTTGTTGACTCTGCGAACATCATTTAATCATGAAGGAAGCACAACCTGCTTTTTGACACCTTAGTTTCCTTCTTTTCTTGTCTCTGCCCTAGGATCTTCAGTGATCACTATCAATAATCCAGTCTGGACACCAAGTACTATTTAGCATCCCATATATATACCATCCACCCATGAACTCATGACCCCATGTACTCATGCATCTACCAGTGTGCCTCTCTATGCATGCACTTTGCTAGCCTCCTACTCAGTGGTGTACCATCCACAGCACTCATCCACCTGTCTGTCATCAGGTATGTGCCAGATGCCAGCCACGTCAGTGAGAGATTCTGTCCTAACATAACTCTGTTATTACATGCCTGATCTCTAAATCAGGGATGTGGATGAAGATACTTGGACAGGCAGGCATCCTGTTATAAAGTGGCAAAAACAGGCCTCCACCGTAAAGCCTGCAGTGCCACCCTGGTGACAGGAATTCCCTTGCCTGTACCCCTTCAGCACAAGCCTGACCCATGTCAAGGCATCACCTATCTACTGCAGGCAAAGGTTCTGCAGTGGGTCACCTGTCAGAGGATGCTGGATGTGGACTGGTGGGCATTCAGAACACAGAGACCTGGGCTTGCACCACCACTCCAGTGTTAGCAGCTACTTTCTGAAAACACACTTAGTCCTAAAGACGTGGATGGATCTCCTTGTTGGCAGAAAGACACTCCTACAGTTGGGGATACCAGTACTCAGCTGCTTGGCGTCTGACTCCAGTGCTGGGGATCGATGAGTTATCTGTAACGTTTACAAAATCTAAAAATGCAGATAGCTAGTCGACCACATTAAGACATATAATTAGTAAATCACTAAACTCTATGCCTTAAAGAGAATTGCTTTTAAAAGACGATACCTTCACAGATAAAGCTCAGGCTTAGCCCTGAATTCACTCTGTACCCTAAGCTGACCATGGATGCTTGGTGCTCCTGCCTCAGCCTCAGGCACTGAAGCTACAGGTGTGCACTACACCCAGCACTGAAGTTACAGGTGTGCACTACACCTAGGTACTGAAGTTACAGGTGTGTACTACATCTAGGTACTGAAGCTACAGGTGTGCACGACACCCAGCACTGAAGCTGCAGGTGTGCACTACACCCAGGTACTGAAGTTACAGGTGTGTACTACACCCAGCACTGAAGTTACAGGTGTGCACTACACCTAGGTACTGAAGCTACAGGTGTGCACGACACCCAGCACTGAAGCTGCAGGTGTACATTACATCCAGCACTGAAGCTACAGGTGTGCACTACACCTAGGTACTGAAGTTACAGGTGTGCACTACACCCAGCACTGAAGTTACAGGTGTGCACTACACCTAGCACAGTTGTCCTAAATGTAAGTACACTGATCTCTATCTCAAGTCCAGACCCAAAAGGTGACATTTACTCTCATGAGCCAGCCAAGACACCACAAATGAGTGTTACAAGAAAACCAATTTTCATTTATTTCTCACATTTCCATCAGCAGCTTACAAGCTTCATTAATAGCCTTATTTTACAGCATGCTGTTCTAAATATTCTTTCCCCGCCAATCAGCGAGCTCTCCCTGGGCACAAGGATACAGACAACTGCAGACACTCAACCTGAAGGCGTGAGCCAGCCTCTGAGATGCCGCCATCCTAAGGATAGAAGCAGGGGCTGGGCAGGCGAGGGCCTTGAGAATCCTTTGCTGGAATAAGTCCTGCAGGTGTCACTTGTATCAAGTCCCCTGCAGAAGGTTCTTTGGTCTCTTCAAGCCTCTTGCTTTCATCCGCCAAGTCAGAGGGTCAAAGAACACGTCTGCATTTAAATGTCCTCAAACACTGGTCAGAAGGAGCTGCCCCTCTGAAGCTGCCTGCACCTGTTCTGACAGCAAATGGCCTAGGCCTGGGACATGGCTGGCTCTTAAGAGTCTAAGTTCACTTAGCTCCAGGTCACAAGAAATTCATGGAGAATAAGGTCTGTTGTCTGCACTGTGGAACCAACTACCACTCCTCATTCTGCCTGCTTGCTAACCTCCTCCCGTGCCCCCTGACACTGGCTGAGTAAAGACACATACATAGCATTCATCAACATGGGTGTGTACTTTTCTCAGATTAGAAACACAGAATTTTCCTATCATCCAGGTAGCCAAACACAGGGAAGGAAGGGAAGACACCAAAGAAGAGATCTACTGAATAGAAGGAGCAGTAGACACATCCTCCTCTGCTCTCTCTGCTCTGTAAAGCAAAGCTGTGGCTGCTGCAGGTCACATAGGAGAGCTCCAGGAGGGGGAAGCGGGAGGCTAACCAGAGGGGGCCTTGGGTTATTTTCAGGCTTTCCTTTGGCATCCCTCATCCCAGATGTGAAGCCAGAGAAGTCACAGCTGCAAATACCAGCAGAGCAAACCCAGAAGCACTTAAGGAAACCTATATGTACCCTACAAAATGCACATCAAAGCAAGTCAGGAAACTCCCGTCATATTCACCTGACTGGTGGAAGACCCCCTATCCATCTAGGTGGAGTCCAATATGTGAGACTCTAGATAATTATTAACTCAAATGGCTCACGAACCTCAGTCTAGGACATGGAAACCTAGGCACCTAGGAAGATCTGGATGAGAAAGCCTTCAGAATCCATGGGTCCTTGGGATTGTCAGGCTTAAACCAAGGACAGTCCCCAAGAGAAACAGTGTTTGGGTAAGAAGCAGTAATCAGGCTATGAGAAGACAAAGTGGACCACAGGATCCAAGGCGAGCCTCGTGTACTGTGGACTTTGGGGTCGCAATGGAATGTGCATGGCTAACAACATGAAGCTGTCAAGGATGCTGCTCAGGGGACGGGAGGTATGGCTTAGTTCAGGTTCCTGCTATTCTAGAGAGCATTTCAGGACCTGCTAGGAAGTGCTCTACAATTACAGTAGAGTTGCGTCCTTTTGACTTTTATTTTGAACAGTGTTTCACTAAGTTATCCATTCCGACCTTGAACAAACACTATAGTCAAAAAAGCCTTAAATTGCAATCCTCCTGCCTCAGCATCCTGATTAGCTGGAATTATAGGCTTATGCTGTTTAAAGTCTATTTTTTTTTTTTTTATGAAAACCCTTGAGGTGGGAAAATATGGGGTAGTAGGGTGGAAGAAAAATAACAAAAACAAAAAAAAAGTTTCAAAAATGCCATAATGAAATCTATAATTTGTAAGCTAATTAAAAATGAGTTGGGTGGGTAGGGAGGTGGAGAAGGATCTGGAAGGAATGGGGAGGAAGTGAATATGATAAAAACATGTAAAATCCTCAATGAATAATTAAAACATAAAAAAGAAAGCAAGAAGAAAAACAGCAAAACCTATGGGCTCTGTGCAAGCCCATACAAAAAGATGAAAAATAGGTGATGTGGCAGGAGAAATACTTGCAAACCACATCTAGTTCTGGGGAAAGAGACCTAAAAGTCATAGGAAACATTCCTCTGAATGCTGACTTAGAACTTTAGGCAACACTGTGTCTCTTCACAGGAGGGACTGTGTGTGAGAGCCATCACGCTGAGGAACTCCTGTGTGGACACTAGGCAGGAGTATCACGAGGGTCTGTGCTTTGCCCCCTTGACAGAAGCACTGATTCCACAGAGGGCAGGCAGCAGGGTGTGGAGATGAGTGAGCGGATGGAAACAGGGAGGCCACCCAAGCCTTCGTTGCTGTCCACACACCCCATAGACCCGCCTACTCCAGGCCTCCCCAGGGCTCAGCTAATGATTATAAATGGCAAAGGATCTCCAATTTAATTGCAGAAGGTAATGATGCAGGGAGCATAAGATTAGATTCACCACAGAAGGCAATATCCTCAAACAATGGAAAAGGAGAAGCTGTATGAGGAGGCTGCAATCGATGGAAGGTTTCTGTATTAAATACCACGGCGCTGGGTCACAAGGGATATTGACAGAACTGCTGACAGCAGATAAAAGAGGAGAGAAAACTAAATTGGTCTCTGCAGAAAGTAAGTTACAGATTAATCACCCCACCATGAAACGCTTTAGCGAGGACTGGGGCTGTGAAGATGTGTTCACCATCTGACCACAGCACAGGACAGCCAAGGGCAAGCAGGACCTCCTGAGCTAAGACGTGTCCCCTGGGCCTCTGCTGGGCACAGTCTCAGCTCAGGGACACCACGAGTGCCAGGAAGGCTGTACTAGCTCTTCCCCAGGGGCATCGCAAGCCTGCCTGATGTGCAGGGGAGGAGTATTTCCCTTCTCTTTCTGAAAGCTTTGACAGCTAAGATACAGCTGAAGGACGAGCTGGATGGCTGGCCAACTATAACCCGGCCCTACCCCAGATCTACTAAGGTGGAAGTCAAGAGTGTGTTCCCAGCCTGGACCTGTCAACAGGCGAGCCAAGGCACTACATCCCCTGCCTCAACTTTTACTTTAAAAAGTTCTGTGGATCTGGTATTATCATATAAAATATGGTTATTTTTTTTAATTGTCTTTTAAAATGACTTTTTCCCTTAAATACCATCGGTGCTCTAGGAAAACAAGCCAACCCAAACTTTACTTGGTAGTATGGCCAGAGTTTTTAAGCTTTAAAAAGTCAGTTAATATTTTAAGAAGTCTAGCATCTATACCTCATATTAATAACCATGCATCATCACTCATGTCTTCTCTTTAACCTAGGGGCATTATTAATATTGTAAAGCACCACAAGGGAAGGAGCTCAGCAAGCATTATGGGAACAAATAAACATAAGACCTCGGCTACTGTGAAGGTGAAGATGTGGCCCTGGGGACAAGGCACTATACAGTTTCTTCTTCCTATAACTGATACTCTGACAACAAGCACAGTGAAATTATGAATGCCTGTAAATACATATTTTACAAAAGAAAGATTTAAGGAATAAAACATGAAAAATACACACAATACTTAGCTTACAAAAGGCAAAATACTCAAAATGAGTATCCAAAAACAAACTGACTCCCAAGAAAGTCTCGAATTCATTTTTAAAATTCGTGTAAATGCAGGGGAAGCTAGCCAGCAGTGTAGAATCAAGCCTGCATAAGTGTCCCTCCTCTGGTGTGGCTTTAAAAAAGCCTTGTGAAAAGAGCACACTTGGACCTGAAGCCATCCTCAGTGAGGCTCAGTCCACTTCACAGTGCTTTCCACTTGAACCCACAAGGCCTAGCACTCAGTTCTCTGCTCTACACCTCCATCCCTGCATCATTCCTATGAGATAATTAATTTCAAAATTCCAGATGTATGAATGAGGAAGTGTATTCTGAATTCAACCCAAAAGGTCCAATTCCAAAGACCACCCAGTGAGACCTTTGCTCTTCTTACTCACCACAGCCTGGCTTGAGCTCGCCTGGAGGTCCCACAGCAGGATGTGGCTGTCAGCCAGAGAAATGACCTTCTTCCCATCCCCCATCGGCTCCCACACGACGCTAAAGAAAGACAAATGCCAAATATTAATGTGACCAATGGGGACCCCCAAGCCTGTAGCCACAGCTTTTACACAGACCTTTCATACTTCAGCAAGCTCGTTCCTAGCCCAAAGCCTCTAGTGTTTCTTAACACTGGCATCTAATGACACATGTCAGAGCCACTACCATTGTCTCAGTGTCCCCAGAGAAACATGTCAAAGCTGTGACCACCAGCATGATGGACACATTGGGTGGGAGAAGATAATGAAGGTAGGCTCTCTGGATGGGATCTGAGTGCCTGAAGAGGAGAGAACAGACTTTGCAGCCCTGTCTCTCTGCCATGTGAAGACAGCAAGAAGGCAGCCATATAAGCCTGGAAAACAAATCTCATCAAGAACTAAACCAGCCAGTACCGGGGTGTCAGTCTTCTAAGTCACAAGTCACAAGAGTACCCCAGGCTGACTCAGGTGCTCATACGACACAGCTCACCACTCGCTAAGGAGCACACAGCTAGCACACAGGAGTAGGCAGCTGCAGAAGGCACCGGGAGAAAGGACTTCACACGTGATGTATTGTCTTTGGTGCAGAAGTGAGAAGGGCAGAGCTGAGAGCCGCACCCATACTCCAGGCTCTCGACAGGCTACCTGTGACAGGAGCTACTTTCCCGTCTGAGCCAATCACAGCCGTTTCCCACTGTTGCAGCCCAACTACTCTAACCATGGATCTAAAGGGTTAACAAAAAGCAAATGTCTTAGAGAGCTGGGATGGATATTATCAAGGTACACGGTGAATGAGGGCTCCCTTTTCCCAACATCCTCTCCAGTATCTGTTGTATGTTGTTTCGTTGATATCTGCCATTCTGTCTAGAGTAAGAATCTCAAAGTTGTTTTGATTTGCAGTTCCCTCACTGCTGGGGACAATGAACTTACTTTTTTTGTTGTTGTTGTTTTTAGATGTTTCTTAGACATTTTTACTTCTTTTGAGAACCTTCTGTTCATATCTGTAGCATATTTTTTATTGCAGAAAAAAAAGGAAAGAGAGAGACAGACAGACAGACAGACAGACAGACAGACAGACAGACTTGAATGTGAAACCTGAAACACTCAAAAAGCTAGAAGAAAACATAGGCTACAGACACAGGTACAGGAAAGAACTTTCTGAATAGAATTCCATTTGCCTGGGAATTGAGGCCAATAACTAACAAGTGGGACTTCATAAAACCCCAAAGCGTCTACACAACCATCAGTAGAGAAGATGTTGAAGAGGGAGCCCACAGGATGGGAGAAACTCTTAGCAAGTTGTATATCTGACAGAGGATGAATATCCATAACATATGAAGGACTCAAAAGACAAATGTCAAAAAAAAAAAAAAGGAAAAGAAAACGAGATAAAAAAAAAAGAATCATTAAGGGGGACTGGGATCTAAACAGAAAGTTCTCAAAACAAGGGGGGAAATGCTAAGAAATAGCCAAAAGAAAGAAAGAAAGAGAGAAAGAAAGAAAGAGAGAGAGAGAGAGAGAGAGAGAGAGAAAGAAAGAAAGAAAGAAAGAAAGAAAGAAAGAGAAAAGCTCATCATCCCTAGCAACTGCAAATTAAAGGGCCTTAGAGACTCCATATGACCCCATCAGAATAGAAAGAGCAACAACAAATGCTGGAGAGGACGTGGAGAAAGGGGAACCTTATCCATTGTAAGTGTGATTACAGGCTGGTCCAGCCACTCTGGAAATCAGTGTGGAAATCTGCCACGTGACCCGGCTGTACCAGTCCCCAGCACATGTCCAAAGGACTCAGCAACCTACTCTACAGTAATTCCTCAGCCATGCCCTTTGCCATCTATTCACAACAGCCACAAAGTGGAAACAACCAGGATGTCTTTCACCTGACAAACAGATAATGAAAATGTGGCACTATACAAATTAAAGAAAAATGGAACCATAAACTTTACGAGTAAATGGATGGATGGAACAAGAGAAGATCATATTGGGTGAGAAAGTCCAGGCAACAAAGGGAACTCTAGTTCTGTGTCCTTGTCCAGGAACAGCTTTGGTAAGGCCTATCTGACACTAGAGCCAGTGCCTCACAGAAGTCAAGGTTTCTGGGGACCCAACTCTAATATGGGATTCCTCTCTGTATGCTGTGAATATGTTTTATTAGCGTTGGTTAATAAAGAAGCTACTTTGGCCTATGGTGGGGCAGAAAAGAGCTAGGCAGAAAGACTAAACTGAATGTAGGGAGAAAGAAGGCCGAGTCAGAGAGAGAAACCACGTACTTGCCTAAGGAGAAAGACTCCCAGTAGCCTTGTGGTGATACATAGATTAATAGAAATGGGTTAATTTAAGATGTAAGAGCTAGTTAATAAGAAGCCTGAGCTAATAGGCCAAACCATGTTGCAATTAAAATAGTTTCTGTGTGATTATTTGGGACTGGGCAGCCAGGAAACCAATGTGCTGTCAAGGCCTACATTACTCTTCCCCCCTGGCCTGTGGTTATCAATCCTATGGCTGTGTTGAAGATACTCCATGTTCTTTTTTTTTTTATTTTTTTTTT
>NW_026068129.1:89376-166261 GCF_014885135.2 Alexandromys fortis
ATGGAATATATACATATTAGAGTACTACTCAGCAGTAAAAAACAAGGACTTCTTGAAGTTTGCAGGCAAATGGATGGAAATAGAAAACACCATCCTGAGTGAGGTAAGCCAGACCCAAAAAGAGGAACATGGGATGTACTCACTCATATTTGGTTTCTAGCCATAAATAAAGGACATTGAACCTATAATTCGGGTTCTTAGAGAAGCTAAATAAGAAGGAGAACCCAAGAAAAACATATAGGCATCCATGTTCTTTTTTTGTTTTAATTTTTTGAGACAGGGTTTCTCTGTGTAGCTTTGGAGACTGTTGTCCTGGAACTCACTTTGTAGACCACGCTTGCCTCAAACTCACAGGGATTCACCTGCCTCTGCCTACCGAGTGCTGGGATTAAAGGCACCACTGCCTGGCCAATACCTCATGTTCTCTTTGTCAACATTGTCTTACTTGGTTCTCAGCTGATCCTGGCCATTTCATGCCCCCTCCCATTTTGTTTGTTTGGGGTTTTTTTGTTTGTTTGGGGAGGGGCTGGGATATTTGTTGTTGTTGTTTTGGTTTGGTTTGTTTTTGTTTTTGTTTTTTGAGACAGGGTTTTTCTGTGTAATAGCCCTGACTGTCCTGTAATACCCTCTGTAGACCAGGCTGGCCTCAAACTCACAGAGATCCATCTGCCTCAGCCTTCTGGGTGTCAGGATTAAAGGCGTGCACCACCACTGTCCAACTTGCTGCTGTATTTCTTTTTTTAACCTTTTAAATTTTAATTATGTGTATGTGGAGATATATGCACATGAATGCAGGTGCCCACAGATTCGCCTGGAGCTGGGATGACAGGCAGCTGTAAGCCACCTGATGTAGGTGCTGGGAATTGAACTCGGTTCCTCAGGAAGAGCAAGCCTTTAACCACTGAGCCATCCCTCCAGACCCCTGCTTATTACTTCTTAATAAACTTACATCAGCTTAGCAAGTTTCCAAAAGAAAACAACCAATAGTCCACCCAGATACAACACCTATGAACTACAACAACAACCATCATGACACAGTAGCTGTCAGGGGTAGTAGAGGCATGCATGCTTTGAGGATAACCCAACAGCTCTCTGGTTGGACTTAAGGCCACTCAGCAAGAAGAAAATCACGCCTGGTACAGGAAACCCAGAGCTAGTGAAGTCATGATCTCAGAGGAGAACCTATGACAACCAAGTCACTAAACCATAAAAGACATTCCGAATATCTATCCTCACACCCACAGGTGAAGTATAGGTCCTACCCTTCTCATCAAAAAGGCTCCTTACAGCAGATGAAGATCATTACAGAAAAACCACAGTGGATGAAAATACAGAAAATAAGTCACCATGAGAGGCCCAGAGATAACTGACAGATCTATCACACAATTCCTGAACCTACGGCTCAGGGAACACACGGAAAAGGAACAGAAAGATTCTAAGAGCCAGAGGAACAGAAAGTTTGCTGTCAGATTTCGTCTCCTAGATACACCTGTGAAGCTACACCCACGATGCCTCAGCAGTGTGGGTGAGCCTTGATGTTTATAGGCTGGCTTCTCTTCCATTGGAGTTGTTTCCTATCTATGGAGACACAAGCAGGAAGCTTCTTTCTGTTGCCATGCCTTTTCTGCTACAGCAAACTGCATCCCCTCTGACCGTGAGCCCAAATGCAGCCTTCCTCCCTTCAGTTGCTTCTGTCAGACGTGGTCACAGCAGTGAGTAGTCACCTGCCCACAAAGAACCAGCTGAGGCGTATCTCAGGTCATCCTAACTCCATACTCACAGGACCTGGTGAGCAAGACATCAATCCAGCTAACACAAGCCTGCAGTGGCACCTTTCCCCTGACCAGCAGGAGACACACACTGCTCCACCCTGCCCGCTCATCTGTAGATCTGTCTGTCTCTAAGGAAAAACTCACATTTCCCAGTATTTTGAACAGGAGAATGGATAAAATTATTTTCAAGTTGCTGTAGAAGTAACCTTTATATCCAAAAAGGAGAAATGTATTCTAATTTGAAAAGAACCTCATGAGCTTAAGGCTCACAGCGGGCAGCATTCATTTGTTTTAGAAAATAGCCTGGTTTTGAGTTTTTACAGCTGAGCACTTACAAAAGCTTCCTGTCCCAGACACAAAGTCCCTGTTACTTATGTTCTGAACGTTAGAACGAATATAAAACCTAAAGACAATGGCTATTTAGCCTAGAAAGAGCAGGCAGGCCAGACACAGTGTTCACCAAACCCAGAGAGGCTCATCCTTGTTCTAGGACCCCAGGAACTGGACAGGTACATGATGGCATCACAGGCTGGCCCTTCATCTCACTAAATGTTCACTAGAGAAGCACACAGACAATGCTAGGTGGCATCTAGAAAGTCATGAGACTGCCTGCTTGTAGACAGGAAGTTCCCTGAAATAGAGCTCTGTGCCTCTAGTGTCCTTCAGGTGACAGTCAGCAAGACAAAATGGAAAGGGTCAAGAGGGAGAAATTCCTTGGTGCCAATCAGAAGCACGCCAGCATCTTACATGCCCTTCTGATATGAGGTAGGAGCATCATCGCTCTTCATTGGCCCAGAACTGACCCTGGGAAGGGCAAGTCAGGTACAGGGGACCATAGTCCACACATGGGAAGGGGTGCCTCCTCTCATTGCCTCTCCTGCAGAGAGCAGTGAGCTGCCCTCACCGGACACACAGGACCAATCCTTGCCTTTCTGAGTAGCAGGCGCACCCACCCGCCCACCCACCCACACACAGAGACACTGTTCAAAGCTGAATGTCTGCATTCCTGGTCAAACGCAATTCCCACAGCCTGGAAAAGCACAACACAGGTGATATGTCCAGTACACTTATGATGCACAGAGGAGAAATGAGTAGAGACCCCACATATCAGGTACAGCTCACAGGGGAGAAGCCTATTTACAGGCTGCTCCCCAAGAGTACAGGCGCCTCCTCGGGAAGAGGTCCACTGGGGAAGTAACTCTTGTAACTGGTGGAAGCAGGTTAAGTAAAATCCTGCAGGCCCTTGATAGACACAGACTCTTAGGCCCCTCTGTCCTTAGCCTCCAAATGTGTCTGCTCCCATTCCGAGTGGTAACCTACAGGGCAGCATTGTGCTAAAGTCAGAGCTCACACAGGCAGCTTGCATGCCTTGCCCCAACTGCATTATTAGGCAATGTTGTTTTTTCACCTGGAATTCCGAGGGCACCAGTCACAGTGCTCTGCCATACCGCGCTCTCTGCCATACCGCGCTCTCTGCCATACCGTGCTCTCTGCCATACGGCGCTCTCTGCCATACCACGCTCTCTGCTATACCATGCTCTCTGTTATACCGCGCTCTCTGCCATACCGTGCTCTCTGCCATACGGCGCTCTCTGCCATACCGTGCTCTCTGCCATACGGCGCTCTCTGCCATACTGTGCTTCTATCAGCAGTGTTATCTGTGGTGTTGATGCTCTTTGTGGGGATACAAGTTTGGGAGCTCTTAAACTCCAAAGGCAAAACTAAAGTTATTGAATTTTATCTTTTCAGGACTTTAGCTTATCATATTTATGGAACTATATTGCCCAGCCAATCTTAGTTCAATGCAGCTCTCAACAGGAAGCCTGCTCCAACAACACTGCAGCACCTGCCACATGACAGGCACTGCATATCACCACTGCCTTATGTAATATATTGTCACATACCAGACACTGCATGTCACCACCTGTCTCATACCAAGCACTGCATGTCACATCACCTGCCACATGCTGGGTTCTTCATGTGCTCTCTTTTCTTAATGCCACCACACATGTAATGCAGATACTTACCACACACTTAATGCAAATACTTAACCACTACATACTTACTGCAGATATTCAATACCACACACTTACTGCAGATACTCAACAGTATACTCACTGCAGATACTCTGCAGTACACACTCACTGCAGACACTCTACAGTACACACTCACTGCAGACACTCTCCACTCCACACCATGCAGACACTCACACATCACTGCATGCTTCATGAAGGTCCTCATCACTAGAAACTTAACATGGATACTCATCACTACAGAATATCCTTTTAGAAGTACTTTTGCTGCACCCCATAAATTTTGTTGTATGTGATTCTGTTGGGCCTGTAACTTCCTAAACCTAACTCGAGTTTGGAGACCTGTCTCTGGCTACCCAACTTAGGCCGGCCTCTGACCAGCCACCACTAGTATGGAAGAATATTATTGGCCCTTGTTCCTTACTCCACCTCAACCCATCCCAAGCTTCTCCACCCCCATCACAACCCTATATGAGTTCCTGCCTGATACTATTAAATGAGTTCCTGCTTTGACAGACTCTGGACTCAGTGGGTATGTTTCTCCCCAGTGCCCAGGGGAGAGGGCTGAGTCAAAACTTATCATTCCATTCAGCCCCAGGGAAGAGTCCTGTGATTCCAGCTCTGCCCACCCCCCTGCTCTTTCTGCCAGAGAACCCGGCATGATCCCACCGTCATTTGTCTAGAAACATTTATTTCCCTTAAAAGTTCACCTTTTCTGTTCTCTTAAGCCTGGTGGCTGGAACCCACCTGGAGCATGCTCTCTCCCTCTCCCTCTCCCTCTCCCTGTCTCTCTCATCTTGCTGCCTTCAGGGCTTAGCACAAAGACATGCTGTGTGTCTGGGCACTGCCTTTCCTGCTCTTCACAGCTCAGCTGACCATCCCTACTGTTCCCAGGTGCCCCCTGCCAGCACTGTCCTCTCTCCTTTTCAGTAGTTCGGAAAGCATAACCACCCACATCTAACAAATCTTGTTAACAAAATAATAACCAGTGCTCAGTGGGTACTAAAGGACCTTCCTCTGGGCATTAAATTCAGGGTGTCACCAGCTTTTGCGACACTTTATTGAACATTGGTGTTAATTAATTCTTCACACACAAAGTTAAAGGCCCAAGTCAAAAGATGTGAATTTAGAAAGGTTGGCATCTCTCAGATTCTCCCCACCTAAGATGATACTCTGTTCAGGACACATGCTCTCTAGGCCATCTCTAACATGCAGGGTACAAATAACACAATCACAGAGGTTCCCTGGAGGATTGTCACCAGCCATTGGCATCATTGGGCAACCTCTATTCCTTCTTAAAATATATCCTGGACAACCTCCTAGGTCCAATAAATACACTTCTACCCAAAGGCTCAGTATACAATTTTCTGTAATTTTTAATATTTTTTAATTTTTGTTATATCTGTATGTGTGTTTTGCCTACATGTATGTCTGTGTACCACATGAGTGCCTGATAATCAGAAGCCAGAAAGGGGCATCAGATTCCCTGGAACTAGAGTTACAGGTGGTTGTGAGCCACCAGGTGGGTATTGGGAATCAAACCCAGGTCCTCTGCAAGAACAGTAAATATTCTTAACCACTGATCCATCTCTCCAGTCCCAGGATTTCTGTGACTTTCAAATCTGGTTACTACCACATGATGGTTCTGGGATTTTTTCAATTTTTCACACAACTGATTCATGATAAAGCAGTAGGTATCTGGAAGATAAACTTTTTAGCACATGCTGAAGGCCAGTTCTTGGGACTGCAATTTCCAGTTTGACAAATGTGGCTGCAGCTTTTCCCACAAAGGTGTATTTCCATTTTTAGTCATAAACGTGACCCTGGCCACTGTGTTAAGAACTCCCAATTCCCCTAAAAGTTTATTTGTTGCTTTGATTTGCATTTCCTTGACAATGAGGTGTCTGCACATCCTGAAAAGCATGAGGGGCTGCTTGCAGTTCTCCTGTGACCTTGTTCTTTATGACCCATCTCTAAAAGGCAGCCTTCACAGAAGCACTTGCTGACGTGTGAGGACTCATTCTTTATCAGTGTTTCACTGGGGTAAATTCTCAGTGAGCAGAGGCCTGAGGGGGTGAAGAATTACAGGACCAGAGAATCACTAGTCTTTCTTTTAGAACGCAATCAAATCTATTCGACTGGAAAATAAACTGTAACAATACTCATGACATTAAGTAAAATCCACAGTTTGTTCAGCAAAAATTAGAAAACCTCAAAGTCAGGAGTCACTGCATCAAATAGCCTGAGCTGGTGTCATCAAGCCTCCCCCAAGAAGGCTGGATGGTGAACAACACCATGAGCAGTGTGGCTTCTGGACCAACAGAGCTCTCCCTGATGTATAAAAGCACGTACAGGAGACGCAGGCCAAACTTTGGCAGGCACAATGTAATAAAACTTTATTTACGGGAGGGCACCAGTGAGTGGGAGGCGAATGCTGGCTGCATCATTGCCAGAGCAAAGAGATCAGTAGGACCACAGGGCTCTTCATTGGCTCATGTGACTCAGCATGAATACCCAAAGTAAAAATACCCAAAGTCACCCACTTGATGTCCCTTCATGCTGCCACTCTGTCCCAAACATGTGGGCATCCTCCTCATCACTGACCTTGTTGCTGTCTTTAGAACAGGCATGGAGCCCTCAGAATGGTGGCAACACTTCCTGTTCCACTCAGGACAACCACTGAGAGGAGAGAGCACACCACGGTCTTGGTTGTCAGGCCACACTGACACTCTTCTGATTAGACCACAGAATACCCACCTAGGAGTTCAGAGGAAATCAAAATGGCCCAGGCTTTCACCAAGACAGCCCAGGGAAGGTCGGCCAGCACCCTGACATGGGAGAGACAGAATGCGCACCCTGTTCATCCCGTGTCCTCAGATTCTAACTACAAGCACAGTCTCCAACCCTGTCTGACAAGCATCTGCATTCACAGCCCCGCAGCTCCCGGATGCCACGAAAGCCTCTTCTCGCGCCCTGTCCTTGGTTCACAGCACCCTCACTTCCAACAAAAGGCCACCTCCCCTGGGTGAAGACCCACACATCTCTAGTCAAAAGTCATGTGTTGGAGGAGAGAGTGCAGGTCATGGGATTTAGCAGGCCACAGGTGGAAAATACTCATAGGGGGAAAAAAGCTTTCTTTTCCCAAAACACTGAGTGAGGAATTTCAATGACATTTTTTTTTTATGAAACTGAAAGTCACAAATGATTTCCATTAGCAAGTTAAAGGCTGAGATGCAAAACTGCAAGAAAAAAAATCCCCCTGAAAGAGTACATTGAGAGGAATACATCAGCATGGTGGTGCACACCTTTAACCCCAGCACTCAGGAGGCAAAGGGCAGGAAGATCGTTGTAAGTTTTAGGCCAGCCTGGGCTATACAGTAGGCTCTAGATCAGTAGGTTAGCCTAGTCTGCATAGTGGTGAGCTGCTGATCAACCTGTGCTCCAGAGTTAGTTCCAGGTCAGCCAGAGCTACCCTGTGAGACAATGTCTTTAAAATACACACATATTTTTGCCTGGTTAGTGACCATGTACCTACTACTGATGCCAGAAGCCTTTAACTGCAGCCTCTTGGGAAGCTACGGCAGGAGGGCCATGAGTTCAAGGCCTGCTTGAGCAAGGCTGGGATCTGGCTCAGTGGTACAGTACCTGGCCGACATGTGGTCTCTTCCCTATACAGAGTCAGGGAATTAAACAAGGGATTATAAATGGCATCAGCTCAATGCTTCAGCTTTGGCTCTTTCTTCCTGTGCTGATGGTAGCAGCAGCAACTCTTGGTCACCAGAGGCATCCTTTGAAAACTCACATGCACTAACAGCAAGGAGCACTGTGCCTTTCTGGAACCTCAAAGGTAGCTGCAATGGACTGAGCTCTTAGGTTCTCACCTTACAACTATCTGACTTTCCTGTTCAGAGCCCACCACCGGGAAACCCTTGGGGTCCCTCAACTGATGTCCTCAGGTAGGGCTCAAAGCTGACTGGTTGTGTCAGCTCCAGACATGGCAAAGTTGAACAAGTTTCCTGATGACTGCAGAGTTTTAGGGTGTGGATCATAGCAACATAAGGAAACTGGCTGAAAAGTAACACGAATTCTTCCTCCAGGCCCATCCTTACCCATCAGAACATGGACTAAACGTTGACAGTACTAGGATTTCGCCTCAATGTACAGGGCTTGAGATGAAGAGTACCTCTCCTAACCACGACCCACGGCTGCCACCTGTGCACTACAGGAAGGCTGGAGTCTCAACACCACCTGCTCACCAGGAACCTTAAGTTAAAGCCCAGCAGAGGCAGGTGTGCCTTGTAATCAGGGCCAAGTGACACTTAAGACACTGTCAGTGTTCCAGCCATTTCTACCCGCAGTGTTAGCTGAGGAGGAATCATCACGGCCATGGCAACCATCATCTCAGGCACTGGGGTCCTGGACTAACCAGAAAAGAGAAAGGGAGGGAGCACCAGCATCCATCTCTGCTTCCTGACTCACATTCCTGACTCCACAGCTGCAAACTGTTCTTGTCGTGCCTTCCCTGACCACACTCTAAGATGAAGAGCCAAAACAAACCCTTCCTTCCCTATGTTTCTGCTGTCAGATATTTTTGCCAGTTACTACAACTCCATTTATAGAAACACACCATAGAGACTGATTCTAAGGGAAAGTAACCAGCAGAGTCCAGACACTTAGCTCTTGGCTCTGAAAAGTACAGACACTTAGCTATGTTCTGCTCTCCTGTGCACCCGGAGTCCTGGAACAGAGTGACCTTCACAGCACTTGGCTTAAGATCTCTAGAGGGTAGTCATCCACCCTAAGTCATATAGGTGCCAACCCATGGTCCCAGGTGCCCCAGGGTTATACTGACTGTGCCACTATTGGCTCACTAGTTAATCTTTTAAGTGAGAGTTGGAGGAAGCAACCAACCAGCAAGATTAAGGAAGTTCCTGGATGTTTCCTTCTAGGACAAGTCCAAAGTAGGCTTAAAGACCAGGGAGGAGAGATCAGGGATGTTGTAAGAAGAAATGACACGAAAACCACCAGCGACCATACACAAGATCCACCTCATCCAAGCCAAGGATAGAGCAGCTTCCTCTTGCCACTATCACAGCCCCATCCCCTAAAAACTAAGCCATTTTGAAGTCGGGCTTCTTGGAATCTCTGACAGTAGACTCCCAGAAAACCCTGTCATCATTGTGAGAGACTTCAACATTGTAAGAACTTTTGCCAGCTCACCATT
This sequence comes from Alexandromys fortis, assembly GCF_014885135.2. Lineage (NCBI taxonomy): Eukaryota > Metazoa > Chordata > Mammalia > Rodentia > Cricetidae > Alexandromys > Alexandromys fortis. Next base: position 98,406 of record NW_026068129.1, read on the forward strand.
AGAATCTATAGGCAAAGCAAACACAGCACCACACAGGTGACACATAGAATGTAAACAAAGGAAAGCTGCCATCAGACAAGTATAGGCAGGGCAACCAGACTAGGAGAATTCTGGGAAGAGAAAAGGCAGAGTCAGTCACCAGCCAGATGCAGAGAAAGGAAGATGAGAATAACTTCCTGATAAAAGGTACCAAGCCACATGGCTAAATACAGACAAGAACAAGAGCTAGTTCCAGGACAGGCTCCAAAACCACAGAGAAACCCTGTCTCAAAAAACCAAAAAAAAAAAAAAAAAAAAAAAAAAAAAAAAAAAAAAAAAAAAAAAAAAGAAAAAAAAAAAAAAAAAAAAAAAAAAAAAAAAAAAACAAAAAAAAAAAAAAAAAAAAAAAAAAAAAAAAAAAAAAAAAAAAAAAAAAAAAAAAAAAGAATTATGGGTTAATTTAAGTTGTAAGAGCTAATTAATAATAAGCCTGAGCTAATAGGCCAAACAGTTTATAATTACTATAAGCCTCTGTGTGTTTCTTTGGGACTGAATGGCTGTAGAACCAGAAAGGACAGAAACTTCTGTCTACAGACAAGACATGTTCCAAGTGCAAATCGAAACCCTGAATCCCTTCCTTCAGAAAACCTTGATTCCTACAATTCACATGCAGAAGGCAGACACCTCATGGAGAACACACCCTTCTCCCACAAGCTTTCCTTCTGCTGTGGTCACTGCATGGGACTTCACTGAAAGGATGTGTAAGTGAGGAGTGGTTCCTCCATGATCCCCAGTGACTGCATGACCCCAGAGTGGGCCCTTCCAGACACACCCCTGTTGATGAGCCCTAACTCTTACTTTCTAGTTGTCTTTTACACTATGGCATGCACTCACAAAAGACACAGCAGAATGAATTTTAGCTCCTTGCAGGCAGCATGGAGCTGCAACCTTGGGCAAGGCTATCAGAGCCTCTACATAGCTGCACCACCAATGATCTTTACCCATAGCCATTTCCTCTGTTGCTGTTTTATAGGTAACCTCCCTCGGGTCATCACTGTTTATGACTGCTGTAGTCCACAAAAGACAATAAAAAGGAAAATTCTGTCTTCTTGTGTATCATCACCATGAAACAGTACTATAAATAGGGAAACAGCCTATGGTTCCTGCCGTCCTTTCCACTCCAAAAGAAATTTTATTATTTTCTGTTCATAAAAATCACCCACTTGTTATCACATTCTACCAAAGAATGAGGACATAAACAATATTAAAAAGTCAAGAATACAATACAGCACAGCCAGCAGGAGTGTGCTCTGCCCCTATAGAACCATGGTGCAAAAAGCACAAACAGGGTTGACTGCGCATGAACCCAATAACATTACAGCTGAGGTCCTTTGAGAACATCAACAAGGGCCACAAGAGCAGGATGATGGCTCTAATTCATCAGGTTTCATGTTCAAACAAAAAAGACACTGCTGTAGGAATTCCTACCGCCAGTAGCCTTTAAGTTACCTGCCCAATTGGGCGTGGCCTCTTATACTATTTATGCCAATATAAAACACGTGTCCAGCCTCTTTGCTGTTCTCTGTTCCAGCAGAGGATATTGATTTGTGAGTCTACCCCTAAATAAATAACCTCTATTATTCTCAAGTTATTCTGAGTTAGTGTGGGATTTCTTTTAAGCATCCTTCTTCATCTGGTGCCCAACGTGGGACTCGAACCAATCACCCTGAGATTAAGAGTCTCATGTTCTACCGACTGAGCTAGCCAGTCGGCCAGGACAAACAAGCAGCCCGCCTCCTACAAGACATTTTCTTTTAAGCATGTGAACCCAAAACTAATTGTTCTCCATTAGCACCTAGGGAAGGGACAGTGCCACGACCACCAGGAAACTCTCAAAGCAACCCCAACACAACTGAAATCTGCAATCACCCTCCTTGCCCCTCCTTGCTTCCCTTGATTGTCAAGAAAGAGAAGGGGAAGGGTTGCACAGCTAACAAGGGGATGGAATAGTCCATGCAGGTCCCATTGCAGGAGAAGTGGAGGGCAGGGCAGCTAACAGGGGGGTAGAATAGTCCATGCAGCTCCCACTGCAGGAGAAGTGGTAGCCACAGCTGCCAGGTTTTCCACATGTTACTTACTGAGTAGGGAAAAGCAAAAAAAAAAAAAAAATGTGTCTATGCAAGACAATTCTTTTAAAAATAATATTTCATAATAAATTAAATGTAATAAACTCTTTCCTTGGATCACAGAACAGTGTTCCACAGCACACAGACCTGGTTAATAAACCTCACACAAGTGCTATAAAGACTGAAAAAGCAGTTTTGGGAGCCACATGAGAAAGTCAACAAGCCCTTTTGATCTGTCTGCAGAGGTGCAGGGCCTTTATGCTGTGACATGAAGAACACTTCCAGTGACAGAGTTGTGTTGTTATGCTGCCTGGGAACTCTCTGACAGGTGAGCATGTAACTTTTGACACCAGGTGACTTGGTTATTAAAAGTCTGTTTATTCTGACATCTCACTGGGACAAACTTATGGCTCCATCAACCAAAAAAAAAATCCACTTGTAGGCAGACAGAAAGCCAAGGGCAAACACAGCCTGGAGGTGAGGGGAAGGTGGTTTTGTCAGACATTTTCTTCCCTTCTGGAGTGTAACATCCATTTAACAGCTCAAGTAAAACTCCACAGCATGAACGCCCAGCTCAAGAGAGAAACGCCTTCTGCCAGCCAAAGATGACCGGAGAATGAGTGTAGCAGGGAAACCCTCTCCCACCAACCATGCGAGAGCAAAGGGGAGCTGTACACTGAGTGTGGGCACACAAACTCTCCACACCGACCCCCAGGTGCACTGCTGCCTGGAGTGAAGGAAGGCTGAGGGGTGGACAGAGCATGAGGGCTCTGTGCTACAGCCTGTTCTTCAGCTACCTGAGGGCTGAACGAGCAGAGCTGGCTTGGGTCATCTTAATATAGCGAATTCAAAATCTACACCAGCCCTGGAGCCTGCCCTGAGAATCCCTGCTTCTTTATGAGGCCACGGATGCCCAACACTCCCCTTGCAGGAGTCTACCTAAGATCTAGAGAGAACACAGCAAGCCCAGGGGATGCTCACCTGCCTTCTAAAAACACACTACACATCTCCAAAGATGCTTGTTCCCAGGTCTCAGCAAGTTCAAAGGTAGCTTTTAAATTACAGTAATTTTGAAACAAAGAACAAACTGATATTGGGATGCCCCCTGATCATCCAGGTGAGCGCTTCTGTCTGCTCATCTCTCACTTCCTCAGTGTCAGGAGCGCAAGCTACAGGGAAATATCCTACACACAAGATCACCATGCCTTTAGGTTTAAAAGTCTTACTGGATCTCAAGCTTCAATAACAACTTCAAAACCATTGGCGGCCGCATCAAAGGCAACACAGCCCTAGGAGCTCATCTTCCTGTGTATACAGGAAGACACAGTGGCAAGAGTCACAGGTGAGCCGGACAGTGGGACTTCACCAGACACCAGGTCTGCGGGAGACAGACGCTTGAATTTCTAGGTAACAAGACTGACAGACGAAATTCTGCCATTTACAAGCTGCCCAGCCTGCAGCACTTGGTGGCAACAGCTGGAATGGACTAGCTTCCTCCTCTCCACAGAGCACAATGTATACTCTCTGTTTCCTCCCATGTTCACACTCAGTTCAGAAAACAACCAATAGAAACATACTCTTAAAACACTTTACATATGTAATGAAAACAAGAACTAAAGTCTGAGGAGAATATGAATCTCTCTTTGATGTGAACAATGACCTATACTTTCTACACTGTATTTCAGACTTCTGTACTGTGACTCTTCCCGGGAAAAACTGTCTGTACACTGCATTTTAATATCTAACTTTTCTAACACTCATCTGGGGCAAGGACAATGACACATTCCTTTGACAGTGGTTACTGAGGAAACACCAACGGATTTCAGACTGCCCTCTGGCATTGCAGAGCTGTCCTTTTCCTGCACAAAGCGCACAGAGCTCTAAAGGACAAGTGTGATATTGTTAGTAGATGGGAATCGGCTCATGAGCATCTGCTTATGAACTGCAGTGACACTGGGGTGACTCTTCTAACAACGTGGTCAATCTATCAATTGCCTGCAGTGATCACTGACTAACCTCTGAAAGCCTCAGGTGCGCTCCCTTCCCTCAAGCAGCTGTGCAGGACTTAGGACAACTATCAACTCACTCCTCACAATATTCACCCTATGCTGATGCCCACTGTTCCTCACATAAACCAAAAGAAGAGAAGGAAAGAGATGCAGGGCCAGGTCTTCTACGCCTGACAAACACTCTGGATCCCCTCCCTCTTCTCTCAACACCACTCCTGCCCTTTACTTCCTAATCACCATCTTGCTACGCACACCAGTCCTCCCAGGTGTCCTGCATGCTCGGCCTGGCTGGCATTTCAGTGTGATATTTACTCTATCTGTATGGGAGGGTGCTTCTTCTTCAGCAGCTGGCTCAGGAAGCAGGGGTCGTCAGTTAGCTGTGCAATGCCAGTCACTCAGAATGCTGACAGAAAAAAAGCTTGCATGGACTTGCATGCTTAATACTGATACCTACATGATTCAGACCCTGGATGCAAGAGTTGAGAAGATGCCACAGTGGGCTGCACTTATCCTACACATCTCCAAAGCTTCTGACGGCTAATAAAGCGAGCTCTCCTGTGAAGGAGATCTTCAACACTCAAGGGAGTGCTTCACAGGACTACTGCAAGGGGTGCATACAACATGATGTGGTGAGTTTTGTATTGTTTTGGCATTTCAGCTGTTGGCCAAAGTGCTCATTACTAAGTGGCTGGAGGCCTCTTGATCATCGAAAGGAGATGAGAGGGGCAGAATGACCCTGGTGTGGCCAATCACAAACTCATGGTGATGCTGCTGCATTATATGGCTCTTGGAAAGTCATCACCTCTGTCCTTTCTTACAAGCTGGGATCCAGAAAACCACCCCTTTATTGGGATCCCTAAAGATGATGGGATACACCAGGTGGGCAGATACCCAATGCTAGAAGCATTCAAGCATGGTGGTCCAGAGTTAATGCATCCACTCCACACTAAAATATCACATAAGCATCAGTCTAGTCGCCAACTGAAGGAGAACTACATGGAACATACAAGGCAGAATTTCAGAGTGATCATCCTTAAGCTGGGAAGATGGTTCAGTGTGTAAGAGCACTGGCTGCTCCTGCAGATGACTCAAACTCTATTCTTAGAACCGCACAGTGGCTCACACCATCTGCAACTCCAGTTTCTGTGAGTCCTCTTCTGCCCTCTTCCTGTGGACACCAGGCACACATGTGGTACAAAGACATATGTGTAGGCAAAATACTCAACTCACTAAATCATGAATAATAAGTAGATATTCCTCATCTACTCTTAAAGGGTAAAAGTGTGTAATGGACTCAGAAATGTGATGCTGCTGGTCACCTCTTCTGTCTCCATTCCCACACTAGTGACAAGGTAGAATTCTGATCATTATACTATCCGAATGCAGCTGCACACAGTCTGATATTTCACAGTGTGTGACACACTAAAAATGGTCAAAATGTCACAGCAGACTGGCAATATCTGGCCAAAACACCCCCTAGTGATGGATCCACATCCATTCAGAGGCTGCCTTTCTGCTAACTTGCCTCCCCACAAAGGGATGAACTGGGTGGCCTCCAATCCTCTGCTGGGAAAGAAACACAGGGACCATTTCTCTCACAGATCACTTGTCCAGTTGCCTCAGCCAGAACAGATGGAATGTCCATTCCATGCAAAGGCACCAGGAAGGAGGGTCTTCATTCACTGTGGACAGCACTGAGTGTCAGGAGAAAGTCCACAGCATCCTACTAACTTAGAGCTGGAAAGGGTACATCCCACAAACACCCAACCTATGGGAAAAAAAGAAGACCATAGTGAGAATGTGGTAGGCTGTTGGCTCTGGACCTGAAGTTCCAGTGTTCTCTGCCTCCTCTAGGGCAACAGCAAGCCACCTATGAATCTTAATGGGGACAAGAAACATTCTAGAAAAGGTAGTGGGGCCTCCCCTAAAGCCTGTCGTGTTGTATCTGCTTTCCACTGGAGGATGTGAGTGCATTGGAAGTCTATTCTGACGAGGTTAAAATTCCCAACACCTGAAACAACAGTCAGCCCCCAGGTGATGATAGATACTGATGTTCACGTGGCTGGGAGGCAAACAGGCTTCTGCCACAAATCTATCAGTCCTCGAAGAAGTCAGCAGACCTCTGCACTCTGCTTCACTCCCCCAGGCTGCAGAACACTGGCAGGGCCTCTCACAGGATCGATGGAGAAAGGACGCTGACTCACTGGCTGTTTCAGACACTTGCAATGATTCATATCCAGCCTCTGAGTCCAGTGCTGTCCACGGTGCTGAAGACACAGCCTTATCCCTGGCTAAGCACAGAGCATGAGAAGAGCATGAGTGAAAGCAGGGGCAGAGAACACTGGCTGAAATTGGTTGCTGGGAAGAAGACAGCATAGAAGTGACGATGCCATGTCATGGGGAGAGTGGAGCACAGGACCTCTCAGGAGCGGAGGCAGAGCCAGAAAGTTACTAGCAACAGTTACTGGTCACCTGACAACTCCATTAAGCTCAGCATGGAGCCTCTGTCCCAACAGTGCAGAGAAAGTGGGGGCTGAGGGACATTATCAGCCCTCATTGCCTTACTGTAAAAGTCACTGTCAAAGTCCTGCTACATAACTTTCAGTAACTCTAAAATGGCATTTCCATTCAAAGAGTTTGTTTCCAATGATGGGGTACAGGGAATGGAACTCCCACACATAGTCACAGCCTTGTTGTGAAACCCCCCAGGGATAGTGCAGTCACTAGTGTTCTACAAACCATACAGATACCATGGAAATCCAAGAAAGAAGGGTGCACAGAGTTCCCAGGACATTCCTACAACAGCTGGTGGATCTATAATTACTTTAAAGTAAAACTCAAAACAAGCAAATGTGAAAAAAAATGCACAACACACTGGAACACTAAGAAGTTGAGATACTCTGAACAATAACAGCAAGGTCACAACAAAGAGCACTCCAGGTGAATCTGAGGACAGTCACCAACATGAGCCACACAGACCGAGTCAGCCTTTGTAGAGTGCACACAGGCAGAGGGCACCTGAGCAAGCATCCCGATGCCCATCTCCTACAGTGCACACAGCTGTGGCATGCCCTTCTGATGGTGTGTGACAAGAGTACCAGCATGCTGGTAGTCAAGGGAGCAACCTTTAGGCCCCTCACTCTCAGGCAAGCTGGGAACCGTCTGGATAGGACTATTCCTCTAAGCAATGGCTTACCTGCCATGGGATCCTCGGTCTGCCGTCCATTGCTGCTGTGCTTCTGGACGCATGCATATACCTGGCACCCATGGCCACACACCGAGGCCTGTGTAATCAGGGAACGCTATCACTGTGTAACATGAACTCTGCGAGACTCTACTTAGGCAGTGAAGTGACAGCGCAGAAGTGCTCACTCCTGCAGCTCAAGGACTCTTTGGTTTCCCTTCGCCTGGGAGACTGGGGTGGCATCCACACTTAGAGCTCCTCTGGATAAGCAAGTGGCCAGTGACAAAGAAGAAACATAGCAGCCATGAAAACCAATTCCCTGGGGCTAGTATTGAAGCCACCAGAGCCCCACACAGCTTGACTGTGGCTGATAGTGACAGACTGGTCCCTCAGTGACCAGATCCAAGTGATATCTCCAGGTGAGTCCCTCTGTGGTTCTCGCTGCTTCATGTTGAGACACAGTACACACTCATGACAGGTCCAGGGTATGATACAGCCCATCCTGTCATGGGAGACTGTTAAGTTATAGGTCTCCCCTAAGGACCATGACTCCTCAAGGCCAGGTCTCTTGACACTCACCCATCTTCCTTGGAGCCTGGCAGGTAGCTACTTAATATACTTTGCTGGATTGGATTTAATCAGGTGAGCTGACTGACTGCAGAGCATCCGTGCCTCCTTACAGGCATGCACATGCACACACAGGCACACATGCGCATGGGCACTGACACGGGAGTGTACGATGTCAAGTAAAGCAACAATTCTTACTGGGAACAGCCATAGCAGCATCATGCCATGAAGTTTGAAGTCATGGTGTCTCAATTCTATCACATCAGCCACTGGCCACTGTGTGGAGGCCCTGGGTAGATAAAGCCAACTTCTAACCACACAGACAGGGACTGCCCAGGAGCCCCGCGAGTGATAGTCACAATTCTTCATCTCTGTACATGCCACAGTATTGATAAGAAACCAAAGGAAAGGACAGAGACATGGAGGGACCTGGGGATGTCACCTGGCACACCCTTCCCTCCTCAGGAGCCCACAGGAAGAGTAACCTGCATGCTTTCAAGCTGAGGTGGTAGGTGATTGTTAAATGTTTCATCTATTATCCAGTCAGGTGATTTGGAAAAGGGAAATGGTGGGACATGTGCTCTTCCCCACAGATGGGTGGAGGGATTCTGCAACCATAGGTAACCTAGGAAACACCTGGACTAGAAGTGACAGCCGAGGACAAACATCTAAGAGAAAAAGTATCGGAAGTGAGGAGCAAAGGGGGAGAAACTGGAAGAAGTGAAGGGGGCTGTATACACACAGCACCTGAGCAGCTTCCAGGCTTCTTCCCGTATATGAAATATGTAGCATCCTACCAGGCCACGTTGCCGTGGGCCCCGTTGTCAAGGTGACAGAGCAACTCCAGGGTCTGCGCAGTGCTTGCAGGGTCGTCGGGGGACTCGTGGCTACCGGATTCTAATTCCTTGGGCATCCTCCACACAGCTGCACACGCCTGGACTCGACTGTCTGAAGCTAAGCAAAAGGAAAAATGTCAGCAGGGCTCAGCCCCATATACACTCAACACTTACACATGTCTGCAAGCAGGGCACGTTGCTCCCTAAAATACTAACGTGCAGGCAGCAGAGTCAGTCCAATCTGAGCAGCCAGCAGAGCAAGGCAGAGTCAACATCAGCAAAAGGGAGCCCACCATTCCTGGTTTATAAACCATCATTCTGCTTTAGAGAATTTAACCTCCTTGAATAAAGTTTCACCATGTTCTTTGACAGTGGGTTTTAAGAAAGGATCAAGATGGGGACACTGCCATAACTGCCAGGCCCATGCTTGGGGACTATACTCACAGCTTCATGAGATCATAAACAGATGTCAAACACTGAGATGTTTTTCATTAGTCAAATGTTCTGTCTCAGTTTGTCTGAAACGGTCAGTGTCTGGGTCCAAAGGGCAGGGCCACTAAAAATGCTACAAGATACAATCTATGTGTGTTCCTCCTGGCAAGCTAGCATGTGGGAGGAGAGCAGCCAGTGTGGAGGTGAGAAGACATTTTGCAGTAATTGAGTTTCCCCTTCCACTCTGTGTGTCCCAGGGATTGAATTCGGGTCTCAGGCTTGATAGCCAGTGCCTTTTCCCACTGAGACTTCTCTCCAGGCCTTCAATAGATCCTTGTGCATACACACAAACAATAAATAATTAAGTAAATGAACCACTAAGTTCAGCTGATTACATCACAAATCTAAGTACTGAAAGAACAGGCAAGATAGCAGGTGCCATAGTTCCTGCTTATGACCCCAGCACTTATAAAGTAGGAGGAGGAAGACTACAAAGTTCACAATTTGCTGTGCTACATAGTGAGATTCTACCTCAAAACAGGGAGAAAGAAGAGGAAGAGGAAGGACAGAGAAGGGAAGAAGGGTAGGAGACAGGAGAACTACCTGCTTGATAATAAGAATCTAGAAGGAGTTGAAAGATATCATGGGGCAATGCCGGGCGATGGTGGCGCACGCCTTTAATCCCAGCACTCGGGAGGCAGAGGCAGGCAGATCTCTGTGAGTTCGAGACCAGCCTGGTCTACAGAGCTAGTGCCAGGACAGGCTCCAAAGCCACAGAGAAACCCTGTCTCGAAAAAAAAACAAAAACAAAAACAAAAACAAAAAAAAACAAAGATATCATGGGGCATCATTCTCAGTAATACAGATGCAAAAATAATAATAAATAAAGCTTGATGGTGTATACAAAAAATAGCAATGTCTCAAGAAAATGAGGTTGGGTCAGCAGGTCAACTTAAAGGGAAAGGCTCTTGCCTCCAAGTCTGGCAACCTGAGCTCAATCCTCAGAACCCACAAAGTGGAAGAAAACAATCAGCTCCTGCAAGCTAGCCTCTGACCTCAAGAAGCACTCCCTGGCGTAAGTGTGGCACCAACACACTTAAATCAGTGGATGGATGAAATCATTAAAAATACAAACAAGGGGGAAAAAGGGTTGATTCTACACTAAGCACCCTAACTCATCACATTTACTAAGCTAAAGGGGGAAAAGCATGATCACCAAAACTGCAGAAACAGTCAATACAATTCAGTCTTCGCTTTGGTAACACTCTCAAGACTAGGAATAGAAGAAAATTTACTCCAAGGGGAGGGAAGGGAGAGAGAAGAGGAGATGGAAGAGGATGGGAGAGGAGAGAGATGGAAACAAAAGAAAAGTCCTACAGCAAATGTAAGTGTTGTGGATGAAGTGTGACGCTGCCTCTGAGGATGAGGAGAGGCAGCTTTGCACTGCCAAGGCCACTTAACATTGTGCTAAAAGGAGAGCTACTTCATCTGTGCAGCAGGAAAAAAATAAAAAGTGAAGAGCAAGAAAAGAAGAAATCCCACTGCCGTTGCTAGCTAGAAATTGAGTCTGCATCATGCTACTGGGAGCAAAGCAGCTCGACAGCACCGTGAAACACAGCTTGCTATCTGCTGATCATCAGCAACAAGAGGAAGCGGGCACCGTAGTCTGGAGAGGTGGCTCAGTGGTGAAGAGCAGCATGGCACTCTTCCAGGGGACCTGAGCTCCGGTCCCAGCACCTCTGTCAGGCAGCTCACAACCACCTGAACCTCTAGCCTCCACAGCCACCTGCACTCATGTGCACATACCCACACAGTCAAACACATACACAGGATTATATAATAAAAAAAAAAAAACCTTTGTAAAGGCATTAAAAAGTTTAGTAACAAATAATTCTTAACTAAAAATATGTACATGTGTGTATTTACACAAATTAACACTGACAGAAAAAAAAATCAAAGACATAAACAAGTGGTGGGACACACCGTGTCCGTGGACGGGAAGCTCACTCCCAATGTGAAGAACTCATGGGGTGGGACACACCATATCCGTGGACGGGATGCTCACTCCCACTGTGAAGAACTCACGGGGTGGGACACACCGTGTCCGTGGACGGGAAGCTCACTCCCACTGTGAAGAACTCATGGGGTGGAACACACCGTGTCCGTGGATGGGAAGCTCACTCCCACTGTGAAGAACTCAGAGGGTGGGAATCAGAAGCCTGCATGAGAATGTGCATGCCCTGTGGTTACCCAACAGTAGTGAGAAAGAAAAGCAGAATGGGATGGTTCCCAAGTCCGATGTCAGTTTCTATGAGTACAGACAGGCAAGTGGTGCAGAGAAGGACAAGTCTCCACAAAGGGGCCCTTGCCAAGACTTGACGGTCAACAAAAATCCCAGTGCATGAGAATGGATAAATGCCTATCAATAAATTATGCTGGGTCGCTTCTGTATCCATATGAAAAGGCCAACTTTCACCCTACCTAACGGCCTCAAACACCAAGTGTCAGGAGCCATTTCCCCCCTAAAAATCATTACAGGAACCATCACCCTGGGGAGTCTGCAGAGAACCCCACACCCATAATTATGTTCTATTGAGAGAACCTGCCCCACACCCAATTAACTTATCTGTTAGCAGAAGGCGCCTCACATTCCAGCTATCCAGGGAACTAGGTGTAGCAACTCGTGACTTCTTGGCCTACCTGTCCGAATGTAACCTCTTGGCCTATGTGACGAACCTGGCCTATGTGACCGGGACCACGCGGCGAGATCCCGTGCCCTGCCCACCAAGTCCTCATCCAGGGCCTATATAAACAGCAACCATGATCCTAATAAAGGGGGCTTTGACAAATCTGCTTGGCCTCATTCTTCTGTCCTATCTCATTCCCTTCCAGGTAGCGCCCCTCCGAGACCCTGGAATAACTGATTGCAGGGTGGGTTACAAACCCCTAGACTGAGTAACCCACCCAACGCAATCGACAACCAAGGGCAAACAATGATTGAAGATGAAGGTATAAGAGGACCAGGACAGCAGTGTCCTTCCAGGTACACATTTAACACCCTCACAGCCAGAGGACAGCAGCATTCTTCTACAGCAGAAGCATGTTGGTCACTAGGGAAAAGATGGACAACAAACACTAAAATTAAAAACATCTGCTCACTGAAACGCACTATGATCTGGGCTTCACCAAAATAAAATCCAGCTCTACTTTAAAAAAGAAGCAAAACCAGGAAGAAACGTTATGAGCTGTATCCAGAAGTTATATAAAGAGCCTGTCAACTTGATAATAAAACAAAGAGCACGTTTTTTTAAATGGGTGGCAGACTGAAAAGACACTTTAGCAATGAAGATGTATAAATGGTCAGCACGTTCCAGGAACGATGCACAACACCTTCAGTAATTAGGGAAATGAAAAATAAAATTGAAGGGAGACACACCACACTCAGCAGGGTGCCAAACACCCAACCCCAAAAAAATATAACTCTGGGTGTAAGTAGTGGAAGAACCAGCTGTCCCGCGGGTTGAAGGGTGAGAAAACAGTACGCACACTTCCAAAAACGCCAGACAACCCCAGAACGCCCATCTTAGAAGAGCTCACTCAGGCACTATGCAGCTTCAGCTCTGGCAGTCAAGCCTGCCCCAGCCCCACGAGTGCCCATGTGTAGACTGATGCAGCCAGGGTCAGAGAAGGCATGAGCACAGTGATGGACTGAAAGAGAGCTGAGGGGATGCACTGAGGTGGCAGTCCAGGAACATACAGACATGCATCCAGCTGCCTAACATGAATGAACATGTATGTGTGTGCAGATACACTGGAAAAAGCAAGAGTGGATGAACAAGAAGGAAACTGATAGAAGGCCATCTTTAACCAGGCCCAGCTTGGCCAGTTTCAAATTCAACCCCACTGACAGTAGAGGCAGCAGCCCAGGGGTGAGGGACCGCAGCCCTAGAACAAGCACACACTGTAATTCCAGGCCACACCAAGGAAGCACCTGCTGCCATTTGTTCGAGTGGCTGATCACTTGGCAAAGAGTAACACACACCTAGATATGGCAAGGCTGCCTAGTCAGGTGTGTGCTCATTACTACCACCTGAGATCTAAGGCATCATGTCATCATGGAGATATTTGGGGACCAAATGTCAAATAAAGCCCTGGACTGTAGCTACAGAAGGTCCTCCGGGTATGTTCCACTCTGTGACATCTCCAAGGTCCATACATACAAAATGAGACTGGCAGGACAGGCAACTTAGAGGATGTCCATGTTCCAACTGTGCATGCCCAGAAGCTTCTGAACTCCCCCCTCCCCCCATGTTGCCAGAGGATGGTAGTGAGTAGCCTACTCCCTCCCAGAAAAACAAAAGGGAGGCTAAAAACTGAGGGACACACAAACCATGAAAAGCAGAACTGTGTCTGCTCCCCTATGCCCATTGAGACACAGCCCAAGGCTGGCAGACAACCCCCGCAGGACATACACTGACGAGTGCTTATTAGGCAGGAGGACAATGAAGAAGGCCTCAGCCAGGAGCAGGAGACGCAGCCATCCAGAGTCCGGGGCCTGGCACACTGTTCTGTCCTCAAGCCATGAGAGCAGAAGTGGCACACACACAAGGGCATAGCCAAAGGCCTGGATGGCTGGTCAGTAGACCAAAGTGAAAAGAGGACTAGACATCCACCTGGTGACAAGTGGCTGCTCCAGACCACCACTGTATCCGACACCTACGCCAGGCATGAGTTTGCCCTGAGCTCTGAGCTAGTCAATGCATCCATGCTGCAGGCACTGTCACACACACAGAATATGACCAGGAAGCCCTGACTACTGAGTATGCAGACTGACCCGGAATCATAGGAGCCACTATCTTCATCACACCATCTCCCCAAAGACCGCCGGGCTCCGCAGAGGGAAACCCAGCACAGCATGTGCCCAGCAAGTGGCAGTGACAATGTAGGGCCTTTATTTTTACTTATCGGAAACTGCATGTATTTATGATAGACAATATTATGTTCTGAATTGTGTAAGTACTGAGATGACAAAATGGAACTAAATTAATATAATCATTACCTTGTAACATCTAAAATCTAATCCCTTACCAATTTTCAGGTAAACAATAGACTTCTGGAACCATGATCTTATTCCGCTTGTCTCAGTGAAATTTGTGTCTTTAGACCAACATTCTCAGTTAGCCCCACCGGAGCCCTGGTTAACCACCATTCCCTCTGCCTCTATGACTGGATGAAGTAGGGTAATACAGAACTGTTCTGTGCTTGGCTTCTTAACACTCAGCTCAACACTTGCCACACTCACTCTAGGTCTCATCAGTTAAAATCTGCCTCTTTCCCAGGCTAAGTGGCATTCCATTGTGTATATCCTACCCTGCAGCCACCCACAACTCCTCCATCCCAACTCACTTCATAGCGTAAGCTCTACTGCCCACCCTCGCCTCCCCTACAGCTTCATTTTCCATTTATTGTGGGCACTTTCCTAGTGCCCTGGCCTCTCTGCACACTTTCACAAAAAATGCAAGTGCATGGCAATTAGGAGAGCTGAGTGTGATGCACACACCTTTAATCTCAGCACTCAGGAGGCAGCAGCAGACTGATCTCTGAGTTGGAGGCCAGCTGGGTCTACAAAGCTAGCTCCAAGACAGCAGAGGAAATAAAGCAAAGAAAGGGCCAGAGAGATGTCACAGCAGGTAAAGTTACTTGCTATATAAGCCCACAGTTTCAAGTTTGACCCCCCAAAACCCACAGTGAAAGGACAAACTCCAGGGAAGTTTCTTCTGACTTCCAGCAGCATGCTGTAGCACACATGCACCACACGCACACTCTCTCACACACAATAAGTGAAACCTGATTTTAAATTTCAAAAACTTACGGACATGCATGAGACATAACAGGTGATAGTTCCTTCCTAAGCCCAGGTTATGTCACTGAATGCATTTTCCATTTCCATCTATTTTCCTCAAATTTTTAAAGGAAACACTTCTAATATTTTTTCCTGCCATTCCTCAGCATGGATTCTGCCTTGCTTGACTTTGAACTCTTGTTGCCTGAGTTGCTCACTGAGTCTCAACCAAAATCCTTCAAAGAGGGTCTAAAGAAGCAGTTCAGCAGACAAGAGCACTTGCTGCTCTTGCAGAGGACCTGATTTGGTTTCCAGCACCCACATCAGGTAACTCACAGCCACTCCAGCTCCTGGAGATCTGACACCCTCTTCTGGCCTGAAAGGTATACACACAGTATACATACACATACACAGACACTAGACAGACAGACAGATACACAGACATACACACACACGTTTGTTTGTTTAAGAGAAAAATCACTCAAAATGTTGGCTTGGGGTTAGGAAAGGATTTTCAACTATTTTTTAAAACTCTGAGTCCACATCTATGGTTTTGTGCTGTGTACTTTTTCAACACTGTTTTCCAGCATTTATTATAATAATCATGGGACCAAATTGGTGGTCATCTCCAAAAAGGACTGAAGATGCCCCATGCCCTGCAGTGTCAGCTGAGAGCATACACGCATCCATCTCCTATGGGAACTTCCCTTTATCTGTAATGAATACTAAGATATATGCACACCAAGGAATTGTTTTAGATAGATTTCTTTAGGAACTGATTATGTTTGATATGCATAACTATTTTATATATGTCAGGTAGTAAAAATATTTCTCAGGCAAAAAAAAGGGGGGGGGGTGCCACTAGGCATGGTAGCATATGCCTTTAATCCCAGCACTAGGGAGGCAGAGACAGGAAGATTTCTGTGAGTTCGAGCCCAGCCTGGTCTACAAAATGAGTTCCAGGATATCCATGGCTGTTACACAAAGAAACCCTGACTCAAAGAAGAAGAAAATAAAGGGAGGGGTGGGGAGTCAAGTGGAAAGGTTCAGCAACCCCACTCCAGATAAAGAGAAACAGCAAACCAGTTAGCTGAGACTGCTGGGAGATGGCTGGGCAGAGGGCAGCACAAGTGCCCCCATCCCAAGGTCTGACCAATTGGCTTGTACAGAGGACACAAGAGAACCTTACCAGACACTTTGTAAAAGGCTGCAAATCAGCACACATACCATTCTATCGCCTGACTGCGGCCCTGAAAACATCCACAGCAGTGATGCTGTACAGACTGAGCAGAGAGTACTTAGGCTATATGTATACACATATACACATGCAATAATAATTAATAAAAAAAGAGGACATCAATTTGAAAGAGAAGTGGGGGGGATGGAAGGGTTTGAAGGGAGAAATGATGAAATTACAGTCTCAAAAATAAAAGGAAAAATATTACAAATCAATATATTTTTCGAAAAATTGGTAAGTAAAAAGCAGAATGGATTGTCAAGTATATGCAAATTTATTTTGATTTCTGAAAGATTACAATTTCTGTTCCAAAGCTTACACTGAAATTTTAATGGGTTCAAGAATGTCCAAATTACCCAGAAAACGGTGTTAACGTAAGAATGCACCAGGGAGAACAGAAAGCTGCAAGTGTCTCGCTCAGGCAGCAACTGCCCGCACCTTGGCCCTAGAGACAAAACCAGCTAATAAGAACTGTGGTGTCAGTCCAGGGAGTACAGTAGATACTACCAGAAACTCTCCATCCTCGGGAACAGATGAAATCTAAGGTAAATAGAGCTAAGCAAGAAACACAAGAGGTATGCCAAGGAGACACACAAATTGGTTCTGAGACTCTGAGGATTTCCATAGCTGCCTGCATCTCAGCAGAGCAGTCAGCGCACATCCAGGGGATATCAAAGCAGAGGAACTTTCGAGGAGGAACGCTTACCTTTAGAAGCAATGGGCTTTAATAACCAGGGAGGCATTCAGCTTTCATCTCTATTGTAACACTTGCCTGAAATAAGGTCCTATGATGTAACCACCTGGGCAAATTAGCATTACCATGACTAGGAGCCTATAGAGGGCACCAAGCACAAACCCTGTATTAAACAAAGCCTGTGGCATGGTACAAGAGACAAGGTCTGTATGCAACCAAGACAGCACACCAGGTACAGATTCTGTATAGGAGCAGGCCACAGCACAAGAAACAAGATCTGCACACAACCAAACCAGGGCACCAGGCACAGCCTCTGTATACAGCTAAGACAGGGCACCAGGCACAGCCTCTGTATACAAGCAAATCATGGCACCGCTGCACACACCAACCCTGTTCATGCTGGCACAGAGCTAGACAGCCACAAGACAGCTAATCTAGAAAGGAATCTAACTGTCATCAATGGCCTGACTTCTCCATTTTAGCAAAGAGGAAACTGAGGCTGGATGAAGGTAACTGACTCTTCCAGGTTCAGTACCAGCATCGGGAATAAAGTAGAGCCTACTGCCTCAGAAGAATCACTGCTTTGAGAGAGAAAATACTAAGTTGTATCTTTAAGGCCGATTTGATGCTATTTTTTATATGAAAGACAAGAGCTAAAAGCACTTAATGAGATAAAAAGATAATCAGGGCAAAATGAATGGAAGAGGCATACTTGAGGCGCCAACTGTACCCGTGGAGTGTGCTGCTTGCTGTAAGGGATTAGAGTCAAAAGGCTTAGAGGAATTCAAAGGAGATTAGAGCCTTTGTGGGCTGAATAGCAGCTGCAGCCAGCTTGCTAAAGGGCTAACAATGCCCTGGCTGGGGGACGTGGTGTGATCCCCAGCTGGAGGAGGGGGAGGCTTCCGTGGCTGCTGCATAATGAGCTACTCAGAGTCTCGGGGCTATTTTTAGAGACTACAGCCATCTCAGCATCTGGCGCAGGCCAGGCAGGTGAGTGAGAAGGAACCCAGCCGAGGCAATCACCTGACCCAGGCCTAGCTCTGGGTGTACAATGAGTGCCTTGGCACCTGAGACTAAAAATACCTTCTCTAGTGACCTTCACAGTGCTTCAAGGGAGTGGTCACATGCAGAATGTACAGTAAGTATGCGGGATACACTGACTGACTGTAGCGAGGGGTCAGGGTTGTAGGCATCAGGGCAGGGCATCAGGGCTATCCCTTTGCTGGGCTCTTGTTGTCCCTCTCCAGGCAGATTTAACGAGGCACAGGCAACTCCTAAAGCTTCTGTGCAGGAGGCAAGTGCATAGGTTCCAGCTCACAGTGGAAAGATTGACTGAGAAGGGGGTGCTGTCAGCAATACAAGAGTTCTGCCCAGCAGCTCTGTATGCTTCAGCACCTTGTGACTGACTCACTGCAGGTTCCCACGGAGCACTGAACTGAGTGACCAGGGAACAGTCATGTCCTTTGGCTTTGTTCTTCACCTGAGACAGGTCACAAACCAAGCCCTCCATCTCAGGAGGACCCTAGTCCTCTCAAAGAAAGGAAGCAGCTAGACCTGTAAGCACTGCCTCTAGGACCATGAACGCTGCCAATTCCTACAGACTTGAAACACAAGTCTGTGCTTCTATGGAAGTGTGTCTTAAATCCAGTTCACAGAAGGCTTAGGGTTATCCATGCAACCTGCAATTATTTCCCTAATTCCTGAGTGTGCATCAGAAAAGATGACCCTGACACTGTCAGGGCTAATCCTCTCTCCCTAGCAACATCCCACCCAGGGTGTACAGAAGAGCCAGTCATGCTAGAAGGGACAGGAAAGCCCCAAGAAGTTTAGAAAATGTCAGTCAAAGCAACACTACATCATGGACAGCACAGAGCAAGGTCTCCTAAGTTCTGATGCTGACTGCTGCCTTTTTTACCAGCCCTCTGGCAGAACCTGTTTGTTTTAATAGGAGCGGCGGGGCTGCATCCCCAGCACCCCGGCTGCCTGCTAGCTTATGCCCCGAAATAACAACACAAACTGTATATTCAGTTAACCACTGCTTGGCCCATTTCTAACTAGCCCCTTCTCGGCTAACTCTCGCACCTGGACTAGCCCATTTCTAATAATGTGTGTAAGCACCCCAAGGTGCGCTTACCGGGAAGATTCTAGCCTACGTCCATCCTGGGTCGGAGCTTCATCGCGTGTGCCTCAGAGAGGAGCTATGGAGTTTGTCTGAGGAGTCTTACCTCACTTCCTCTTCCTCCCAGCATTCTGTTCTGTTTACTCCTCCCACCTATGTTTTAACCTATCAGGGCCAAGCAGTTTCTTTATTGCTTAACCAATGAAATCAACAACAGATTGATATATGACACTCCCACATAACCTGTTGACATAAGCATAAAGCCAGTAGATAAAGCTGCATATAGCCACACTCTCTAGCAGAGGGGCGGGGCTGTCTAGAGTGCCATTGCAAAACAATGCAGTCAAGATCAAATATTGAGATTACTGTAGCCCTTAATTTTCACCAGACCAGTTTGAAAGGGTCCTCAGAGCCACCTGTTCTCCTGTTATTACCTAGCAGGACCGGTACACACTCACTGTCCTGTCACAGGTCTTTATCAATGCTTGAGTTCTCCACAGAATCTGATCAGGGACTAAAGGGATAGAGGACTGGCCAAGTCTGGCCTGTTGCCTGTTGAGCTAAGATTGGCATAAAAAGACAAAAGGAACAATGTGGAACCATGTGGCCTTCAGAGCCTTAAGTACCACATCACTGGTCTTTTCCAGCTGCTGTATCCATATCCTATTACCAGCTTCCAGCTCCAAATACTAACTTCACTAGCACGGCCTGCTCTGTGCAGACTGCCCATCTTTTAAACACTTCTCCCACAGAGGGCACCCTGTTCTCAGAAGACACCTGCAGGGAGAAAGGCTCTCACAAACATGGGCCTTTAAGAGGGTCTCTGTCCTGGGCCTCTCTGTACCCTCTGCTCTGCTCAGTCATTCCCCAAGCTTCTCTACCCAGGGACAGTATGGACGGCTTCTTGCCCACACCAGCTCCAGAAAGGCTTGTGCCTGTGCCAGACTTCCCATTCCTCTGACAGCTGTCAGGAGGCTCCCGGTACCTCTGCACCCTGTGGACTTTGGAAAGTGGTCACTGACCTCCCCAGCAACTGCAGATACGCTCTGGACTATCCTGACGCAGGTTCTCTGTGCTATCATTCATAACATGGGTGACCCAAGGCTGGTCCCAGGAGGGGCAGAGGCGGGTGACCAGACAGACACGCCACATGGAGATAGCTTGGGTATAGAGTTTATTTGGTTGGGGTGAGGGAAGAAGAAGAGAGGGAAAGAGAAAAAAGAAGGGAGGAAGAGGAGAAGCGGGGGTGGGGGGGAAGTTGCCTCTCTAGAAGAAGGGCAGCCAACAGAGAAAGAACAGGCTGGAGAGGAGATCCACTTGCCTTGGTTAAGAGAGGGAGATGGGGGACACACATGACACAGGGCTTGTCTCTTAAAGGGAGAGGATAGCCAGGTGACAAGTCAGGCCAGCAGATACAACACTCTGCCCTTCTCGGCCTGGGTGACACTACTCCACAAGGTCAGCACCAGTTCAAGGTCTCTCCTACTCAGTAACCTGGTGCAGCACGAAAAGTCTCCTGCACAAGGTCAGCTACTTGCCACTTGAACTTTGCTGTTGAAACTTCTCTATCTGCTTTCCACCCAAGCCAGACTGCACAGCCCAGCAGGGTGCCTAGTAAACAGCAGCCCCTGGGAAGGGGTGGGGGTCTCTTAGGCACGTGAGTAGTGAGTAGGCCCACGGAATCCCCAGCACTGTTACAGTGGAGCTTCCAGGGTCAGTGGCCTGCAGCAGTGCGTAACATTTTTACCACCAAGAAGCTAACTACTTGTGGCCTTTTGGGGTCTGGGAGGCACCATGTGACTTGTTGACAGTAGGGCTCCATCCAGAGGCCTTAAAAGCTGAGGGTTAGGCTTGAATCCTAGTATGCAGCACCATACTGCCATCCAGAGTCAGGGGCAAACCTGGACACCCCCGTGGGATAAGCACAGCTAGATGCTAGGGTCTGGAAGCCAAGCAGTGAGCGCCCTTTGCACACACCTTCTTCTGTCAAGGCCCAGTCCAAATCAGACTAGGATGAACATCTGCAACCCTAGTACATGGAAAACTAAGAGCAGATCTCACCCTGGCCCTACTGGGAGAGGGAACTCCACGGCGCAAAGAGGATGTGTCACATGCTGAGTGTGGGTGGCCCTGTTGGCCATAGCACAGGCAGATGCAGCTGCCTACTCCCCAGAGGAATTCTCATGCTTGGTAAGCACTATCACCTCAAGGAGGTGATGAGACTAAGGGAGGGGGGGCATAACCTGGACTCTGCTACACAGTGTTCCATGTCTCTGCTTACTGCTGAGTCCCAGAGCCTGAGACCCCTGTCTCAGCTTTCAGAGATCTGACTCAAACATGGCTCTAGCAGTCATTCCAAGGGGAGTAAGAGACTGATGAAAAGAACTGAAGGGAAATCCCAGAAGATACAAACCAGAGAAACAGCCTGCCTGTCTACATTCTCCAGACAAAGATACAGTCAGGAACAATGCCCTTGATTCACTGATAGGCAGGGTTTCCATTCAGGCTATTTCACCAAGACATGGAAAAAACAGACTTGGTCCCATGAGGAGCATTTGTGACTGTACAACAGGCCCCAGGCATCCCTGCCCTGCTGCTGCCAGCTGTGGCCAAGGCCTGGTGTGCACTGTCGGTGCTCCAAGGTGACCCTGAGGGGATATATAAAGACACAGCGGTGGGGTTACTCCCCATGGTGATCTATGTCGTTCTAGGATCCTCCAAGATGTAGGATTCTCAAGTTCCTGGATGAAGCCCTTCTTTCTGAAATAGTCAACATGGTTTCTAGAGCCCAGTGATCAAGCTGGGTATCTTAAGCAGAAGGTGGTGCTCGTCGACATAAATAATTCAGAGGATGGTTAAACTCGGTTGTACCAAAGATGTCAAGAGATGCCCAGGTGAAAATGGCCACTAAGCAGTTTGGCAGCTTCAGCTGGAGGCCAGCGCCAAAGGCAAAGGACTGAAACTAATTTTATCTTACACAACGTGATCAACAGGCAAGAAGCTAGGATTCCTGATACTGGCACCAGTGACAAAGCTCTGCCACCTATCAAGTCATCAGACAACAGGTCAAGTCACCAGACAACATGTTAAGACACAAAGGACAGGGCTGGAGAGATGGCTTGGTGGTTCAGAGCACTGACTGCTCTTCCAGAGGTCCTGAGTTCAATTCCCAGCAACCACATGGTGACTCACAACCACTTGTAATGAGATCTGGCGCCCTCTTATGGCCTTCAGGCATGCATGCAGACAGAACACTGCATACATAATAAATAATTTTTTTGAAAAAGACACAAAGAACACAATCAAGAGCAAACACTAAAGCTAATCAGGAGAGCCCAGCATTAACTACAGCTTTGCTGTCAGTACTGGTCCCTCCTGAGACTCCAGGAGTACATACAGAGCAGGAAATTAGCTGCACGCACACAGAGTCGGAACTGAGACCTCTGTGCAAAGACCAAGTCTGAGCTATAAAAGACTACTCTCGGCTGCTGTTGGGACCATCAAGAACACGTTTATCCCATATAGACACTATTTTCTATTCTGAGGAGTCTGTAACTTATATGGGTCCTTTACTAGCTTGAGGGTTTTTTGTGGGAGTGGGGGTTATCAAGATGACACAGAGGGTAAAAGTGGTTGCTATCAAACTTGGCAACCTGAGTTCAGTCCCTGGAACCCACATGGTAGGAGGGAACTGACCCCTGCAAGTTGTCCTCTGCCCTCCACATACATTCTGTGGCACATATACAGTAGCAGCATATCATGGCATGTGTGCACAACCCACATGTCCAATCAGCACAATATAAATATATACATATTGCCTAAAATTTGGGTTTATTTTCTGGGTTTATTTTCTGACGTAGTACAAAATTCTGAATCACAGGAACTCAGAGTTCAGGAAAAGGGTGCCAGAGTGAGGAGGAGCAAGCAGTCCCGCCCCAGTTGCCACTTCCTGGCCTGAGAAGGCAAAGGTAATCAGACAGTCCTAGTGAAGAGCCTGGCAATCTACCCTCATGACTTGGCCACAGCACTTGCAAGCCTCAGATATCTCTGAGGGTTACAGGAAGATGGTGGTTCCTCCTTCATGAGTGGTCAGCAGTGGAGAGGAATTCTGTCATCCCCATCTCTGAGGGCTGTGGCTGAGCACCATCTAAAGAGCAAGAATAGGGTTAAGGTTGAGCTATTCTGAGGGCCTGGGAATGAGAAGCAATCCTAAATTAGGAGGCTCATGGGCAAGCCTGATGGGCACTGTCTTAGTCAGATTGATGTGGGAGGGCCAGCCCACCATAAGCAGTGTCACCACTGGGCAGTTGGTTCTGGAAGGTACAAGAAAGCAAACTGAGCAAACCATAGCAGAAAAGAGAGTAAACAGCATGGTCTCTGCTTCAGCCCTGCCCGGGCTCCCCTCAATGACTTGTGAGATGAAATAAGCCCATTCCTCCCCAGGTTGCTTTTGATAATGCATTTTTCCCAGTGACAGAAGCAAACAGGATAGGTGGTAAATACTGACAAGCTGACAGTGGAATCTACAAGGGCCTAAAAAATACGCCTTGGGGCATGTCTGTAAAGGAGGTTCTAGACTGGGTTAGTTCAGATAGGCCATGGCATCCCACAGGCTTGGATCCTGAATAAAAAGGAGAAGGTGACCTTCTTAGCTCCTTTTCTACTGCTGTGACAGAACAACATGACCAAGACAAAGTACAGAAGAAAGAATTTGTTGAGGGTTTCCAGTTTTGGAGGGTGAGAGTCCATGGTAGTAGGACAAAGGCCAAGGGCAAGAACTCCTGAGAACTTACATCTTAGGTCTACAAATAAGAGGCTGGGAAAGAGACACACTGGGAGCAAGTGGCTTTGAAACCTCAAAGCCTGCCCTCAGTGAGACACCTTCTCTAATGAGACCACATCTCCTAATCCTTTCAAACCATTCCACAGACTGGGGACCAAGTATCCAAACCCACAAGCTTATGGGGTCATTCTCCCCCATACACCACATGACCTGAGCACCAGCGCTCATCACTCTGCTCTCGGACAGTACACGCAATGAGACCAGGCCCTCACACTCCTGCCACCATGCCTCCCGCCGTGAAGGGCTACACCCCTTTCCTTCTTTGGGGGGGGGGGCTACAGTCATTGCAGCAGGGATTTCCTGTGGGGAGCTGGAGCATCTTGTCCCCAGCTGATGCAGAAATGAAGGCAATGGAAGAAGAGCACAGTGAAAAGCAGCACCCCGAGAACAACCAAGCACAAGAGATTATGGGGTGGAAAACAAGGATGAGGAAATACTAAATCCAGGCATCAAAAAACAAGCATGAGTGCCAAGTTAAATTTGAATTTTACAAAACTATTGGATGTTATGATCATGAATAACAGTCATATGAGGAGGGCATGACCAGAGCATCTAAAAACTCTGGGACACAGGTCAAGATACCAGACCTCACAACCCAATCCTAAAAAGTAGGTGAAATTAAAAACTAAAGGCACATAAAATATATTCAATGAAATCAGAGCAGAAATTTCCCAAAATCTGGATTTTAAATTTTGTTTTTCCAAATTTGTATACTGGGGAAAGGGTTGCACATGAGTGTGGGTGTCAGAAACCAGAAGGGTCAGGCGCCCTCAAGTTATAGGTGGTTATGAACTACTCAACGTGGGCACTGGAAATCAATATCAGGTCCTCTGCAAGAGCAAGCAGTACATGCTCCTAACAAGCAGACAGCTTGCCAGCCCTAAGTTTACAAGTTCACCAATTCAGACATTCTCAGCATCTCAATAAAATAATAATGATGGAGCAGAGGGGGCAAAGGTAGTGGAAAAACCTGAACTACAGATGAGGAAACTTAAGCCTGAGCTCCTACCTCTTCTGCTCTCCAATCCTCCCTCCTCTTCTGCTCCCTGAAATGTGCCCTCGTCTATGCTCTTGCCACTGACACTGCTTCTAACAACCACTTGTGTATCTTCCTAGTGCATGATGAGATCTATTGATATTTTAACTACTTTTAATTAAAATAATGTGCTGGAACTGCAGCATCTTAGATTGGTAGGAAGGAACCTAAGCTCCTCTCTTTCCCTTGGAAATGTGGTACCCTTTAAAGTTGGTCACGACCTGAGGAATGCAGTTCTGGATGGGCTGACTGCTTCCAGCCATAGTACAGAGGTACACACAAAATCAGGCTCTTTCCATTCTCTCTCAACCTCTCAAGCCCCTTTCCACTCCCTCCCATCCCTTCTCTCTCCTTGTCATTCCCTCTGCTGAGAACTGAAGCCAGTGCCTTCTGAAGTGTCTTCAGTGAGCTGCAGCCCTAGGCCTTGACAGCTCTCCTGAATCTTTGGAGACGGATGCACAACAGATCCAGAGCTGCTGTTGCCCCTTGCGGCTTATATAGAAGCAATAACTCTGCTTCATGTAAAAGAGGGTGAGAGGGAGGAAAAAAGAACACTGGGAGAGAAAGAGACATGTCCTAGGCTATAGGCAGCCCCAGGCATTTTCCAGACCCCAACACATGCTGTGGCTGGAGGAACACACCCACAAGTCACTCTCAATTCCTGTAGAGGTAGAACAACCTGATGGGAGCATACATGAAACGTGATAAAACTCACAAACAAAACTGTGACCTTACGTGAGAGTTGCCAAAGAAATGACAATAAAACTGCAGCCCCCGTGACTTCAGAAAGCACAATTTTTTTCATGTGTGAATGAGTGCTGGAATAGAAATGTGAGCAAGAAAACAATACTATCAAGTTTAACACAGGTTTTTCTGGGATTTGTTTGTTTGTTTGTTTTTGTGTTTTAGAATTAAATGAAGTATCTAAAAATAAAAATTACAGTTATTAAAAAATCTTACTTGGCAAGTTAATTCCTGGTGATTAAAACTGATTAGAATAAAGATGTCAAGAAAACACTGGGTACAGCACAGAAAACTGAGCAGGGTGACACTGGGGTAATGGGGGGAGGGGTTAAGGCAGCCACCACACAATTACTTGGGGTACAGGGGAGACACGTGGTTCAAAGGCTTGAACGTTACAGAATCTTTATAGAAAATGTTAGGAAAGAACGAGATACACAAATTCTCCAGGTCAGGAAGCAGGACAATTGCCGAACAGTGTAATTACAAGAAAGTCCAGTCCTGGGCAGGCTAGAGACAAATGCACACCCTCAAAGAGAAGACAAATTTGAAGACAGCCAGACCTAAGTAGCCTATGACTGCTTCTCCAGAGAAACCAGGAGTCCAGAAGAGCATACTCCAGGTTGCACAGAGGGCTGACCAGTCAACAGAGCAGTAAGATGCCCAAGAAACACGGGCTTTAAGTGTGCCTGTAATCCCAGCACATGAGAGACAAAGGCAGGGCTACATATGCAAAGCCTGCTTCAACCCTTCCCACCCAGAAGAGACTGCAGGCTTTCTCAGATTATCCAAAGTATAAGAATGCTCCCACATGTGATCAAACCAGACTCTCTAAATGTGGCTGAAAATGGGGACTGACTGAGAAGCCATTGATAATGGCACTGGGACTTGTTTCTACTGCATGTACTGGTTTTTGGGAGCCCTAGTCTATTTGGATGCACACCTTCCTAGGCCTGGATGGAGGGGGAGGGCCTTGGACTTTCCACAGGGCAGGGAGCCCTGCTATCTCTAAAGACTGGAGGAAGAGGGAGGAGGGTGAGTGGGGGAGCGAGAGGGGAATGGGAGGAGGGGAGGAAGTGGAAATTTTTGAATAAAAAAATATATATATATATATGAATGTTCCCACAAAGTGCAGACCTGCACACATGCACGCATGTGCATCTGTTCACACACATGCACACATGCATACTCACACACACACACGTCAATTAATATTTTTTAAAAGGAGACAAACTTCTGAATTCAAATATATCTGAGCTATTATACCTTTGGGTTCTATTTACTGTGAAAGAGCCCAAAATATTCCATGTATTTAAAAACAAATACACAAACAGATAAATGGTTAATCAAGCAGGGATCCACATTCAGAGCAAAGCTGACAATGTTGAGCTTCTGGATTGAGAGCATACAGCTTCAGGATTCCTCCCAATTATAAAAATGAAGCATTGGCAGTTGGGTTCAAAGGACCCAACCAACACACATATAAATTTAAAAAAATTGTTTTAAGTCAGTTTGAGAAATTACCCTAAAACTTAAGGACAAAGAAAGTTTGGTAAAACTGTAAACAAATATGTTACAGGAGGTGTCAGAGTGCCATTGAACCCCCCTCCCCCTTTTTTAAAGATTTATTTACTTAGTATGTATAGTGTTCTGCCTGCATATGTACCTACAGGCCAGAAGAGGGCTCCAGATCTCATTACAGGTGATTGTGAACCACCATGCGTTGCTAGAAATTGAACTCAGGACCTCTGGAAGAGCAGCCAGTACTCTTAACCTCTGAGCCATCTCTCCAGCTCAGAAACACCCCTTCATTAATTGAGATTCAACGAGAAAACTTAAGGCTATACAAGAATTGAACACAACTTTTCTCAAACATAAATATATAAAAAGTCATAAATAAAGCACCAAAAACCTCAATCTAGAACTTGGCAAACGATCACATTTTATTTTTCACCAACATCTCAAGCATGCAGAACAGAGTCTACACCAGCATTACAATGTCTGAAAACCCCCAGAAAAGCTGAAGCTACTGGGGAAGTCATGTGTCTTCAAAGCACGCACTTCCTCTAGAAAGCCCCAGCAAGGAGAACTGACCGTGGATAGCAGACAGAAGCCATGCCACTGCTGAGTGATGCTGCACTTCTTATACACCCAATGGCAACAAGACAACTGCACACAAGGACAGCGCATGAGCTTGGAGCCCCAGCCAGATGCTAGCTGATACCCTGCTATCCACAGGTGCTGATGGTCTGTCCCAAAACATTAGGGTGGGCAATGAAAGGACCACACTAGAGTGAGAAAGCCATTCAGCTGGGTAGACAGCAATAGGACCTACAGACATACTTTCAAGACAAATGTGCTCCATTTTTAAAATGGCCATTTAGGGTGAAAATGGACCAACAGTGGATTATTTACTTCCTGTTGCTACAAATGATACCACTGCAATGACACCAGGGGATTTTCAAGATTCTTCCTGGGTCATAAATACAGTCATTGGAAATACAGTACTGACTCTGACAGACTCCATTTCCATCCACAGTGAGTGTACTGAGATTCTGTCATGAGAGGTCCACAACGCACGACCCTCCCTCTCCTCTACAGGAGATGCTGCTCCACAAGGAACCTAAGAGGCAGCCCACATGGGTGGAAGGCCATCTTTCTGCTGCTCTGAAGGCAGCTTTTACAGAGTGGGAGAAGCCCAGGCCACCATCTCCTTTCCTCCAGCAATCCATAACTTTTGGTCTATCAGCACAAGCAAAACAGTGTTCTATTGAGAGTTTGCCACCTGGTCTACAGCTGTGATCTAGTCCCTGTGTATCTCTGGAATGGTGCTAGGTGCTCTGTAAACACTTGGAGGCCGTGGATCCCTTGTCACAGGTAATACTCTCTGCTGATATGCCCTAGGTGGACAGCTTCCTCTGAGCTCCAGTTGTCCAGGGCTGAGAGATGGCTCAAAAATAAGAGTACTTACTGTTCTTGCGGAACCTAAGTTCGGCTCCCAGCACCCACGAGGGGCCACTCACAACTTCCTGCAACTTCAGGGGATCATATGCCCTCTTCTAGTCCCTATTCTGTATACACACACACACAAATAAATCTTCAAAAAATAGTAGGTAAAAATAAAACCCAATTGTCTTAAAGAACAAAAATGTAAGCACAGCTAAGGTTAACAATAACAGCATGAGTATGGAAAAAGAAATAGCAAGAGCAACCATATTATTAGACTTCAGATGCTGACGTCGGCACTGGCACATCAACTGTCTGAAATTCCTCTAGAGTTATATTTTATACTTTTAGCAATACCATGAAGAACCGCCTGGGGGAACAAGATGACAATAAAATTATGACATAGACACTATGATTATACACTAAAATTTTCCTCTATAGAAACAGTATCAACATCCCAACAGGGCTGTCTGATTCCTCTGGAAAGATGAATCCTATCAATATCTGAGCCCAAGTCCTTGTTGCACCCGCTGATTCCACTCAACTAGCAAGTTCCATTCATACCAGCTGTGTGTTGCATTGGTTAAATACTGATTTAAAATACTAAAGAGGAGTATCTGTGAAAACGAAGTACAATACTCTTAAAGATCTCAGTAATAGCAAGCTATTAAAGGCCTGTTTAATTAGAAGACTAAAACAAAAACAAAAGAAAACCAAAAGCACAGGGCAGGAGTCCCCAACCCCAGCCTGTCCATTCAGGCCACGCATGCCTCCTTGATGCACTGCACTGAGACCTGGAAACGTGGACGGTTTCTATGGGAAGAGTTGGGAAAGAAGGGGAGCAGAGATGCAAGAGATTTGGCTTGGCAGAATGTCCTGCTCGCTATCCCAGACAGACGACATAAACGTTTTGAGAAACAGGGCTGGAGAGATGACTCAGAAGTTAAGAGTGTGCATATGTGGTACCTGCAGAGGGCAACAGGCTCACAACAGCCTATGACTCTAGCTCCAGTAAAGGCCCTGGCCTCCATGCACAGACCCCCACATAGCCACACACACACATACACAATCTAAAAATAAATAAAACAACAACTGACATGAACACACATTTACCTACAGCAGTGGCTCTGTGTGAGTCACTAATGCTCACAGTTTGCTGCCTCTTCTTCAGTAGCTGAGGAGCCTTAGTTGGTGAGGGAGGGCCTACGTGTCTCCTGAGTGCGTGGGGTCACTCAGTGTGCTCCATCTGATCCCACTTGTGTCTTGTAGAATCTTGGCTCAATCATGCAATCTCTGTGAGGGCAGCCATCTTGTGTGTGAGCCCCAAGGACTACAGGGAAGACAGAAAAGCGAGGCGAGCACCACCAAGAGTCCTTGTTCTCCGTCACTTCTCTGGTTCTGATCTAGAACCTCGCTGCTCAGCAGATCAGCTGAGCAGAGCAAACGAAACTAAGTATAACTGCTCTGGCCCACACTACCACCCTCCCAGCCTTTCCTGAAATTGCTGTCCCTGGTCATTCCAGATAGTCTCAGGAATGCACCTGCAGTTGAAATTAGCCTCGGGACATCTCTGAAGCCTGGCTCCAGGTCCGAGTCTAGTGACAACCCCACACACACACACACACACACACACACACACACACCTGCCTCAGGATCTAAAGCACTCAGGCAATAGCTGCCCTGCCTCCTCCAGGCTTCTGCTTCTATGCATGAGCCAGGGGAACATGACTCCAAGAATGCCCTCTAAAGGAGCTGCAGTGCCCAGGGCCATGTCCTCTCGAATCTACAGCCCCGAGTTCCCCAGACCTGCAGAACATCAGGAAAGCAACAGGTCAAGAAACAGACAAATTCAACCAAGGAACAGCACAGGCTAGCAGCCAAGAGTGTTCTCTTTGAGGCAACGGAAACACCTCAGTAAAGTGGTTATGTTGCAACATGAGGACCTGAGTCTCAGTCTCAGAATCAGGGTAAAAAGCATCCCAAGGCTGGGAAGGCAGAGACAGAAAAATAAACAATGAGTCTTGCTGGCCTTAGTCTGTTTGGTAAACTCCAGGCCTGGCCTAAAAGAGATAGTATCTTCTCTTTCTCCTCTTCCCCCAGGGCATCCTCTTGGACACCAAGTAGCAATGTTAAAATTCCAGCTCAGCTGCTCCCACCCCTAACTTCCCATGCGCAGGTTAGCCTGCTCCCCCAGAGCCTTCTCCCATAGCCACTTCTTTAAGGGAGCTGAAGAAAGGGTGGCTGGTGGCCCTCTCCCTCAGGTGAGCCTGATTCGAGAAACCCTGGCTGGCTATTGGAAAGGTCTGTCTTTCTAGAAACTGAGTGTATGCAAAATGCAAATGTCTTCAGAGCATAGAGCAGACAAAGAGTATGCTTCACTGGTACTGGCACCCTGACTCCTGGCCTGGCTGGATGGAGATGCCATGCCCAGGACAGGAGCCATAGCCTCAGGCCCAGCCAAATGAAGCAATGGAACCTGAAGCAGCAAAGACTGATACAGGGTTGATACATACATCTGCCTACTCTTGAGAGCAAACCTCAATGCCTCAAACAGGACAGTGGCATCCACAAAATGTCAAACCATATTTGCTCTTTGGAGAGTGTTCTTGTTATAGAGAACAGCGGTCCGCAGCGTGAACTGAAGCATCAGACCTCAGAGCCAAGGTTTCAAACTGACATCAGAGCTCTGTACTGGCACTTAGCCATGTCAGAAATTAATTAACACCCTTGCAAAAAAAAAAAAAAATCACACCTTCATTCTCTGAAAATCTAACGATTTACAGACTGTCATGTTTAGGTTTCTACTATTTTTCCGCAGGCTGAAATACCAAAACACCCTCTTACAAAAATACCCACTTGACACAATTTACACGTGAAAACATCTTAGCTTTCTCAGTAAATAGAGGGAAGTTGTTCCACTGAGTACAAAGAGGGTGTGAAGACGGTCAAAAGGGTCCCCTGGGCATCTCAGGGAGCACATTAGAGTTCTGGCTTCCACTCATTGGTTGTGTGACCACAGGCAAGCTATTCTGGCAAGTTTGTAGGTCTTGTGCCTTGCCTACAAAATATAGACAGGTCTCACTCTCTGAGGACTTTGGAAAAGATTAAGTGAAAGAAAAAATGAGAATCCTTGCCCTGTTCTTGCTTGAGACAGGCAGATACCAAAGGAACAGGCCACGGGAACGTCTAGTAACTAACACACAACTGACAGGGACCCAGCAGACAGGACAGCCTTGCATGGAGATGAGGAGCATGGCTGTGTCACACTAGGCACTGATGGGGACACATTTGAGGACCAAGGTCACAGCTCATATCAACACCTACCTCCACTTGGAAAGGGAGTCTCATGCTGGCTATGTCCTGCTGCAGCCTGTAGCTCATAGCCCAGCTTTCACAAGCACCCTTTGGTAAAGAGAGAGAAACGCAACATAAACTTTAACTTCCCATGTAGGCCATGGGTCATCATTTCATTTATTTATTCATTTAGTAACCTCTTTTAAATAGAAAAATAGCCAGGCTGTGATGGTACACACCTTTAAACCCAGCAGAGGCAAACGAATCCCTGAGTTTGAAGCCAGCCTGGTCTACAGAATGAGTTCTAGAACAGCCAGGGCTACACAGATAAACTGTCTCAAAAAACAAAAACAATCAAAAACTAGAAAAATAAAGTTGGGTAAAGGTACTTGCCACCAAATCTGATGACCAGAGTTCAGTCCCAAGGACCCACATGGCATAAACAGAGTACAGATTCCCATGGGTTGTCTTCTGACCTCCACACACACACATACCATAGCAATTGCACACTCACGTGCACACACATACACACACATTCACTCATACATACACATGCACAAAATGAATAAATGTAACATTTTAAAATAAAATAGAGAGGGGAGGTGGTGCAACTGATTGCCCTGTGGTTTTTCAAGTTGGGGAAAGGAGACATCCTTCCCTATGGCCAGTCTTATACAGCAAAAGTCCCAGTAGGCCTGTTTAGCACCTCGCACGGCAGTCTGTTCATGTTACCCTTTCTGCCCACGCATTTTATACTGTTACCCAAATCCTCAAATGGGTCAAGGACACTGCAAAGAAGTTAAACATGGACACCGGTTCCCTGGGAAGAACTAGGACTAGGTTATCCTCCACCGTGGCACTCTCCCTGCCTGCTGTCTCACGGAGGGTTGTTCAGTTTGGAAGAACTGTATTAGCTGATGGTTCATAACGGATTCTTCTGGCCCCAGGCCTGAAAGAAAGGGAATAGCTTTGTCTGCACACACACATGGCACCGGGAGGTTGTGGCATTCCCGCATCTCAGCGCTTCACCTGGACAGGTGCTTCAGCACCTTGAGTGACCAGTCTCCCTCACTGATGAGGAGGAGGATGGCTACTGGCTCACTCCCTAAGTATGTCCATGGAGGGAAGGTGCTCCTGACTAATTGGTATGCCTCCTCTCTGACCTATTCAAGCCTTGTTCCCATTCTAGCAGTAACAACCAAGCCTTCTGGTTTGGGGGATGCTCTTCTTCAATTTGATGAAAGGCTTCCTCAAACACAGCTGCAATGTGGCAACACCCACTGGGACGCAGTAAGAGACCCACTACTGAGGACGCTAGATGGCAGATGGCTCCTCCCATTCCATTCACCTGTCCACCCAGGGCCTGGGGTCTGCACATACATGAATGGCTCCTCCCATCCACCTATAAACCAGGGTTGGGTTCTGCAGACGCATGGTCTGTTCCACTACAGGGCAATTTCTGGATCCTGGTCATCTCCCACGGTTATTTCTAAGAATCGCTCGCAAGGCCCCACTGAACAGTACTCCTTGTCAGTCTCCTGTTGGGGGCTGAACACTGATGGACTGTCTCCTGGAACCAAGCAGGCAAAGAAGGCTGCCTGAGCCCCACTGCTACCTGGATTAGCTTTTCTCCTCTTTTCACCTCTGTCTGACTAAAACAACCTAGAGGAAGAAGAATTGACTTGCCTTGGTTTCAAGCCATGGTCACAGGTTTTCTGTGTGCCAGAGACAAAGGTGAACATGGGGCGGAAAATACACAGCAGTTCAGCCGTTCAGTTTCTCACCTCAGAGAGAAAAGCAAGGACCAGAGAC
Organism: Alexandromys fortis; assembly: GCF_014885135.2. Lineage (NCBI taxonomy): Eukaryota > Metazoa > Chordata > Mammalia > Rodentia > Cricetidae > Alexandromys > Alexandromys fortis. The sequence continues at coordinate 132,103 of NW_026068129.1, forward strand.
AAGACAGTTCAAAGACAGACCTCCAAAGCCTTGCTCCCTCCAAACAGAGCCAGCCACCGATAGTTCACTTAGCTATGAACCCCCAAGATGTTAGTAAATTCATGATCCAGCCCTCTTAGCCAGCTGGGGACCATACCTTAAACAGGTGAGCAAGCTTGGAAGACAGTCTCATAAGCAAACTGGCACCAAGGTGTGACAGTGCTTACTGGGGACAAACGACCTGTCTTTGCCCCCATGATCACAACTTAGTTACATCTATTCTAGCCCATGTGAAATCATGGCTTGGCTCACACTCATGCTAGAAGTCGACTTGGTAACTGGAAAGGTAAGAAAACTGCATTTCTTTTCTCACACAAGGTGCCCCTGGTTCGGACGGACAGACAGACAAACACACACGCGCGCGCGCACACACACACACACACACACACACACACCCCGAAGTTAGCTGACCTAGACATCCGCAGCCAGAGCACACATCCTTGAGGAGCGAGGTCCACAGGCAGTCCTGAAGTGGACTGGCTTGTGCACATGTATGCATGTACGGAAGGACTACAGCCTTATGAAGGAGCGAAAGCATGAGAAGGAAGCAGGGCACATCTCCTCAAAGACAGCCACACAGTGATGTGGGAGTGTCATATCAATCTGTTGATTTCATTGGCTGAGCAATAAAGAAACTGCTGGCCCTGATAGGTTAAAAGATAGGTGGGCGGAATAAACAGAATAGGATGCTGGGCGGAAGAGGAAGTGAGGTCAGACTCTGCTCTGCTCCCGGAGAGACCCGACAGCTCTGCTGGAGCAGAGCCGCCATGCTCTGCTCTCCCAGGAATGGACAGAGGCTAGAATCTTCCCAGTAAGCGCACCTTGGGGTGCTTACATGCATTATTAGAAATGGGCTAGTCCAGGTGCGAGAATTAGCCTGTAAGGGCTAGAGTTCATGGGCCAAGCAGTTCTTAAATGAATATAGTTTGTGTGTTGTTATTTCGGGCATGAGCTAGCCAAGCGGCCGGGGTGTTGGGGACGCAGCCCCGCCGCTCCATATTTCAACAACACAGGAAACCCTCAGCCTCCACAGGTGTAGAACAGTCTTGACCACAGCAAAGCCCTGCAAGTGACCCTCCTAAATTTCTAAACACCGTACATTCACTTAACTGTCATACAATGTGAATGCAATTTATCCTTGCCCTTCTCAACATCCCAAACTCAAACTCTATGCTGAAATTTGATTCCAAAATAAATCGTTTAATTTTTTCATATTTTAAAAATATACTGTGTTTATTTCAAATCTCTATAGATGAGTCAAAAAGAAAAAGAAAAAATTACAACACATCCTTTTAAAAGAAAAAGGGGTTAGGCCAGAGACCCCTGCGAGACAGGAAAGACCCCTTATTAAGAACACAAGTGGAGATGAAAAAGTCCAGTTGGAACAGTGTCCTGTTCAGCGCAGATGCCTAGGCGGGCAGCATGAACAGGGACAGGTGGCAGTAAGAGCTCAGTCTGTGAAAATTCCCTGTCAAGCCTGGTAAACACCAAGGTCCACAAGAACAACACCCACCCCATTCTTCTGTGGCAGTCAATAAGGACCTGGCCTGGGCAGGAGCCCTTTCTAGTGGGCTATCTCTCCCTCACCCTGGGGATCCCACACACGACCCTGGAGACTGGCTGGGACACAAGGTGACAGCAATAAACTCCATCCTCTCTGGCAAGAGCTCCCATCAGACATACGTCCTCTTCTCTCTTCCCCCCACACCGTGTGCATCTACCACTCCTGGAACTCCACATTGGTTCCTCTGCTTTAACCCTGGAGCTGCTAAGGTGTCTACCACCCACCCCACAGAGTGGCACAGGCTGCAAAACTGGCTCCTGGTTGGTGTGTACTCTGATGAGACAGAGCCAAAGGCCACATTGCCCAGGGAACAACTGCTGAAGGGTGTGCTCCAAGGCTGCACTCCACCGGGCACCTCTGCTATTCATAGAGAAGCCAGGAAGACCCAGCTGGTGTCCATTAACGCTTCCCAGCACAGGAACAAGGGGTTTGCAGGTGCCCCAAACTCCCCACTGACAAAAAGATCATGTGGCTGCCCACTGATGAGCCCAGTGCCCCTCTCACCCCAGGCCACATGCAGAGGTATGGAGAAATAATTGCCTCCAGGACGAGCCCTGATTATTCTCAACAGCACCTGTCCAAAGAAAGACGCGAAGTAGCCAGCACACCTACAGCTTGGTTGGCCTTCTAGTGCTTTTCAAATGGCAGCTGTTTACTGCACGTTACAGGCGTTCCACCATGTCTACACGCAAAACACACAAGCCATGCCACTGTGCACAATCTCGGGAGCCCAGTTGTCCCTGACCTGTGCTCCCTGCTTTTCTCATATGGGGGGAGGGTGACTAGATGAGGGCTACCTAGGCGGAAGCTTATTCCCCTCCCACCTCCTGAGGTGCCACAAGTCAGTAAGAACAGACAGCAGCCAACCCTCTGAAGGACTGACATCTGTCTCTCAATGTCTCTTCATCCCATCAACCATGAAGCTGCTGTTTCTGTGAGCAGTGTGTGTGTATACATGCATCTGTGTCTGTATCTGTGTGTATGTATATGTATGTTTGTCTATGTGTGTGTCACAGTGTGTATGTGTCTGTATCTGTTGTATGTGTATGCATGCATGTACATGTATGTATTGAAGGGAGGTTGGAAATGGAATTCTGGGCCACATGCCTACAAGGCCAGCTCTCTATCACTAAACCACACTCCAGCCACATAAGAGAAAAATACTAGGAATAAATATCCATCGAAGGAGCACTGCTGCATTACATTAGTGTGAGGCTGCTCGCACTACCACAGAGCATGGCCATCTTGGAACAAGCTGTACAGTCCAGCCAGACCCCTAGGGACTCTGAAGCCATATGTATCAGAGACCTCAGCCTAGAAGAAGCTGTGGATACAGGGGTAGGAGGTAAGAGGGAGGCTCCAGACACAAATAGGGTCAAAATCTGAAGCCCCAGCCCATGCCACAAGACAACAGCCACCTGATTCCTAACGCTCTGAAACTGTAAACAATCCCCCAGTCAAATGCTTTCTGTCACGAGAGTAGCCTTGGTTATGGTGTCTCTTTACAACAATAGAAGAGTGGCTAAATCAGTGCTCAATTTCATGTCCAGACCACAGTGCAATCTGAGGACAGCCCACTAGCAAGGAGCAGGCTGAGACCACCCTGATCCATAACAAGCCCAGTTGCCAGGGTCCACCCCTCTCTTCCTCTGGAGCAGGACTGCAGTGGGGCAGGGAATCTGCACTGGAGGCTTTGGAAGATGAGAGCACTGGGCTACATGCTAGTTCAGCTCCATGCTGCAGGAAGGCAATGAATATATGACACCCGGAGTCTTGCTGAGAAGGTAGCCTGTCTCCATGATATACCCTGAATAAGTGAAGCCTCCCCACAGTCCTTACACTTGCTGGCAGAAGCTGAGACTAGTTGTTCTCTGTTTTCCTAGAAGAAAGAAAAGAAAAAAGCCCACATTCCCAGGCCTGAAGACTTCTCCCCAAACCTCTTTTGGCACCAGCTCCTCCCTCCTCCCCTCCCCTCTTCTCTGCAGTCTGAGGACTCAGTTTCCTCTCTTCTCCCCACTCTCAGAAGAGGTTCCCCAGCATGTGAGACCTATGTCAACCTTCCTGGGCTGTCAAATGGACCCTCTTCCCACTCGGCCCGCCTGTAAGATGTGGATTAGAGACTGGTAGGTGATGTATGCTACAAGGAGCAGCTGAGCCCAAGGACACAATAACAGGTGGCAGAGGCTGTCTGTGACCTTGAGGTGTCACATGCTAGGGAGGATATTTGTTCTCAAGCACTGTTAACTAGCTCAGAGGTCCTCTAAGATACAGATTGCTTTTAGACCTCAAAATTGGGAAGCTACTCAATACTAATTCCCCCCAGGATCTTTTAGTTTTGTAAATTAACAAAGGAATGGGTATCACTATGCATTTTCATGCATACTGTTTTGACTGGGTCCTCTCCCTGACTCTCCTTCTCTGTCCCCCAGCTGGACATGGAACGAGAAAGGAGAGCATGAAAGGAGAAGAAGAAATCTCAGGGGAGGGGAGAGGAGCACGTACATGACAGCAACACTGAGTCTGACGTGCATGCTGGGAGGACTCTCGCAGTTCCAGGACAATTCATCCCGACTCTCCTAGTCCTTTGTAAGTGATCACAGGGCAGAAAAACAGATGACTGTGGAACACCAAATGTCACTACTAAAGAGGTCTGTCCCCAGTCTGCCACGGTGTTTGCAGGGTTCCTCTGCTTCTCTGTTGGTGTCAGGTAAACAACAGTTGCTAAGAAGGTAAAAAAAGAGGGGTGGGGGCGTACTTCCAATAACCAAGTCAGACATCACTGTGGTCCTTAAAGAGGCAGAATGAAACTGTTGCTAGACAACAGCCCAGCTACCCTCTGGTGGGCTCAGGTATCTGTTGTGTGACCTGCCAGCTGCACTGTCAGAAGGTGGCAGTGACCTGACTTGGGCCCAAATGTGCAGACTGCTGATGGGATGACCCTTTACTGTCTGAGAGAAAGGGTTTTCTGAGAACACAGCCAGACACTGTGACATAGGGAAGCACACACCAGCTTCAAATACAAACCTCAGGAAGTAGACATCTCACACAAAAGCTGCAACGAGAGATGTGCATGAGGCTGGGGAGATATTGCTTCAAAGGTGATTCGGTCGTCCTCACACTGGTGCTCGCACATGCCCAGAACAGCCTAGCCCAGGGCCACCATGAGCTTCTCTGGGACAGGCTGTGTGAATGCACAGCAGCTCCATGTCATTCTGCTCTCTAGAGCACCAGACATCTCCTCCATGTACCCTTCAACCATCACCTCATCTGACTGACACACTACCTCTCCAGCCTGACATCTGCACTACACTGAACGTTCTGGGGACTAACTTATCCCTTGTCCTCTCCAGCAAGAGCACCACTCTGTTCTTCCCTGTCTCTGGCTTCAGGGAGTCCCAGGAAAACCCCTGCTGCTCTATCCTCCAACTCTCGGGTTTACTGTCTCTCTCTCTCTCCCTCAGTCACTCTACTGTAGTTTTCAAACAAAGAACGCCAATCTCAGAGTGTCCTTTCTCTATGTCCTGATGACAGAGGGATAATGTGATCCAAAGACCTGGAATAGGTGAGCAGACTTTGAGGAACTCTGACAACCGGGATGCATAATGGCAAGGGGAGCAGTGAACAAGTCCGGAACCCTCATTGCTCACCTCACTCAGCTCCAGCCCTCTGACTCTGGGAGCCTCTTGCTCCAGGCTCTCCTGGATCCCCAGTTCTTACAGGCTTCCTCAGTTTCCTGATCTGCACTCTTCTCCATACACATGAGGTTGAATTTCACGGCTCTTCTCTCCACACGCACCAGGCATCCTCTTCAGCTTCACAGATGGGTTCATGTAGGCTTGAGTGCAATGAGAGGTGTCATAATTCACACCATCTGCTCCCAGGCTCCCCAACTAGTAAACATGCTCATCAGCACATCAAATGTTGACCTTGTCTTGATTCTCAAATGCTGTCATAAACATACCATCGAACTGTGCCATTTCTCATTGCCTCCATATTTACCACTCTACATCAAGGCTGTGGAGTGATGCTCTTGTACCCTGTAAAGATTTGTCACTCACATTGGTTTAATAAAACGCTGATTGGCTAGCAGCCAGGAAAGAAATATAGGCAGAGTGACCAGAACAGGAGACTTCTGGGAAGAGGCAAGTCAGAGACACAGACACTAGTCAGAGGCAGAAGAAGAAAGATAAGAATGCCTCACTGAGAAAAGGTACCAAGCCATGTGACTAAACATAGGTAAGAATTATGGGCTAATTTAAGTTGTAAGAGGTAGTTAGTAATAAGCCTGAACAATAGGCCAAACAGTTTATAATTAATATAAGCCTCTGTGTGTTTATTTGGAACTGAATGGCTGTGGGATAGGAGGGGACAAAAACTTCCATCTACAGATCAAGCCTTCATCCCCACTCACAGGCAGTCACGATGTCCCTGTTTACTCTGCTCAGCCTGGGATATCATCCCCCTGACCACATGATAACTGTAAAGCTACTTAAGGGGGAAAAGAGAACAAACACTGCCAACAGGGATCGTGGTACAATGGCAGGACACATGTTGCCTCCTGGAGGTCAGAAAGTGAATGTGGTTCTCTATGCACTGGCATCCTACCATCTTCTTTGCCCATTGATAGATACCTTTTCTTTAGATTTATTATATGTATTATTATGAATATACATATAATATCTATCTGCATGTATACCTTTATGCCAGAAGAGGGCATCAAATCCCACTATAGATGGTTGTGAGCTACCATGTGGTTACTGGGAATTGAACTTCGGATGTCTGGAAGATTAGTCAGTGCTCTTAACTGCTGAGCCATCTCTCCAGCTTGATATTTTTCCTTTTTGAGACAGGGTCTTTCTGTATAGCCCTGGCAAACCTAGAACTTGATACGTAGGCCAAGCTGGCCTTGACTCACAAAAATCTATCTGCCTGAGCTGGTTGGGGAACACACCCCTTTAATCCCAGCACTCGGGGGGGCAGAGGCAGGCAGATCTCTGTGAGTTTGAAGGCAGCTTTGTCTATGAGAGCTAGGTCCAGGACAGGCTCCCAAGCTACACAGAGAAACCTTGTCTGTTAAGTACTTTAATTCTGTTGGGGACAAATAAAGTATAGGTTTGTGAAAAACAAAATGCAGTCAAAATTAATTCTTTATCAAAATAAACACATTCATCTCATTAATATGTAAACTTAATCTTTAATAAATGGTAAAGTGTATCATTTATTAAAGATTATGATGTATAACAAAAACTGTTTACAAGTAAAATTGTAGTTTAATACAAGCAAATGCTTGATTTGTATGCCTGTCTTACACACATATACCTAGACTCAGGAGAAAAGATCATGAGCGGGAAAATTGAGAAATTTAACCCACCAGACCCCACTGACAGAAATCCCATGTGTTCACAAGAGTAACAGGTACTCACATCTCACAGGAACCTGCCTATCTGAAAGAACTATGGGCCAGGGATGGACAGGGCAGCTTCTGCTCATACTTCTGAGAGGTCCTTTATCTTGAGCAGTGACAAGGGCATATGCTGGGCACTGAAAAGTCAGTGCCCACATGATCAGCAAAGTTCATACACTGGCTGCTAGCATCCACAACAGTAGAGACAAGGCAGAATGGGGTGAGAGTTCAGAGCACAGTCACAGTCCCATCCAGCATCATGACATCTGCTTAAGAGACCAAGAGCTCAGAGCAGAGCCAAGACCCAACCCAGTATCATTACATGCACTTAGAGGGTGAAAGCTCAGGTTTTGGTAATTAGAATCCACACCAGTGCAAAACGGGACACTGCACTATGTGACCAGCACACAGTCCGTTACATACCTGAGTGCTTCTGTGTACCAGTGTGCTAGGCATGGAATACCTACAGTTCCTAAGCTGTCTGTTTCAAAAGTCATCTAGGATGTGCTACGTGCTGAATGCATTATGATATACATCAAACCATGTTATAAAAGTGATCCCACATGTTTTAAAGAACCTTTATCTAAATGCAATGCACAGTTCTTAAGACTGGTTTTAAAAGCAACCAGAACTTTTCATCTATTCACCATTAGCAAGAAACATACTTGAAATACATAAGGAGTGATATGATGAGTCTGTGAATGAGGAATGGTCCCAGCATCTGGCCTATGTTCTTCCTGTAATCTGTACAACAGATCTGTAGATTATGATCCTTCTACAACACAGAATTATCACGTTCAGAGACACAACTGGTTACAAATAGAGTATAAGCCAGACACAGTCACATGTCACAGGCAGAAGTGTCACAGTGCTTTCCTGCTGCCCAGAGCTGGTTGGGGGCTGCACTTGGGCACTGCTGATGTGGGACTCCCATCTATGTGCCTTGATTGTTTTACTACCATTGGTAAACAAAGATGCTGCTTTGGCCAATTGCAAGGCAGAATATAGCCAGGCTGACGGCTGAGAAAGACAGAGAGACACAGAGACAGAGACAGAGAGACACAGAGACAGACAGACAGAGAGAGAGAGAGAGAGAGAGAGAGAGAGAGAGAGAGAGAAGGTGGAGTCAGGGAGACGCCATGTAGCTGCCAAAGGGGGAAAACACCAAAAAACTTTACCAATAGGCCACTATCTCATGCAACACATAGATTAATAGAAATGGGTTAATTTCAAGATGTAAGAGCTAGCTAGAAATACACCTAAGCTATTGGCCAGGCAGTGTTGTAATTAGTTTGATTTCTCTGTGATTATTCGGATCTGGGCAGCAGTCTCCACCTAACCACTGCAGTTCATATTATCCTACAGCCCCACTCTGGGCCTGCAAAAGGAGTCTTACATCAAGACTAGTCACTTCTGGGCTACATGCTAGCAACACTGGGAAAGATTACTCTGTCCACAGGTAGGTCTACCTGGGAAGTATTCTGATCAAGAAGAAGCCAGCACATAGGGCCCACAGGACCCCCGTGACTGAGACTAGCCCAACAAGCAGTTGGTCAGTTGTACATTTCTGTTAAAAGTTCACCATCTGTAACTTATGTGGTAGACATAAAAATCTTGCACCTTCTGGATCTACTTCTTCTACTGCATTGACCAAGCTGTGCAGGATAGCAGTCCAGTCTTGGTTCACATACCTTTAATTCCTCTTCTTCTGTATATGATTCTCAGCCTAGAAGAGGCTAAGAAATATCCTCCAGGGTAGTGAACCTCACATTAGAACTGTCACCCAAACCCAAGGGTGTCTAACACTTGTACTTTTTCTGATTCTTGCAGCTCTCTGAGGAACTGAAAACAGACAGCCTAGAGCCCTCAGGCCCTCCACATCAGCACAAAGCAGACTGAAACAACGGCAATGTCATAATAGATTCAAGTAGTCCTGAAAATCTAATGTTTGAGACAGAGAAGGGAATATTCTCCCATACACAAAAAAATAGGCATTACATTAACGACTTGATCTAGAAAACAAACTTATTAGTTGGGATAAAATGAGCTGATTTTCCACATTAAACTAGACAGGCCATTCTAAAGCAATAGTACCGAAGGCCTAGCTGAAGCCCTGGCTTTCTTCCTTAGCGCACCCTATGTCGTCCCTATATGCCTTCATGTCTTTTCCTGCCACCAGAGTCACCTTTGAGGAATCGCTACACCCAACACTGCGGACTGATGACACAATCTATCTGCACCACTACACCCTTCCACGCATTCCCTCCACAATCCCTGGACCTGAAGATGGTTGTTTGGGGAAATTGTACACTGTGGGAAGACGCATTGCTGTGGTCATGTAATAAAAAGCTGGGGGGCAAATAGCTAGGCAGGAGGTATAGGCAGGATTCCTGGGGAGAGAGAGAAAAAGTAGGAGATGAACTGAGGCATGCGAGATGCCATCAAGACTCGGAATGAGTTGGACATACAAAATGAGAGAGTGGTAAAAACCACAGTGTAGAATGCAAATTACTAAAAAAAAGGGGGGGTGGCTAATTTAAGTTAAAAGAGCTAGTGGGACAAGCCTAAGCTAAGGCCAAATATTCTTAATTAATATTAAGTCTCCGTGTCATTATTTGTGAGCTGGTGGCCCAAAGAAAAGCCCAATCACAGACAGTCTAGAAGGAGGGAGGTCAATGAGTGCTTGTCTAGAACAAGCACTTGTGTGGGTGGATTTGGAAAGTGCTGGTGAAGGGTAGCACTGAATGGGTTTACTAGACAGAGAGGATCCTACACAGGTTAGAAATGCCAGGCAGACAGCCAGCCTCCCATCAGATGCTAACATCAGAGATCCTTCTACAAGCCATATTCTAACTACCCTCTGAGGGTCACATTCAAAGGGCTCCAATGACCCTATCCATATTCTCTCTCAACACTACCAACTTCCATGAAAACTGGACCAAAAGCTGCCTTGGAAGGAGGTCATTTCCAGGGGAAAGGCTGAGGCCTGCTCTCACTTGGGAGGCCAGGTCCGCTGAGTCTGCTGTGGATAGTGCAGGGAGCCCTGAGTACAGGCACACCCTCTGGGGTCTGAGACTCAGTTTCAGTGAGATGTGGTGTAGGACAAAGCCATCCAGCCCTTCCCTGGTCCTCCCTCATTAACAAGGAGAGCTTCGCCCACGGGCAAGCCACAGGATCTGTATGAATGGTAGGACTCCCCAAACCAGGCTGCTGAACCTGAGAACCTTTTCCTTCTTCCACAGAGGTCAGGCTAATCACCAAGTGTGGGGGGGGGGGGTAATAGTTGGAAGTGACAAGGGGCCAGGACTATTACTTAGCTAATAGACCACAACTTGCTAGCTAGAAACAAAACAACTTTTGAAAGACACACCTGGTCTTGTGACATTGGTCTAACAGTTCCAAGTTCTTCCTCCCAATTCAGACTGAGTAAATGTGAGCTCAGGTGACAAACTCCAGAGATGCATACAGACACCGCCACAGTGCCAAGGGAGGGAAGACAATACTGTATATCTTCTCGTGTCTGGTTCCACTGTTTATACCACCCTGGGCCTCAGCTGTGGCAGGTGCTCTTATTAGCACATGAGGGAGTAAGAGTAAATGGGTCAAGAGGCCAGGAGGTGGGGCTGCACACTAATTAGGACATGACAGGACCACAGGAAGGCTTGGGGAGGGGAAGCTGCCAGATGCAGTGAGGCAGAATGGAGAAGACTTTTTAATGGGGCTCCTGAGCCTGCGCAAACTGCAGCAAAATCTCCAGAGTGTAATGAACTTGAAACACTGCGTACAGAATACTCCCTCAGTGGCCTGAGGTTTCCAAGCCATTTGAAAGTCTCTCAACAGAGCAAGAGAAACAACTTCCTGAACTCGTAGCTCTAGTGTGACGAGGATATGGCTGGCAGTGCCTAGCGGAAAGATCATAGACCCTGCTGACTTTTATGACAGTGGCAAAGCACACACGAGGCCACCCAAAAGCAAACAGAGAGCTGACATTAAAAACAGAAGGCAAAATTTGAAAGTGAATTTTTTAGTCTTCCTGAGCTGTTTGTAGACTGCCTTCCCAGTCAGCCCCACAGTGAGCTGCACGTGCTATGCCAGGTGACCTGCAGACAACTCAGCATCAAGCTCCAAATCCAACATCAGCTTCATCACACCGTCCACCTGCCTACCGGCGCCAGCCTTCTCTTCTAGTTTCCACTCCTCTTACCAACTCCCTGAATTCAGTCCTGAAGTTCAGAGAAAATACTCTGGAAGGCTGTGCTCATCATGATGGCCACTAGGGGGACTCCCAGGCCTTGGCTCGGAGTCAATGTTTGGCCATCTCTGAGTACCCATCCTAACTAATCCTCCCCGCCACCCTCCAGCACCAAGGTCACTCTGGTGGACAGCTGTCTGCTGCCTATCTTCCCTTCACAATTTCAAGAGAGGCCAGGGCTTCACAGTGGCTGGTCTGCTGAGTTCCAATGTAACAGTATCCAAAGCACAATGAAAGGGAAGTGATGTGGAAGGAAGTGGCAAGACAGACTTGACAGCCAGGAGGAGCAAGGCAGGAGGAGGGGAGCCCTGGGGAGGCCAGTGAGGCAGCTCCCGCCCCTGTGGCATGCCATGAACAAAGAGAGTCACAGCTAGGCTGACTATTGCTAACCTCACCACAGTTCTATAGATTGCCCCGTTTGAGATTGTACAAAGCTTGGTTTTGAATATATTTTTTGTGTGTGTCCAGGCACAATCCATAAAATATGAGCCCAAGAACTGTGTAGCTCTATGGAGGGAGGTGATGGAGGGAAGGCTAGGGGTATGTTACAGAGGGAGGGATGATGTGGTCCTCACAGACTAGAACCTTGAGTGCACGGAGTCATCCCCATAGATGAATGAGGTTGAGATCCTACACCTTGCCTGGTGTACAGAGAAAGCCAACTCTTATTTCCCAGCCTCTTCTCACCAACTCTGATATGCACCAAGGACTCAGGCTTGATCACATTGGTCTAGCCTAAATTTTGTTGGAGGGATTGACCAGCAACTCTTCAGGTGGGTACCAAGGGGCCGTGCTGAGGCTTCAAAGGGAAATGGGAGAAAATGTGCTCCAGTCAGGGTGGGAAGATAAGGAAAGGGCAAGCCTGGCTACTCTGCATAACCCTGGGGTCTCAATTACCAGATGCCACAGCAAGAGTTTGAGTGGTCGCCATCCACAGCTCCAACGAGGGCATCCTGACTATCTCTGGCACACACAACCCACTCCACCCCACCCCAGGAGGCCCAAGCAGGAGCACCAGACACAGTTGGTATTTCACTGGCTCTGTGGGCTGTCAGCTCCCAGCTTCTCATTTCCTGAGGATGCAGCGCTGACATGATTTACGCTCCTCCTGACATTTCTCTCACCTTCCTCCGTTGAAAGATTCATGCTGGTCCTTATGTGGATGCTCCTACCCAGGCATAAGGCAGGAGATGGATGCTGGTTCTTATGTGGATGCTCCTGCCCAGGCATAAGGCAGGGGATGGATGCTGGCAGCATTCATATCTGCTGCCACGTGCTGCCCTTCTGCAGCCATGGATGGAGCTCAGCAAGTCGTCATTTACAACGCAGACCTTAAAGCTTCTAATTTACCAACCTTCTGCCACAGCTCTCCACAGGGAGCAGCTGTTGATTTCAAGGACATACCCCATTTTTTGGTCTTCTTGACGTCCAGTGACTGAGGTCCCCAGCTTCACAGTATTGCCTCTTCTATCTCTACTGCTTTGTGTACTGAGACACGGGTCCAGAGTGACAGGCAGAAGGGCTGAGGAGGAGGGTTAGCTTCAGACTGAGGGCTTGCCAGCCTTGGGGGTCTTGCACCTGGGACTGTTTCTCTTCCTGATCCTTCCCTCACCACTCCCCTGAAAACACAGGTCTGATCCCAAACGCCATGGGTCTGGGTTCTGATGAGGTCACTATGATGGACTCCATCATCCACACTACCTGCCATGGGCCACCCCCACACTGTGAAGGTCTCCAGCCCTGCACTGCCCGCCCTAGCTCCCTTCACAGTACCCAGCCTTGCAATGTCCCAGATGCCCAGCCTGAGGTACTCACCAAGATGCCAGTCAAACTCCTTCTAGCCACAGGACCAACAGCAAAATCTGACACTCACTCACTTCCCTGGCCAGTAGCCCAGCCATGTCCACACAGCACTTCCCACTGTATGACAGACTCCTAAGGACAGGGACTTACACATCTCCACCATCATTATTCCCTCCATCCTCACCACATCACTATCCCCCAACCATCTTCACAGAAAATGGCCCCCACATGGCCACAGAGAGTAGCAGTATTAGGAGGTATTCCCTTGTTGGATTAGGTGTGGCCTTGTTGGAGAAAGTGAATCCCTAGAGGGTGGTCTTTGAGGTCTCAGAAGCTTAAGGCCCAGTGTGTCATAGTCACTTCCTGTTGCCTGAGGATCCAGATGTAGAACTTTCAGCCAGAGGAACAGCTATTCCTCTAGCACCATGTCTGCCTACACACCGCTCCTCACCTTGATGATAAAGGACTAAACCTCTGAACTGTAAGCCAGCCCCAATGAAATGTGTTCCTTTCTAAGAGTCACGGCAATAGATCCCTAACTAAGACACCTGCCAACAGCAACACCAGCATCCCAACCACTATCACTTTCTCAAGTTATCCCTCCACCATCACCACTATGACTCTACCTAGTCCTCACCACCTCACCCCCCTTGCCACCATTTGAACCATCACTACCATCACTCCCACCCACCCCATCACCAAAATCCCCACCATCTCTCCCCTTCCACACCTGGATGTCCACACACCACAATAGCGCACGGCACAGAGCAATTCACTTTCTCCAGGGAAACCATGGGACATGGATGACTTACGGAAGCCCCTTACAGTATGCAAGTGCCCTACACCAAGGACCTCTAACTGCCAGGTCCCACCCACTTTAATTGTCCAGGCTACAACCTACAGAGTACAAAATCCAAGCTCAGAACTTGAAAACTCACCAATCCCCACCCTAGAAAGCTCCACCCCCAAGAGATGCTATATAAACACTGCCTTTTGCTCAGTTCTGTACCGTTTCTTACCCAAGCAGAGGCAGTCAGTCACCGTCCTGGGTTCTTCCCTCCCAATAAATCTCCTGTGTGAGGTTTGTTGTGCAGGGTGACTATGTGGTATTCCTTGGCTCCCCGACTGCCAGGATACCTTTCCCCTTAGAGCTAGCTGTAAGGCAACTTCCATGCACACTTAAGTTACACACTTCAAACTAAAATTACTATGAGGCCAAGACCAATGTGAACTCATGGATAACCATCATACTTGATTTCGCAGATTCATAAGCAAAATCTAGTCATGAGCATGATTCAGTCAATAGTGTGGTGGCCCCGTGAGATTATAAGAAAACTGAAGAGTCCCTGCCACCTAGAATCCACATTTGCAGTGGTACTAGTGTGAAAGAAGCCACTGATATGTCAGTTTATAAAATTACAGAACATATACTCATGTATGAAACATAACACTGGATAACCATCAATTATGGTACTGCATTCTTTAATCTACTAGAATTTCTACTGTTACTTTTTAGTGTGTTCCTTCTTTTTCTAAAGTTTAGAGCCACCTTTAACGATATGGGGGTTTTGCTTTTGTACTTACACATCTGTTCCTAGCCCTTGAGCAGCTCAGGCAAGAAGACCCTGAGTTTGAGACCACCCCAACCTCAGTCAGGACTATACTAGTGAGCTCTGTTCCAGGTCACCCTAGACTACCAAGAAGACCCTGTCTCAAAAACAAAACCAAAGAAACAAACCCCAAATTCAGCATGCAGCACCCGACCCCCAGTATTATAGGGTCTCTCTTTGCGTTAAGAGTAACTCCCCTCACCACCCAGATCTGGTATTCATGAGCTCTGTGCCCTCTGTGTAAAAGAACAGTCCAAGTAACATGTTCCTCAGAGTATATCCCATCTTCTTGCCATGTCTGATGTTCTGGATTGAATCCTACTCCTACTCAGGGCCTAGGTGTACACAGCTCATGAGCAAAGACCCCTTCCTCAGGCTAACTGCTCTTTAATTTCAAGTTTCTCCGTCTTAATTGGGATTTCCTTTTCACAAGGAAGTCTTTTAATTATTGTTTTCTCCCTCAAGAGTTATTACAGAAATAACTTCAAGCCAAAGACCACAGAGCAGGCTATACAGCAGACACAGGCTGCTCAGTCGGGCTCCTTCACTCGAAATCCGCCTGACCTAGGCTCTGTCTCTCAGGCCCCGACATCTTGCCATCCCCAAGGCAGCCCCAACAGTGAGCAGTTCAAAATGTCCCCAGCAAAACAGAGCGTGGCCTGCAGGGTGTCACTTCTAATCAGAAATACAAAGCAGAATGTATGCAAGCTGGGGGCCCATGTGTGCTTTGCACGGGGAATGGCTCAGGGAACACCAGGAAGGCATGAAGTGATGACAGGCAGGCTGCCTCACAGCTGGTGTGAGAACCTAATGGCGACAGAAGGCCCTTCCCAAACCTCCCCATAAATAAACTAATAAAAAAGACATCATGGCTGTTAAAGATGTGCATATGTTAAATCCCCAAGTCCCAGGTGACCATGTATAGAGACAGGCTTCTAGAGAAGAATTAAGGTTAAACGAGGCCACAAGGGTAGGGCAGTGACCTGACATGATTGGTGTCCTTCCAGAAGACAGACAGATGAGCACACAGCGGCAAGGCCAATGAACATACAACAAGAGGTATCTGCAAACCACAGAGAGAGGACTTGGAGACACAAATTGCTAAGCCTTCCTCTTGACTTCCACCCTGCAGACCCATCAGACAGTAAACTCTGCTGTGTAAACCCCATCCCTACAGGGTTACTGCACAGCAGAGTGGGTCAGCGCAGAGGTTTGCTCTGCTGTGTAAACCCCATCCCTATAGGGTTACTGCACAGCAGAGTGGGTCAGCGCAGAGGTTTGCTCTGCTGTGTAAACCCCATCCCTATAAGGTTACTACTGCACAGCAGAGTGGGCCAGTGCAGAGTCTTGCACCTTTGTGAAAAGTGTACAATATATCTGGCAAGGAACCACCTCAAGGCCGCCTTCCTAATGCAAAGTCCAGGCCTCAGAAGCCAGGGAGACTGCATCCTCCTTCTCTGTAGCTCCAAAGCAGAACTGCAGATGCTTCGGGAGAGGTGAGGGCCAAGGACAGAGAACAAGCACAAGGCTGTGGGCAAGCACAGCAAATGACCCATCTGGAGCTGAGGGAGGAAACTGGCATAGTGTTTTTTATGGTCTTACTGGAAAAATTAATTCAGATTGGGCTTCGTCAAAGCACCCCCATGGGCTGAGACCAGGAGGAAGGACTATAAACAAGGCACACTGATAAATGGCAGAACACCGAGCTTTGAGGAGCGTCCAGGGTGCATTGGGACCAGGCCTTATTTAACATCTTCATTAGTGATCTAGAAGGAGCAGTAAACAGCACATTAATTACACATCCAGATGATTCTGAATTTGGAGGTGCTGCAGAAAGTCAATGAGGACAGAGAAATGACACAAATGGGACCCAAAGGCCATCGTGAGGAGCACAGGAACTATGCAGGGCTCGGCCTCACATAAGAGGCTGACAGGAACAGTTCTGTGCTCTGTCTGAGTCAACATCCACTGCCCCAAGTTGCAGGGGCTCAGCAGGTGCAGCCAAGTTCCACCCACCCACAACTAAGAAGCGATAAACAATAGCACTCAAACCAATGCTGGCAGCCCAAAGTCTGACATTTGAAAGAGTCAGGTCTCATGCCACACCCTAATCCTCAATCCTGTGACCAACACTCAGGAGGACCACCCACGAGCATGAACAGCTGAGTTCACTGTGATACCGGAAGGCCAAGGCAGACACCCAAAAAGACAAGAACTAGGACTCTCAGGACTTAGCCAACAACATAATGCTTGGGTTTCAAGGACTTCATTCTGGGTTAAAGATATAAAGGAGACACACGTTTAAGGCCTTTGAACTCATAACCTCTGAACTCTAATATGTAAAAGTTATAACATATGAAGTAACAATTACAGTTCAATTCCACAGGACAAAAAAAAAAACAGTGAGAAATAAAACATGTATTTAAAAATGCACATCCCAGAAGAAACATCCTTGAAGCCTGACAAAGCCCTGTGCCATTACAGGCCAAATGCTGCTCTCAGGAAACAGCAAGTCTGGAAGAGCCAAAATCCTAAAATGACTGCTCTGGGAAAAAAATAATAATAAAATTAATTTTTAGAAGACATTTACTTACATGTTTAGATGGGGTTATTTGTAGAAATAAAAACAATGCAGAACACGACATTAGCCACGCTATGTAATAAAGTCACATATTTTATACATAAGCTCTCTGGGATAACGGCAGTGACACAGTGAACTAGGACACTCCTGAAGAAAAAGCGCCAAGGGCAAAGCTGGGGACTGTGCACACAGCTATGCAACAACAATCACCATGAAAGCCACGACCAACATGCTCCATCCAGAGAGGACAGACTGCTCATGCAGCAAGTCACCTTTTGCAAACACACGCGTTCAGGGAAGACCTCTCTTTATGACATGGTATGCACAAGCACAGAGCACACACTGAACAACACTGCACATGAGCTTTCTAGAATCCGACTGCCAAAGAAGCACAAAGCAAGTGAGAATTGTTTTAAGGTCTTCACACCATCTGCACCCCCAACAGTGGGTGTGTGAAGACAGGGCCTGACGTGTGAACCGGAAACATGATGCTGAGTGTTGCAGAGAGGGCAGTAGGTAGCTACTTGAGGGTGGGCCGAGAGACCTAGCTGGCCAAGTGTCATATGATGGGAAGTATGCTTTCCTTCAGGGCCTGGCCCTCTCCAAAGCACACACTCTCACATGTGTTTCTACCAGGAAGATTTTAGTCCCAACCCCAGTACCCTTCTGGGGACAAACTCATAGACAAACCCAAGTCTCCAGATGCCTGTGTTGTCTACGATGGTGCAACCATAACATCCCTTCCTCATGGTGGCTTCCTACTCTGGCTACTTAGCCTTTTCCAGTGGGAACTGAGGGCTGAGGAGAGCGCTCAGAATTTCTGTACTCAGGATTTAGTACAGACAACTATAATCAGCGCTGGCCTCCTGGCTGCAGACGCATACTCTAGAGCCAAGCTGCACACCACTGTCTTGTGCTGCTGGCTTGTAGAGGAACTAGAGATTCCTCAGTGAGAACATGGAAATGAAAACACAGGAGCAGCCAGGCAAGGCACATGTATGCAATCCCAGCACTAAGGGGACAGAGGCAGGAGGACTGCCCATTTGAGACTAGCCTGGTCTACAAATCAAAACCCTGCTCCAAAAAGAAAACAATGCATTGGCTAGACAGGCATGTTGCTCGGTGGAAGAGTGGTCACCATCCAAACAAAAGAACAGGATCAACAAGATGTCTCAGTTAAGGTACTTGCCACCAAGCCTGAAGACCTGGTTTGAATCCCAAGGACCCACATGGTGGAAGGAGGGAGCTAACTTTCCTAGGTTGTCCTGATTTCCGTGCATGTACATATGAGCATGGTACACACACACAAACACACACACATACACACACATATATACACATATACACACATACACACACATACACACACACATAGCATACAACAAAAAAGTTTAGTTTCTAAAAGACAGGTGTTAACTAGGTAATTCATAATCTGTGTTTAGTGTCCTCTCTGACATTGCAGCACTGAAAAGCATCTCTGTGTCCTTTGTTGCCATCACCATTTTCATTGTCATTGAGTCTTCATTTGTATAAAAGATGGGTATGTATAAAAATGGATGATGGAAATGATAAAAGCAAAAAATATTAATTAACTTGTTCAAGTAGCAAGGAGCTGAACCCTAAGTCTCCTGCCGCCCCTGCTCTCTCTCTAAAACTCTCACAGCAGTCTCAAGCAGGCCACTGCATGGTCTCCTTCCCTTCACCAGAGTTCTGTTCACCCTGGGGAGGCTCACAGAGCCCTTAAGAAGGCCTTCAGCACCCCTACTTCCTGTCCACATTCTTCAAGAGGCTTGGAAATGAGGAGAGTTTGCATCTTTACGAGACTATGCTATGTTTATCACTATTGACTAGAACAGATAGCAAAGAAATTTTAAGGAGAATAAATTTAGGATATCCATACACAAAAGTAATAATATAATAACATAATAATTCCCAAAACCGCAATCACTGGAACCTGAGTGGGTTGATACTGTGTGGCTTTCTTACCTCTCCCCACAGCACGGTGACCTCAAGGAATCGTTTCTACACAAATTCCAAGCCAAAGAGAACCAAGCACAGCACCTTCCAGATGTTCACAAAATGAACACAGTTAATACCCACCCATCTAGGCTAGGCCTCTGCCTCCCAGGGCAGTCATCTTCAGCACACAGCTATTCCAGAGGAGATGGCTCAACTAGTCTGGCACTTGCATTTCATGATAATCCAGTCAGCAACAGGCTGCACGTTAAGAGAGTGTCTCATCGTCTTCATCACCTCACAATGTCACAGCACAACACACTACTGATGTGAGCAGCAGTGCTGGTCCGTGTGAGCTCACCACACACTACTGATGTGAGCAGCAGTGCTGGTCCGTGTGAGCTCACCACACACTACTGATGTGAGCAGCAGTGCTGGTCCATGTGAGCTCACCACACACTACTGATGTGAGCAGCAGTGCTGGTCCGTGTGAGCTCACCACACACAGCTATACACTACTGTGATAGTGAACCGCTACTAGGTCATGAATTTACCGCACTAGACTTTGATCGACTTTTACAGAGGAAAAAGACACAGTGTAAAACCACCTATCATGTCAGTGTGCATCAGGTCTCTTGATTACACCCTTTTCTCTTGGGCTAGATTCATCCTCGCGCTGTTCTGCATTTGGCCCTAAGAGGTGTGTAAGCACTCTCTCTGATGCTACGACAGAATCACCTAACCACACAATTCTCAGAGTGTGCCCATGTCATGAAGTCACATGCTGTGTTTAAGTTTAAACTTAAATATAAAATTTTCATTTCAAAACATATTCTAATGTAAAAATTAATATAAAGCTACAGACAAGGTCTGGCAGTACTGAGACACTTTCACGCTCAACATCTGAGTAAGGCAGGGGTTCTGAAAAGAAGCCTGCCACCAACAGACTAAGGCAAAGGGCACCAGGGAGCCCCAGCCTGAGAAGAGCCCCCAGGGTCTCTGAAGTGACAGGTCCTCAGCAGTGAGTTCTTAATCCCTCTCTCTTGTTCAAAGAGCTCTTTCTTGGTCCAAGATCATGAGAAAAGCCAGCCCTGCCTTTTCCAAGTATTCACTGCCTTAAAACAAAGTCAGTATTCAGTCTCAGTATCTACTCAGCAAGCAAGAAGGGAAGTAAGCAAAGACGGAAGCCAGCAAGCTTCAGAGATATGCAGCAGGGCCCCGCATGCAGCCAGGCATCCTCTGGTCCCACATTTAATTAGCATCCCCTCGACAGTGATCTTCATGGACTCTAATTGTTCTCCCTGCCTCTCCCGGGTGCCATTCTCAAAGGACTCTTGATCATTTCATCTCAGAATTCTGGTTTTAAGAAGAGAAGCCTTAAGATACTCTCTTCCCAGGAAACCCTTCTTCTTTTCGCTCATTTTCACCAAGCAATCATTTAAATTAAAAAATGTAATTCTTTTCCAATATTGCACAGAAATGAAGGGACATGGTGGCTTCTAACAGAGAGCTGTACTCTGACCCACAGATGTGGCCATTACTGCAATCAGGGCACTTAGGCTGCTGGGCCAGCAGGCCATCATGGACCACTTGCCTCAGCATCTCCATGCTACAGATAATGAAAAAACTAAGCGAGGGAGACTCAGGAAGGAGAGCCCCTGGCACGTCCCTCCATGCTCCTCTGAAGATCTACATGCTCAACATCAGGAGACATACATGAAGCTTCCCTTCCCAGGACTGCAAGAGCCTGTCTTTTGTGGACAGAATAGCAGTTGCTCAGAAAAACTCTTCCACAGCTTCTGACCTACGGAGTGGGCAGTGACCCTCACCTCAAGAGAAATTCCAGCATTCAAACCACAGCACCAACTGGCATTGCTCCCAGCCACATCTGTCCACCCCACTGGACCACGTGCTCTGGAGTCCTGTACTAGGGCTGTATCCTCCTCTCTGTGTCCTGGACACTTCAGCAATACCTTCCTCACAGACCAGTCACAAGGCTCGCAACCATGAAAACACATAAGCAACCCCTTTACCTTTTCTGAATGTATGGAAAGCGTGGGGCGTTCCAACTGACACAGTCTCCACACTTGCCCTCACATGTTCCCAGACCCACGGCACAGACTCGGCTCACCATCTCCTCCACAATTATGTTCCATTTATCCTAACAAAGCAGGGATTCTAGGGGTGTGAGCTGAGAACTGAAGATGCAGGGTGCAGTCCTGGGACAGCGGCCCAGGCTGTCACCATTCTGACACACCAGGTCAAATCTCATACCTGCTCTTCCTCTGGAAATAGAGATTGCAGCACAGGTCAAACGGCTGTCCCCATGTGAAGAGAGGGCAGCGTGTACGGTGCTGCAGCGGGCGCCCAGTGCTGGGACAGAGGCGCTCTTCTCCTGGGGCTGCTTTGTGCACAGCACTCATCAAGGACTACTTTAAGCTCTCACTGGATTTGGAGAGCAGACATGAATACAAAAATCAAGTTGACAGCACCAATGTTAAAACAATGCCAGGACGGAGCAAAATCTGCCTCACACAACAGGCTGCTCCAGTCACCACCACGGTTCTCAAAATACCCCAGCAGACAGGCTTCCTGTGATTTCAACAGCTCCTTCCCATCTTACAGACAAGGAACTGAGGCTCAAAGGCAGTAAGGACCCACCCCAGAGCTGCGCTGATAAATAAATGGTATGGCTGCCTGGCGCTGATGACCTGGACCCTTCTTATAACCAGTTGCTGCCTTTGGGAACATGGTTAGTATCGGCTGAGAATGAGCCAGAGCAGGTTCTGAGGACCAACTGCAGCTTCATCTTCTCTTTTTGAGACAGTGACAAAATGGGACATCATTTCAGGACCATTCTGCTGACTGTGCGTGTTTAAAAGGCTCATCTTCAGGCAGTGAACTCAGACAGGTCCAGCGTCACAGCTGCCTTCCTTGGGTTTCAGTCCTGAGCATGTAACCCTCATGGACCCTCCTGCTACAAGAACCAGGTCCAATTGTGCACAGTGCACCAGTCTACTCACTGCTTACTGGCTCACTCACATTTGAGAGCAGAGCAGAGCAGAGCACAGCAGGTGCCATATGCGGTGCACTCCACGACTGCTTGTTATACTCTGAGTATGGAATGTCTCCTACAGGGTCCAGCGTTTGACCAGTTAGGCTCTGGGTAGTAGCTCTGTTTTGGGAGGATATGGATTCTACTGGATGTGAGGCCCAGCTGGCAGACACAGGGTCATGGGAGGACTTTAAGAGCTACAGCGAGGCTCTGCTTCTGGCCCAGGACAACCTCCAGCACAGTTCACTGCTTCCTGGTGTGTCACAATGAGAGCCAGAGGCCATATGCTCCTGCAATCATGCCTTCTGCTCCAAGATGGACTGAACCTTCTCACACCATAAATCAAAATAAATCCTACCTCCCTTAATTTTTTTTTTAAGTATATCATCACAATGACAAGAAATGTAATTAAAACACTGCTTCTGGCAACAAGAGCCAGCTCATCTGGTGACTCCACAGACATGAATGACCTCCAGCAGAAAACCCCGGGCTCTGTGGATGAGTCTGCTCCACCAGATCTTGTGGGTTCAAAGCCCTGGACTCCATGTTGTCCTGTGAGGTCCTTAGGATACCCAGACAGTAGGGCAGACTTCTGTCAGCCACCTGTTATTGTGCCTGCTCCAAAAGGCCATAGCAGATGGTCCCAGCAGCGAGGCCACATAAAGAGACAGGCCCTGAGGGCGGAGTACTCTGATGACAGCTCTGACACCCTGATGTGCAGGGTAGCCCTGGGAAGTACAGTCTCACAGCAAATCTTCCTACTCACACTTGAAGTTCCTGTATGACCCTGTCCTCCTGTCCTACCCAGAACAGAGCAGCTGCCCGTTCTCTGGAGCTCACCAGCAGAAAGGAGGAACGTGTGTCCCAACAGGGCTATGTCCTTTACAAGCTGTTAAGTGTTTGCACAGCAGATCTGAGGGGTCCTCAGTTCTCGTCTTTTATTCATGAGATTCCTGTGAATTTCGCACTCCGCTTGCTAACATATCTAAATTCATTTTACACTATAAATAATCCTTTCGTTGCTTAAAATCAATACAGTTGACACTAGAGAAAGACATACCACATCCACCCTGTGGATCTGGCCCCCACTCTGCAGCTGCCCCAGGAGTTCTGTGCCTTCATTTCAGAAGCTCCTGTTACCATCACAGAAAGGCTGCATGAATAAGGTGAACACATGGTGACCTAGAAGGCAAGGATACACCACACCCCAGATGCTAGCTCATCCACCCACCACACTCTAACCATCCCAAGTACTACTGGTCCCCTAACCCTGAGGACCTATCTGTGAATCACTGTGGTTTAGGAGTCAGGAACTAAATTCTCTACAGACCCTATGCTTGCCCCATGATTTATCTTGGCCATTAGAAACAGCTGCCAGAAGTAAATTCAAGTCTGAGACAAGTCTTTTGGGCAAGGCCTGAGTGTCAGAGCACACTCTGAGAAAGGTCAGAAGAAAAGGTTTCAGGAATGGCGTGTGGCCACTCAGAGCAGCAGTAAAGATGGGTTCACCAGAACACATGATGCGGGGGACAATGTGATGGGTCACAGACAAGGTCACAGAGCCAGGCCAAGAGTGCCCTCTACTGACAGTGAGGTCATTGCTACCTGAGCATCAGCAAGGACAGTGTCAGCAGAGGCAGAACACAACACACACACACACACACACACACACACACACACACACGGTATGGGTACACATGTATCAAAGAATACCATAAACACACATACTACACACAACCCACACAGGAACAGTATTAACACACAATACACTCTAATTCAGAAAAATAAAAATGCTATTAAAGCAGGATAGGTGGATCTCAAGAGATGGCTCAGCAGGTAAGAAAACATGCTGCTCTTTTAGAAGACTGGAGTAGATTAGGGACAACACAAACCATGGCTTCAAAGAGCAAAGAACTAAGGAGCTCTAGTCAACCAGCTCCTGCTGGCTGCACTAAACAGAAAGAGCTCAACATTCTGGAAATCAGGGCTTCCTGCAGACCGAACCTACAAACAGGGTTCCTGGGATTCAGACTTGATTTTTTTTTTGTTTTGTTTTGTTTTGTTTTTTGTTTTTCGAGACAGGGTTTCTCTGTGGCTTTGGAGCCTATCCTGGCACTAGCTCTGTAGACCAGGCTGGTCTCGAACTCACAGAGATCCGCCTGCCTCTGCCTCCCAAGTGCTAGGATTAAAGGCCCGGCCAGGGATTCAGACTTGAATACTGTCCAACTTCCTCCTTCCCAGAGCGGGCAACAGACAAGGACAATACTCAATGGTGGGCCAGGCTGCCTTTAACATCTAGTGGAGAAAAAGCCAGTTTCGCAAAGATCTGACATTCGGGGTAACTGAAAGGAACTAACGTACATGGCAGCAAACCAGGATGAAGGCTTCCTCTTCATACCAGTCTGCCACTGCTGCTGTTGCTGCTAATACTGCCAGGTAAGCAGCTCAAACATTGCCAGCCTCATACTGCCTGAGGAGCTGGCAAGACCCAAGTGGAAAGTCAAGAAAATCTGACATTCAGACCCAGAAGCCCTAGAAACTTAATTCTACCCACAACCAAGGATGGCAACAAGACTCCAAATCCAGTCCCACCTAACACTTGCCATGAGACTTAGCAGAGTATCTGCTAAGCCATCATTATGTACCTCTGGACCCTGGGTGCAGAAGTGCTGCCTCATAGCCCATCTTTGTGGCAGCTTCTCAAAGTACACTGAATTGTGCAGGGGATGCTGTAGTACCAAAGCCTACAGAAGGCAGCTGCTTCAGATCCCAGCAGTTGGAAGGAAAGTTAAAAAGAAACAGTGATTCATGTGTCCCCCTTGAGTCTTCCTGTTATTTAGCTTCTTTGGGTCTGAGGATTGTAACATGATTATCCCTTACTTTATGGTGAATCTCACCATGAAGTGGAAAGAGAGTAAACATCACAGGTAGATGGGGGAAGAGGTCTGGATGGAGAGGTGTGCGTGGGAACAGGAGGATCAGGTTGGTGAGGATGGAGGAGAGAGCACTGGGAAAGACAACTGGAACCAGGGGCATCTCTGGGATGAGCTAGAAACGTGGTGCGATGGGAAGGAACTCCTAGGAGTCTATGAGGGTGACTCAGCTAAGACTCCTAGCAATGGCAAATGCAGAGCATGAACTGACCATCTCCTGTGAAGAGACTGGGACCCCAACCCAGCCACATAGCATCTGATCTACAATTTACCCTGCCTACAAGATATTCTGAGACAAAGGTGGCGCAAAAATTATAGGACTGGCCAACCAATGATTAGTCCAGCTTAAGACCCATACTATGAAAGGGAGCCCACCCCTAGCACTGCTGGAGGGCCAGGACCCAGAGGCTGGACAGCCCAGAGACCTAGTATAGAAGTAAACATGATTGGAAAAAAGGAAGAAAAAGCCAATGAAATAACTTCTCGTGATATTCTGCTGTACTCATAGATAGCTGCCTAGCCCAATTATCATCAGAGAGGCTTTACCCAACAACTGATGGAAACAGATGCAGAGACCCACAGCCAAACATTAGGTTGGACCTCAGGGAATCCTGTGGAGGAGAAAGAAGAAGGCTTGTGGGAGCCAAAGGGCCAAGAAAACACAAAGGATCAGCTAACGTGGGCTCGTAGGGGCTGACAGAGACTGAACTGAACATAGATCCAACCAGAGAACTTGTGTGAGACTGACCCAGACCTCTGCACACGTGTTACAGCTGTGGAGCCTGGTCTTTTTGTGGGGTTTCTAACAGAGGGAGCAGAGATTATCTTTAATTCTGTTGCCTGCCTTTGGGACTCTTACTGGATTGCCTCATCCAGCCTTAATAGGAGAGAAGGAGCCTAGTCTTACTGCAACTTGATATCAGCCATGGCTGGATGATATACGTGAGAGGCCTGGACTTTCCTGAAAAGAAAGGGGAAGAAGTGGATGGGGGAAGAGAGGAGGATTGGGCAGAGACTAGGAGGAGACAACGGAGGGAGCAGAAACTGTAATCAGGCTGGGAAAAAATAACTAATTTTAAAAATGGAAATAAAGCCAGGTGGTGGTGGCGCATGCCTTGAATCCCAGCACTCAGGAGGCAGAGATAGGCAGATCTCTGTGGGTTTGAGGCCAGCCTGATCTATAGAGCTAGTTCCAGAACAGGCTCCAAAGCTATAGAACAACCCTGTCTCAAAAAGCCAAAAAGAAATGGAGATCAACAAAAATGGTATGAATTCAACAGTCTATTGCAGAGTCCGTGACAGGCACCAAGGCCTAGCAGGAAGTGAGAAGTGCTCACATTCTGGCAGAAGACACAGCAAGGCTGCCCCGGCCTCGGCCTGCAGAGTGAAGCTGGCCCTGCCAAAAGATGGGTACGGTAGACTGTGAGAGAAGTGATACAAGGTAAGGCAAGAGCTGTTGAGAGGAGTCAGCAACAATGATGACTGGAAAGCTCAGTTCTGCACACCAAATCTAAACAGGCTGACCTCAGGATGTCATGCCTGGGAGGGTGGTATGACCAGAAGGACAGTAAGCCTCTGGAGACAACAGAGAGCCTCTGGAGACAACAGAGAGCCTCTGGAGACAACAGAGAGTCTCTGGAGACAACGGAGAGCCTCTGGAGACAGAGAGCTAGGCAGACAAAGAGTCTGTGGAGGACAGCGAGCCTATGGAGGACAATGTTCCTGGAGGCCCTACTCCTGAGACTTCCAGAGAGATACCCAGTGAGTTCATGAACCCATGTGACCCATAGTTCCTACTGTCTTCCATCCCTCTCTGAATGGATGCCCACAATGACCATACCTAGTTACCACTGTGCACAGCCTGTGGGGCAGCCAATCACCTGGGGCCTCAAGTCACCAGCTGGAGAGCAACTGTGTCTGAGCGGCTGTGCTGCAAATAGCATCAGAGTAGGCTCTGCCCCCACCCCCTCTCATGGTGCATCCTGGATACCCGGCACGCCCTGTGGCTAGGCCTCTGAAGTAAAGGACTAGGTCTGCCACAGCCAGGGCTCACCTCACACAACCCCAAGTACACGACCCTGAGTGCAGCAGGACCTGCAGTCTGCTCAGAGCTGGGTTGATGTGGCCAAGGGAAGGGATGTCCTGTGACAGTGAGCACAGCACGATATGTCAAAGTGAAGGTGACTTGATCTAATCATAAAGATCAGCCTTGATGGAGGAAGATCATTGGTTAATTAATAAAGAAACTACTTGGCCTGATAGGTTAGAACATAGGTGGGTGGAGTAAACAGAACAGAATGCTGGGAGGAAGAGGAAGTGAGGCAGATGCCATGCCGCTCCTCTTGAGGGCAGACGCAATGAAGCTCTGACCCAAGATGGACGTAGGCTAGAACCTCCCTGGTAAGCCACCACCTCTTGGTGCTACACACATTAATAGAAACGGTTAATCAAGATGTGCGAGTTAGCCAGAAAGAGGCTAGAACTAATGGGCCAAGCAGTTTTTAAATTAATACAATTTGTGTGTTGTTATTTCGGGGCATAAGCTAGCCAGGTGGCCGGGAGCCGGGTGGCAGGAGTGCAGCCCGCTGCTTCTTTCAACACAACCTCAGGTCTAAACGTGACTTCCTGACTGTCTTGATGCACAGAGAGCAGCTCTCTTTATGTATAAACAGCTGCAGTTTCCCTAAAAGGAGGAGGAGTGGAAGGCTGGATTAGGTGGAGGCAGAATGCTGGGATGGATGTGGCAGCCACGGAATAGAAGCAATGATCAGATGAGGTGACTACATACAGGTCACCTTCAGAGGTAAAAAGAGTCTGCTCAAGTGATGTGGGGCAGCATTTGCAGCACTGTTCAACACAGCAGCTAGGTAGGGGTATGACAAATTCACCATCTCAGACACACCAAGATGAAGACATGGGAAAGCTGTGTCCATAGACAGAGCAGCAGGAAGACTAACTCCTCCTAAAGCAGCTCCATGATGAGGGGAAGTCTAGGGTGGGGCAGTTTGAATTAGAATCATACATACGACTGCTTGTCCACAGTTGGTGGAACTATTGGAAAGGATTAGAAGGTGTGGCCTTATTGGAGGGTGTGTGTCACTGGAAGTGGGCTTTGACGTTTCAGAAGCACACTCCATTAACAGTTAGCTCTCTCCCTCTGCCTCACAGTCATTGTAATAACAGGTACACTCTCAGCTACTGCTCCCGTGCCATGTCTTCCTGCCTGCCTGCCACCATGCTCCCCAACATGACGCTCATGGACTCACCTTCTGAAACTGTAAGCGTGTTCTTAAATGCTTTTTGTATAAACTGCCTTGGTCAGGGTGTTTCTTCACAGCAATAGAAGAGTAACTAAGGTAGGGAAATTCAATGTGAAGGCCTTCCCAACAAATGGAGTAACATAATGTAAAAAGCTAAGAGTAAGAAATGAAGGATATGGGGAACACCAGGGTGTGTCAGCACACACTCTGTAACACAAGCACATGGAAGGTTAAGAACTCAAGATCAACTTGGGCTATGAAGGAAAGAAGAAAGGAAAAAGGTTCCAATGGAGGAAAAAGGCCTTTCAGAAAACTTCTTTTGCTTTTCTGACCTAAATAAGTGACTGTATATTTAAAATACAGACAGGATGGCTTGAAGTTGAGACAGAAAAAAGTGAACATGAGCATACTCGGGAGGCAAAGTCTAATCAGAAGGTGCCTGAAGGCTTCCTGGTAAAAACCCAACAGAAAGCGATGGACCCTGGCATCAGAGGGTCTCCTCTGAAACCGGCATCAGAAGTCAGCAAACAGACAAAGCAAGGACAGCTGAGGGAGAAGTGAGGTTAGCTCACTGCCTGTCTGACACAAACGCTGAAGGCCCCAAAGACGGGAGCATTAGGCTCCAGGCGGAGACCTGCAGGCACATGGATAGACGACACTGGCATGTGCACGCAGCACTGCTGCTGTCAGAGAAGGCTGCATGGCAGCTGAGGACACCCAGTGTCCCCAACATCAGGGAGTGGGAAGGAGGCAAGTCGTTGCCACGCTTGGGGTTGTGTGGCTCATACCAAAGCAGAGTGCAACTTTTAGGACCTAGTAGTGCTCCTGGAATAAAAACCAACCCTGGACCACAAACATCTACTCCAAGTGTCACAGTGTGTAACAGTAGCACCTAGGTAAATGGCCACAACTTCTAAATTGCCCACAGACCCATTAGCAATATAAAATCACTGTCACATGACACCCCCAGCTGACACACACACAGAATAATAAGCAGGGCACTTACTTTTGTTGTAGCAGGTGGCCAGCACGCCTTTATCTGCTGGGCTGGCACTGATGTGCCAGATCTCACCAGCTTGATGGAGGAGGACATTTTTATTTATAATGTTATTTTCATCATCAAAATCTATGATGTGGATCTACAAATAGAAGAAAAGGACAATCAGCATCTCAAAGGCTTTCCTCAGCACCTTAATAAGCACTGTGATTATAAAGAACCACATGCAAACGTAGTGAAGGCTGCACTTTGAACAAGACATCCCTGCAGTTCAGTTTTCACAGAGCCCCCTCCCAAGGGCAGAGGGGCAAGGCCCCACAGAGTGCTTCCACAATGCCAAGCTATATAATGCTGCCAGCTGCTTTTCTCCCATCTAAAAACATCAGGTGCTAAAGCCTCTGCTCTCAAGAGGCTGAGGGATGAGGGCACGCTAGTATCAACCTCGCAGTTTCTCGGGCCTGCTCTGTGGTTGCAGGGAGGACAGAAAATGGCAAAGGAATGCTGTCAGCTGAGGTCCAGGGTGACCATGGGGGCTGGTGCACAGCAGGAACCAGGTGAGCTGGCCATGGGGGCTGGTGCCCAGCAGGAACCAGGTGAGCTGGCCATGGGGGCTGATACCCAGTGGGAACCAGGTGAGCTATACTGGTCCCTCTATTATGGGCAAGACTCAACTCAAGGCAGCAGTGACTGAGGTAGGTGGGATTTTGTTTTAGTACATTTTTATTTCTTTTTAAAAGTGAGGCCAGCACATCAGCACCCATGGTTATACACTATTAATTACCAGATTGTGAAATTCAGGTCTCTGAGTGACAAGGGTAACTACACCATCTCCACGCTTTGCTGGAGAAAAATTAGAGGAAATGTAATGATTTTCACATTCAATCTCTCTGACCAGCACTCAAGCCAGTAGAAGACGCTCACGAAAATATACATATACTAAGAAAATGCATGGATCTACAGGTTTCTTCCAAGAAAGCTCCCCATTGGCATTGATTACTGTAATGAAAGGGTCAAAGCCACCTTGATACCCAGGATGAGTTCAGATGTTTGTCTGTACTTAGCTGTGGTAGGACCCCATGAAGCTATTTAAGAACCTGGTAGACTATTTAGCAGTGTGGAAAGATGTCATGAAGCCAAGGCTAGCAAGATAACTGATCAGATGCCACCAGCTGTCTCTTTAGTGCCTCATTTAGATGTAAGCCTAAAGCTCAGAAATACCTAAGTATAGCATTTTTTAACCTTTATTTTTATTTTATCTGTATGGGTATTTTGCCTCTAGCTGTGGCTGCATACTACATGCATGCAGTGCCTGTGGAGGCCAGGAGAGGGCATCTGATCCCTTGGGCCTGGAGATACAGATGGTTGTGAGCCCCCTTGTGGATGCTGAGAATCAAACCTGGGTTCTCCACAAGAGCAGCCAGTGTTCCTATTGTTAACCCATCTCTCCAACCTCAAGTATAGCATGATGGGGGCATAATCAATACATCATGAGAGACAAGAATTCTCAGACAATGAAGAGCGTGACTTGCAAAGGCAATAAACTGAGAAAGGGACTGGCCATCTTGGTCTCTGTCTCTCCTGATATGATTCACATGTCCAGCCTGCTCCAAGTAGACAATCTCAGGAAGAGTAACCAACAGCGAGTCCTGGGGTGCTCAGGAGTGCTGATAAAGTGGACTGCTGGGAAGTCCTTGACCTGCACACACCTGCACAGCTCCTGGATGGATTTTCCTTCACAATCCTGCAGACCCCTCGTGTGCCACTGTAGTATATATAACATACCCTCAGCTGAGGGCCATAGCACACACAGGACAAGGACACATGAGCTCTATGGAAAGTTCTGGGGTGTTGACTTTAAGTCCCTCTAGCAGGCAAACTGGCAATGCGTTTTGAGGCAGATCTCCCTGACATACAAACCTAAAAGCCCATGGGATCCACTCTGGCAAAAATCACAGAACTGGAGCTACAGACACAAAAGTCCCACACATTATCATTTTTTTTTTTCAAAGAAAAATAATTTGATTGGATTGCCTACAAATATAACAAATGCCAAACAAAGTCTAGGACATTGTAGGATTTCCTTGTAAAATAAGCAAATGTGTTTTTTGTATTAGAAATAACCATGGGGGCTGGAAAGACAGCTCAGCCATTAAGAGCATGTACTGCTTCTGCAGAGGACTAGGACACCTCTGACCTTCTCGACTCCTGCACTTGTAGGCTCATACCCCACACAGATGCACACACATACACATAATTAAAACTAAAGCTAAAAGAATTAAAAGATTGTTACCAAGGTGTCTAGCCTTCCTTAACATAAAGTCATCTGTGACAACTACTTAGTGACAGGGTGACAGGCATTAAAAGACCCTTAGTCCTCAGAAAATGTCCAATGAGTGCCACAGAAGAGTGGGATAAAATTGGTGGAAAATAGATACAGGAAAGAACTGACCAGAACCCTACAAGAGGAGCCCTACACTGAAGCCACTTAACGCAGAGGACAGGTAAGAGCAGAGTCAACAGCTGCTTCCAAAATAGGGAAGAAGAAGGGGATGCTGTCCCATGGCACAACTGGAGAGAGGCAGGCTCAGAAACCCTGGGAAGGAATCTGTAAGTTCCCACATGCCCTGTGGGTAGATTCAGAGACCACAAACGCATATCTTTTTTAAAAAAGACTTTATTTTCTATGCTGGCTGTTTTGCCTGAATGTTTATCCACATATCACATGTTTCTAGTGCCCAAAGCAGCCAAAAGTGAGCATTGGATTCCCTGGAACTAGAGTTACCAGTGGCTGTGAACTACCATGTGGGTGCTGGGAACCAAACCTAGGTCCACTGAAAAAGTAGCCAGTGATCTAAACTTCTGAGCCATCTCTCCACATCCTACTACCCACCACTAAAAGCATTTTCAGTTGTATTTTTTCTCAGCCCATTATATTTTAATTATATGTATACGTATGAGTCTGAGTGGGGGTTTGTGCACGTGAGCACAGAGGCATGAAGAGGCCAGAAGACGGCAATGGACATCCCTGGGCTAGAGCTACAGGCAGTTGTCCCTGACCTGAGTGCCAGAAACTGAACTCGGGTTTCTGCAAGAACAACATGTGCTGTTAACCACTGGGTCAATCTTTCTAGCCCCTCAAACACACATTTTCATGAAAAATTTTGACAGCTTTGCTCTTAATCCTGCCCCATCTCCCCCATAAAGATAGAGTTTTTGTATTCTTCCTATATAGCCCAGGCTGGCCTTGAACAAGTGATCCTCCTGCCTCAGTTTCTCAAGTGTTGGTTTTACAGCTGTGAGTCACCATGTCCCTCAGTGAGCAGAGAGAATAAACGCTAGCCCACGGAGCATGTCCAGGGTAAGGAAAGAGGCTGCCGCCCTACTGGCCGACCTAAAGTGCACATTTCCATGTTCTGATCACTTCTCGGCTTTTCTGAGTACCCCTAAAGCTAACGTTATACACAGAGCTTTTTCTAGGCTGTAGATACAGAAATTGCATGTTAGGTGACAGGTGTTCACTAACAGAACTCTGTCTAGAAATGAATGCCATTCTACACTCCTCAGCAGCACACACAAGTGACACTTCACCAAGCCTATGCTGCACCAGTATTAATCAACAACTGTTAACGCCATCACCTATGTAAAACTAATAGCTGGATAGAGGCCTTCTACCGTGACTACCATGGCCTGACATACCTTTCTTTTCCCAGTGTCAAGAATAATGTACATTTTCATGGTGTCTATGGTCTCTCTGTGAGGTTCATAAAACAGGCATGTTTATTTCCATTTTGATGAGGAAAATGAAGTTCAGCAAAGTTAATCCATTTGTTCAAGGTCATGCAGTTAGTACTAAGCCACAAACTGAATCCAGATCCCCGATGTATCTACTGCATTCTCCACACCAGCCAACACCAGCTCCTATGTCCTCGTTGAGATGGGAGCATGACCTGTTCCAGGTTTAGCTACACACAGTACTAGGAACAGTCAGAAATGACCTAGTGATCATGATCCCCAGACTGCTTCTTAATCCTTAAACAGTAAAATCTATGTGACCATAAAACCAAACCAAACTACCAAGTAACTAAACACGGCTGGGCGGTGGTGGCACACACCTTTAGTCCCAGCACTCGGGAGGCAAAGGTAAGAGGATCTCTGTGAGTTCAAGTTTAGCCTTGTCTACAGAGCGAGTTCCAGGATAGGCTCCAAATCTACAGAGAAACCCTGCTCAAAAATAAATAAACAAACAAACAAACAAAGGGTAACTAAACAGGGCTGAGGAAGATGGCACACTCCTTAAACTGCTTGCTGCATGATCATGAAGACCTGAGTTTGGATTGCCAGAACCCACAGAAAAGCCAAGCATGATGGCATAAACCTACAATCCTAGCACTAGAGAAGCAGAGAGACAGATATCTGAAGCTTACGAATCTGGCCAAATCAATGAGCTCTAGGTGTGAAGAACAACCCCATCTCAATATATAAGATACTGCCTGGCATGGTGGCACACATCTCTAATCTCAGCACCTAGGAAGCAGAGGCAGACAGATCTCTTGGAGTTTGAGGCCAGCTTGAGCTACATAGTTCCAGGTCTTACTCTGTTATTTTTACACACACACACACACACACACAGAGAGAGAGAGAGAGAGAGAGAGAGAGAGAGAGAGAGAGAGAGAGAGAGAGAGAGAGAGAGAGAGAGAGAGAGAGA
>NW_026068129.1:166412-259606 GCF_014885135.2 Alexandromys fortis
AGAGAGAGAGAGAGAGAGAGAGAGAGAGAGAGAGAGAGAGAGAGAGAGAGAGAGAGAGATTGAGAAAATACAATTGAAGATACCCAAAGTCAGTCTCTAACTTCACACATACACATGCACCTATGCACACACATACACAAACATGTACATACACCATACATACACATAAAAAAGAAGCACTAAACAGAACGTTTAAATTATTGTACTCAATGATTATACAGTCGGATAATAGCTAAGACTTGGAAATATATACTTAAATCTAATGAAAATTTTGTTTGTGTGGCATTAAATTTTTTTAAGTGTTGCTTGAAAAATCAAGCACAAAATGGCTATGAAACTAAGAATAAGCTTGGTAATTAACATGTATACATTTGTCAGAAATAGTTACCTGATTATCATATTTAAGAGACTGCGTCCCAACCAAGAAGCGAATGGCATCTGTTTCCGCAGTTTGAGGTGTTAGAGCGCGTGCCTAAGGAGGGAAGAAATGCACACACATTTATGAAGTTAGGCTTAAGAGGCACAGACAAGTCGGCTCTTCTCATCTGCTGTGATGAAGGATAAATCAGCAGTGTCTAGAGGCAACTGCACACTTCCAACACAATTGCACTTCAAATCCGTACGTGAAAGAACTCTAAGTGGGCACTAATCTAAGCAATAAAGATACAAATTATTTACCCAGCAATAGTTAAGTTGTGTAATAAAACCACCATGTCAGCAATAAATAGATTAGTTCAACAAATTACACTTCATCAAACAACACAACACAACAGAAATGCCTTCCAGCAAATGCAATGCAGGTAGTTTAAGCCCACTTCCCTGCAGAGAACTAGAAAAGCTGCACAAAACAAAGTCTGCCTCAAGACCTCAGAGTCCGTGAAGAGGCCCAGGATTGGCGACACTGAACCTGCAGGTTGAAGTCTGAGGAAAGCTGAGACGAGAACACGCACAGGGCAGGGCCTACCACAGAGTAGCTGGCACAGCCCTCACCACACAGGAACTCGGTAAGAGGGAGCAGAATTGTAACCAGAGCGGCTGTGCGTGTTCTCAACCCTTGGTCTGACAGAGGAAGACGGAGCAGACCTCTGCTTCCAGGCTGGGGGAAACCTGCCAGCAGTGAGTCCTCCACAGGAAGGGAACATCCCAAGTGACCATGCAGAAACCTAACCTTGACTCAAAACTGTCATCGCATAGACAAAAAACACCCAGACAAAAACAAAAGAAAATGGGAAGGGGCAGGAAGTTCAAATGGCCCATTCCCTAGGAAACAGGCCCTGGCATTCTAAGATGTGTTGACCAGGAAAAGTGTCACAGGCATCTGCCAGCTGGGGAGCCCTGAGCTGGATGGCCCCTCAGAGCATAAGCCAACAGCTAGGCTTTATACCACGCACCCCAGCTGAGCAACTGGGGCGACAGGTTGTCCCTGCAGAGTGGAATGGGCTTGGGCAAAGTGCCTCTGCAGGTGAAGCCATCTCCAGCTACAGGGTCCAACTACGATTAGAGTGTTCAATAATAGACACAAAATTAAAAATTTCATGCTTTGAGAAAAAAGATTGCCCAAGTCTGACTGGTGCTTCCAGCTTGTAAACTAGCTCAGCTCTCTGGATCCAGTCATTACCAGGACCCAGGGCAAGGCCCTGTAGCGCTCACTTTACTTCCTGCTGGGCACAGGGAAATGTCTACATCCTGACTCCTAGACAGATGGCTGTGCTCAGACACACAGAGAAGGGACAGGAGACAGGGAGACCATTCAGGATGTTAATCATGCTGGTGCCTGGAACCCGGAACGCTCTTGTGGCCACAATTAGAGACAAGAAGAAACAAAGCAAGGTCAGAGGTGGAGTGACAGAGGGGAACATCAATCAGTCCTCTAGCTTCATTTGCTCCTACCTACATGTGACAATGCATGCCCATGATCCCAGGCACAGGGATCATGAGTTCAAGGTCAGGGTGGGCTATCTAATGAGGTTCTCCCTCAGAAATCAAGGAGGGGGCCCAGCCAATCTGGAGCCACACAGGTAAGCCACACATTGTTGGTTTGCCATAGATAAGACCTCTGCTGTGTGGGTTTACATGCTCCCTGGGCCCCTTTCACTAAGAAGTTATTCTTCACTTAGTGTGCAGTAAGTAGTTCATGGGTGACCAGAGCAGGACAAGAGGTTGGTGGCTATCTTCCTTGGCAGCCTTGCCTTAGGTAATCCTATTATACTCTGCATAAACAGTGGTCACTGATAAATATTTTGTCCAGAACTATAATATAAGCCTTGCCTGCCCTAGACTTAAGTCTCTCTCCTCTGGCTTCAAAGCTAAAGGTATTTAATCAGCCATGACTGGAAATTCTAGACCATGGAAAGAGGGAAGAGAAAGGGCACCAGTTCCTGGAAGACCCCTGTCGTTCTCGGAAGAGACATGAACATTTCCCGATTTCTTAGCCAATCCCCTCATAATTGCCACCCATGATCCTTCTGGAAGAGTGATGCTCATTTGTGAACAAAGCTCCGTCTTTTCCTTTTACGTTCTTTATCCTCAACATTCCTCCCTCACGTAGGGTGGTAGTGGCGTCTGCACACAACTTTAATCCCAGTACTCAGGAGGCAGAGGCAGGCAGATCTCTGTGAATTCAAGGCCAGCCTGGTCTACAGAGTGAGTTCCAGGACAGGTTTCTACACAGAGAAACTGTCTCGAAAAACCAAAACCAACAACATCCCTCCTTCAGATGCTGGGTTTCCAGTGAGAGGAGCCTCCAGTAGCAGTGACGACGGCTTAAGAAAGACTCCCTCGGGCAGCTGTGCTGGCTTTACAGACGGAAGAGGAGCCATGTGCCCAGGACTGTGGGTAGCTCTGGACGCTGGAAAAGGCAGGGTTACAGATGCCCTCATGGAGCCGCCCCAAAGTGACAAAGACCTCCCAGTGAACTGATTTTAGCAGAGTAAAGCCTTTACGGGGCTTCTCTCCTAGGGAACAGGAGGAGCCTCTAAATTTCTGTCCCCATTGTCTATAGCCTCCTCACCAGAGCCTCCTTGACAGTCACAGCTGAGCTTCCAATGCTTTCACTATTTATTCGTATACTTTTTCTCTTCTGTCTTTGCAAATGAGTAAGAAAAAGAGTTTAACAGCTGTCTTGACCACCTAGTCTATATCATTTATACCGTTTTTACAATTCGTGCAAATTTCAGATTGCAGAAGACCTAACCACACTATCTCTATCCACCTCCTTCCCTAGGGAAACCAGCATGAAACTCAACTGATGGTATATTTCAATAAAATGGAGGAACTAACTACCCATCCAGGGTGACATACACACTATGACATGTGGCGGTATCCACTTACCATGTCAAGCAGGCTAAGGACACATGCTCACTCCTGCCTCGCCCTCTGCACACTTGGACGGACAGTTTGGACATTCTTAAATAAATTTCTGAAACTGATAATCCTTGTAGATGTAGATGCAGAAATCTGCACGGACATATATCAAAAACTACGGCCTATCAGTAACATCTCAGAACCTCTGAGCTCTATGTCTTAATGAAACTGCTTAGATTACACTGACTTTCAGAAGAAGGCAGCTACCGAAGATCTAGCCCCACCCTGGTAGGAAAACATAAGTGAGGGGCTCCACCTCTAGATTAGTATACAAAGACCTTCAAAGGCAACTTGGGTCACATAGGTGGTACAAGGCCCAGAGTCCCTTAAAATAGGACATGGGAGAGGACCCAACTGAGAAATGACTATTTCACATTAAAAGTCTTTCCTGAGGGTTAGAGAGATGGCTCAGTGGTTAAGAGCACTGATGGCTCTTGCAGAAGCCCTGGGTTCAATTCCCTGCACCTACATGATAGCTCACAAACACCTGTAAATCCAGTTCTTCGTCTGACTTCCATGGGCACATGGTACATAAACTACATGCAGGCAAAGCATTTATAAACATAAAATTAAAAAAATAAATCATTTTTAAAAAAGTCTTTTTTTGTATTTCAAGTTGATGGTAGAAGGCTGACATGCATGTTTTTCCTGCTCTGCTCATGCTATGGAAGTGTCCAAGAGGTTTATGGCCTAGACTAATCAAGAGAGAGAAGACAAACAGCTTCTTCATTTTACAGAAGGAGAAGTCAAAATTAAGTGCCCTGCATTAGCAGCCATCTAATAAAGAAGAGAAATTCCAGAATGCAAGCATTCTTGGATAAAGAAGATAGGCAGGAACACATGTCACCTTGTGCATACTACTTATGGTGCCTTGGAAAGGTGGGGGGGAGGGGGACAGAGAGTAATGCTCAGAAAGCAAGCTTGCTGTGGGATAATCCTTCTGTACACGATGAATATTTGTTGCTCTCATTTGATTGATTAAAAACTGCTTTGGTCTACAACAAAGCAGACTATAGCTAGGCAGCAAAGCCAAACTGAACACAGAGAGAGAGGGCAAAGTCAGGAAAGATGTGAGCAGCTACCCAAGAAACAAGATGCCAGCATAAAAGCCATGGCCATGTGGCAATACATAGATTAATAGAAATGAGTTAATTTAAATGTAAAAGCTACTTAATAATAAGCCTGAGCTATAGGTAAAGCAGTTTGTAATTAATATTAAACCTCTAAGTGACTACTTAGAAGGATGGGGTAGGACAGAGAAACATCCGTTTACACAAGCTGCCAGAATTCAGAATGGCATTACTGACCTATAAGTATTTTTTTCAAATTCATACAATACATGGATGTGTTCTTGTTGTTTTGTTTTGTTTCTGGAAAAACAGATAAGGAAATTATTCTCAAAAACAAATCTAAAATGTGTCTATAAAAGTAAAAGTCTCACACAAAGTTTAAACGAGATCTTCCTATTTTTAGGAAAGGTTATTTGTTAAGCAGAATTCCTAAGGTTGTTTTATTCTTGCCAATCTGGTACCAGGTCTGTTGCTCTATGTCAATTTCTTCTACTAAGCCATTAGCAGAAAGAAAACAAACACTTTATAAGGCCAGAGACAAACTGGAAGAGTACTAAGGATCAGAAACACTGGCACAGACCACAGCAGCAAAATAAGTGTCTGGTTCAACAGTAGGCAGAAATGAGGATTAAATGCTACCACTTACAGACATTAACCAAAATTAAGTGACCTGCACTAGCAGTTTGGTCTGGTCAGAAAGATAATCTAACAGGTTCCACTACGTCGATGTCTGAAGAAGAGGAGAATGTCCAGCTGTCTTAGAGCTCTTACAGTGAGGCAGGTGACAAGTCGCTGCAGTAAGAACACCAGACATCTTTTACAAGCTCATGTGCCCCCTGTTCTCATGCAGAAAGACTTGGGTGTGTTTTTAATGAAACTTCTAGTCTGTGGTCTCCATGACGTAACCCAAACAAATAACAGGAGCTGGCAGACTGAAGGGTCCAGACAATGGCGGGAAATAGTCACCAGGAACTTAGGAATTTACGGCACTCCCTTGAAAAACATCATCTCACCTAGCTGCTTCCTAAAGTGTGAAATACATGGTTAACTACACAGCAGACAGCCAACTGCACCTAAAACAGTGGCCTTGAAAGAGTAATGCTAACTTAGAAGGAAAGCAGTGAAGAAAGGCTGGGCTCTAACCAGAGAGCAGGACCAGGTGAGCGTTCTCCTGCACTTAGCAGACTTCCTGCACAAACAGCCTCCTCATCAAGGCACCAGGAGAGCAAGCCAGTAAAAGTGATAGAGAGCAGACAACCAAAGGATGAGGAGAGGGAAAGAAGGAATATAGATATAGATATAGATATAGATAGATATAGATAGATAGATAGATAGATATATTAAACGGCCACCTGATGAATTTTTAAACAAGCCATGGCTCAGTGGCAGACCACTGTACAACCATGCGGAAGGCCTCAAGTTCCACCCCAGCACCACATAAAGCACTGATCACCTGGACCCTGAAACTCTGTGTACAGAAACATGCCTGCCCTGGACATGGATGGATGGAATACACAAGAGCAGTAACTTGTCTGTTCCCAACTCTGCTGTGATCCAGTGACTCAAAGGGCCTGGCACACGGTAGGCACGATGTAGTTATTTGATGTCATGGTCAGTTTTGGGTCAGTTTGTCACAAGCTAGAGTCATCTGGGAAGAGGAACTTCAACTGACAAAATGCCTCCATCATATTGGCTTGTAGGCAAGTCTGTGGGGCATTTTCTTGACTAACTATTGGTGTGGGCAGTGCCACCCTTGGGTCTGATCATGAACCTGCAAGGCAGTAAGTAAGCAGCACTACTCTATGGTCTCTGCTTCAGTTTCTAACACCATGTTCCTGCCATAAGTTCCTGCCCTGCCCTCCCTTCATAATGGACCTGGAAAATGAAATAAACCCCATCCTCCCCAAGTTGCTTTTGGTCATGGTGTGTATCACGACAGTAGAAAAGCAAGTTAAGCCAGGCAGTGGTGGTGCAAGCCTTTAATTGCAGCATTTGGGAGGCAGAAGCAGGTGAGTCGCTAAGTTCAAGGCCAATGTGGTCCACAGAAGTGAGTTACAGAACTGCCAGAGCTAGAGCAACACAGAGAAACTCTGGGGACAGGGGAGCTAAAACAAATGAATAATGTCAAATGAATAATGAAGAGATTCCACCAGAAAAAATGCTACCAACGCTTATCTCAAAAAATGAAAAAAAGAAAGTCTGGAGAGATGGCCCAGGGGTTAAGAAGATTAGCTGCTTTGCAGAGAACCCAGGTTCAATTCCTAGCACCCACAGGGCAGCTCACAACTGGTACACATATACTGCATAGGCAGACATGCAGGCAAAATACTGATACACAGAAAATAAAATAAATAAATCTTTTTAAAAAAGAAAGAAAAGTAAAGAAATAAGAAGCCTGAACAGCTATGACCAGGAATTACACCATGAAGATAACGAGAATGAGGGGCCAGGGGCAGGTAAGACAAACCGCCCTGACTGTTCCCAGGGGCAGGTAAGACATGCCACCTTGACTGTTCCACAGTCTGAAGCGTGAGAACTCCCAGATCAGATGAAGCCATCCCCAACAAAATCACATGCAGACAAAAACTAGAAACTTCTGGAGAACTGTCACTAAGTAAGCTGGATCTAGCATGGGAAACCCATCTCAGACTTCAAGGATTACCCAACATCTAGAAAACTTTTAGCGTAACTAACCAAAGAAATAAAAGTAAAGAAGGTGCTGGAAAGACAGCTCAGCAGCTAAGAGCTGTACCCATCTCAGGTGGCTCAGGACCATCTGTAACTCAATTCCAATTAGGCACACGTGTGGGGCACATACAAGCATGCATGGAAAACACTTATATGCATAAAGTAAAAATAAGCGAATCTTAAAAAAAAAAAAAAAAAAAAACTCTGGAAAGCACACATCTATAATGCTCCCAAGCACAAGGCTTCCTAGGGAAGCAGCAGACTGACTCCGGCACAGGCCCAGTAGCATCCCCTGACTCCTCCCAACAGTGATAACCCTTCAACCCTCCCTAGCACGAGACTGCTGCACTCTGGCTTTGCGATTTAATGTGTGTCGCTTCGTGCAGATTTTAAGTCAACATCCTCCTGTTCTCTTCCTCTATTCCTGTACTCATATAGCAGGCAGGCGTTCCTCGGCGTTTACTGTTTCCTACTCCGTGTGAGTAGTACGGAGCAATCTGAACACCGTTCATCGAACGCTTGTGTGTGAGCACTGTCTCAGGTAGGTCAAGCTTGCGTGGGAACTTTGAGCCTTGAGGCTAACCCTAACTGCTGGGGCTATCTCACTTAGCAATCATCACAGCCACCCGTGAAATAAACTGGGAGACAGTAACCCCATTCCACTACTCACTCCAATCAGTAATCTAAACTGCACACATCACGAATAAGAGTAAAGTCGGGGGGGGGGGTAAACAAATAGAATTCAACAGCTATTGGATGGGGTTTAAAAAAAAGCAAATATGTTTCCAACCTGAGTGAGGAAAATGTTTAGTAACACCCACCCAGCACTTCCCCCCCCCCCTCCGAAGGTCATGTATAGAGCAGTCACACACGTCAGTGCTCATAATTGCTCAAGACGCCCGCAGTGCAAGTGTGATTAAGACACCTGCGGGCCGAGCGCTCGCCCTCTGGGGTCCATGCTGGCCCTCGGCCTTATTCGGCCACCCTCCAAGCGGTTCCCTTCTCCCTAAACCCTGCCCGGGAAGCCCAGAATCCTCGCCGTCAGTGTGAGCACATTCGCAGGTGCGGGTCAGCCACAGGCGGCACCGACCTCCGGTCTCCTCCAGGCCCACCTGAAACTCCAGGCCGTAGATTACCGGCGCGTCGTCCTCCATGACACACGGCTCGCCCTTCCGCTCACGCCTCAGAGCCCGAGTCCGGCCTCACCGGCGAACGGCCAGAATCCATTCATTCATTCCCCGCCGAGAAAAAGAGGCTCCACGCCCCGGGCCGGCTCCCTGACGGCTCACTTCCTGTTTTCTTCGTGGCGTCGTCAATACGCTCCTCCCCGACGACCAATGGCGGAGGCGCTTTTCTCGCGCGCATGCTCATTTGGATCCTCAGGCGGGCTAGGAGCCGCGGGGGCTCCTGGGTCGGAGGGCGGGACTGGGAGCAAAAGCTGCAGGACGGGCGGCCACTAGGGCGGCGCTCTAGCGTTCCCGACCTGCTCCCTGGAGCTTCCGCGGCTCAAGTCCTAAAGAGAGCAGCTTTATGGTTGGCAATGCTTAACTCTAAACATGGTCCTGAGCACCAGACCACTGCCAGCAGCCTTTGCTCCAGCCTCAGCGGCCGACTCTTAAACGTCCGTTTAAAGATAAGATGCTGCAAGCTTGCCGGGTGGTGGTGACGCACGCCTTAATCCCAGCCCTTGGGAGACAGAAGCAGGTGGAGCTCTGTGAGTTCGAGGCCAGCCTGGTCTACAAGAGCTAGTTCCAGGACAGGAACCAAAGCTACAGAGAAACCCTGTCTCGAAAAACAAAACAAAACAAAAAGATGCTACAATTTTGAGTCAAGACGGCAGCGGTGAACGGGAGCCGTGAAGGGCAGCTGTGTCCATTTCCCATGAGAGACCAGTCCTGCACAGCGACACAACTGCGCCATGATCTATACTGCCCAGAGCTCCCACAGGCAGAAGTCTCTTAAGTCCTGTTCTGGCATGGAGAGTACTGGAAGATAAGAATGCATCCCAGGGAATCCACTCGACTGGCTCTATGGAGTTCAAGATCCACACACGTTTCTTTTGTGTGTGTGACTTTTCCCAATATCTCGTACTGACCTTCATGACAGCGGTTTATATGACACTACCATTAGTTCCCTTAGCAGTCATCCACTGGTCACCTCTGTGTCCAACATCGTGACTTTCAGGGGAAATCTCTGGCCACTGTCTTCCACCAATCGCAATTCTACAAATGTCATCAGTTATAGCAGAGGGTTCGCCGCTTGGCTGTAACCCAGCTACCCAATGCTGCCAAAGCATGCTTGAAAAGTGTAGAGATTTAGATTTACTTCTTATTCTTACTGTAAAAGTCCATCCAATTGTTACCATGTAAGACAGCAGAATTTAATCAAGGTAACCTGAATCTATGTTCCCAGCTGTCACTCATCACTGGCTCCAGAATAAGCCCTTAATCCCCTTTGAGATGAGAGCTGTGTTTTCAAGCTGTCACAACCTTTTTCTGAGATAACACCAGAAATCAAGAAAGCGGAGTCCTTGACTGTAGAACCGTAATCAGTCAACCCACTCAAGCAGGCGGAACTGACTCTTGACCATCCCTACCCCCCATCTTTATGGACATTAGCACGCACTGCCACAGACACAGGTGGGGAAGTGGAGACCAGCAAGCGCAAAGACAAGGTCCTAGGGGAAATCATGCTTGGTTGGAGCCAGCCCCAAGGGCAGATGATTTCCTTCAATCACTGGGCCCACCCTTCTCGCTCTCCAAATGTTTGGGGCTTTATGTCCCGCCCACCGCTCATGGACCGGAATTGTGCCTGGCTTCCGGCTTCCAGTGGGAGCTCCCGAGCTGAGCCTATGCGGAAGTCGGGCTTTAACTAGCCAGCAAGCGCAGGCGCACAAGTTCATGGGCGCTTCAATCTTTAGTCGGCTTCCGGTCTCCAGTCCTCTCTTCGGACCCTTTTCACCCGAGTGGGATCCGCCCC
Source organism: Alexandromys fortis (assembly GCF_014885135.2). Taxonomy (NCBI): domain Eukaryota; kingdom Metazoa; phylum Chordata; class Mammalia; order Rodentia; family Cricetidae; genus Alexandromys; species Alexandromys fortis. The sequence continues at coordinate 176,513 of NW_026068129.1, forward strand.
CGGGAGCGGGTGGCAGGTGAGGAGTGGGCCGCAGTCAGGAGGGGTCGCCGGGGCCCTCGACCTTCCGCGTGTAGTCACCGCCTTCTCCCGCGCCGGGTTGGGACCCGCCAGTCTGTGTGTGGCAGCCCCAGCAGGGATTGCCTGTTGACTTTAGCCAATTCTGTGCCCTCTGTGGTTTTGGACAAGGTACACGCCCTCCAGGCCTCAGTTTCTCGTGTACAGAGCGAGGTTCATGTGCATGTATAGTAGAAACCCGTGTTACATCACCATTGCTCACGGTGTGGTTTTGTTTACCCCAACTCCTGCTCCTGCCCTCCTCGGTGTCTCATATCCCCACACTTAAAACACCGCGGTAAGCCAAACGCGAGGGGCCTTAGAGGCGGGCTTAACCTGAGCAGTGAAGAGTGAGTCGTGTTGGCTGGGCAAAGTGTTTCGTGCCTGTAAGCCCAGCGTTCGGAAGATTGAGACAGGAAGACTGCAAGTTTGAGGTCAACCTGGGCTAAGTAGGGGGACCCCCGCATCTCCAAAAGAAAAGGAAAGAAGGAGAAGGAAATAGTGGTGGAAAGAGCACTGATTTCAGATAATTGTCTTCTGACTGTACACACACAAATGAGTACAAACAGTAGGATGGGGTGTTGATGCTGCACCTGTACCAGCCTTTGGGATGTGGAGGCAGGAGGATCAGGAGTTCAAGGTCAACTCTGTCACGTAATTTAACGCTGGCTTAGGTTACCTAAGTCCTTGATTTATAAAAACAAATTCTCACACATAAGAAAAAGCTAAGTAAAGTCAGGTGTGGTGGCACACACTTGGGGGAGGGGGGCGCCAGAGGCAGGCAGATCTCTGTAAGCTAGAGGCCACCCTTGGTCTACAAAGCAAGTTCAGGACAGGTAGGACTGTTACACAGAGAAACCCTGTCTGGGGGCAGGAAGCTAAGTAAAAACAAAAATATCAGCCAGCTATTATGTAGTGAAATTGGGGTATATGTACACTGTTGCAGGGAATGGAAAGGGCTTCTACTGAACTGGAAAAACTAGTTCCTTGTTAAAATAATAAAGTGATTACTGTCAGTTGGTGGTGGCATATGTCTTTAATGCCAGCACTCTGGAGGCAGAGACTAGCAGATCTCTGAGTTTAAGGCCAGCCTGGTCTACTGAGTGAGTTCAAGGATAGCCAGGGCTACATAGAGTAACTCTGTCTCAGAAAGCAAAAACACAGACAAAAAACATGATTACCTTCTGATCTAGCACTTCCATCTCTGCCCATTAGAACAGGATATACCAAAGAACTGAAATTAGAATCCCAAAGATACATACATTCACACATCCTGTTCACAGCAGCAGTGTGCCCGGTCCCTAGAGGCTAGAAGGAACCCAAGTGTCTGGTAATGGGTAAATGGATAAACAAACTGCCACATGCCTGCAGTACATGTTAGTCACCTGTCAAAGGGAAGGAAAACCCATACCTGCTGCAGCATGGATGTTGGGTACAGTGTGGAGAATGATCTATGATAGCCATGATCCCAGTTCAAATGGGTGATCATTTAGCAAGCAAGAGAGCAAGCAGCATGCAGCAGACAGAAGAACAAGCAGGCAGCAAACCTCATCCAGTCAGAGCCCACAACGTCCACCAGAGAAGACTGAAGGAGTCCGAGTGTGAACAAAGGACATTAAATTAGTACTCACGACATCCTGCAGAATCTGCTGGGGAAGTGCCAGTCATGCTGGAGTCCTGGGCAGGGCAGAGCGTCCTTCATGAATGAGTTTCACGGTGTCTCTTGCCAATGGTTACCTTCTGTCTCTTCTCAAGAGCATGTTTTTACCGTCAAGATGTGTTATTGTTCTCAGCCTGTACGTAGAAAAGGGCCCTCGGAGGACACTATGAGGTAGACATGGTTGGGCCTGAGGGGGCAGGGGTGCGGATCCCGCAGTCAGGGCAGACAGCACTTGGGCACTGATAACTATATATTACAGTAGATGAGTGCTTTATGAGTCTATTTAAATGTGCTTCCTGGAAATTTAAAAGCAACAGGAGTAGGATGTTGATTGTCCATGTGTGAGTTGGGGGTTGGGTAGTGGTATATGTGTTGCTTTACTGGTTAATGAATAAAGGTGTTTTGGCCAGTGACTTAGCAGAGTAAAGCCAGGCGGGAAATCCTAACAGAGATATACAGAAAGAGTAGGCAGAGTCAAACAAATGTCTTGTAGATGACGAAGGAGGCAGATGTCATGGAGCTGCCCAAGAAGTAAGAGGTAACAAACCACAAGCCTCAAGGTAAAATATAAAATAATAGAAATGGGTGAATTTAAGATGTAAGAGCATTACGCCTGACACATTGGCCAAACAGTGTTGTGATTAATATGGTTTTTGCATGATTATTTTGGTCTGGGTGAATGGGAATGAACGAGCAGTCTCTGCTTACAGAGTAGATTTAATGGGTATAGAATTTTTGTTTTGCAAGATGATCAAAATCCTAGCAGCTGATTAGACAACAACGAGAATGCACAAACTTAAAATGCTGAGCAATGAATTTGTGTGTATTTTATCACTTCAAAATAAATTAGAAAAAAAGAAATTTCTAATTTTATATTATTTGGATATGAAACTATTAAAACCTTTGTTCCACTGAGCAACAAGATCTAGGTAGCACAGCCTATCATCTCAGAACCGCAGAGGTTATGAGTTCAAGTCCACCCAGGTTATATGAGATCCTTTCTCAGAAAAAAAAAAAAAAGCAAGTTACTTGCCAACACTAGAAACAGACAATGATGCAATTTGTGACTGCCTCTGTTTTCAGGCAACATGGAAAAAGCTAACGATGGTGAACAGAGCCCAAGCGAGACATCTTCTCCAGCCCAGGCAGGACCTGAACCTATCCCTGGGGCAGCGTCTAGGGAGGAGGGCCAGCTGCTGTATCACGAGGAGACCATTGATCTCGGTGGAGACGAGTCTGGATCCGACGAGAAGGAGCCCTTGTCCGAAGACTCTCGCCGCTTTGTCGATAAGCTGAACGAGCACATGATGGAGAGCGTGCTCATCTCTGACTCTCCGAACAACAGCGAGGGTGACGCAAGTGACCTCTGCTGTCTGCAGGATGTGGCAGAGCCCCCAGGAGGCGCCACTGATGGCAGGCTGCCCAGCACCACAGACAGAGAAGGGGCGGACACTCTGAGCAATGGCAGTGAAACCGATGGAGACGATACACCCAGAGACGTTTCAGACATGACTCCCGATAGCAGAGCATCTCTGAAAGAAGACTCAATGCGGGAAGATGTGCCGGGCATGCCTGCGCTGGAGAAGGCTGGCACGGAGGACGTGGGGCCCAGGGATGGCCAAGCTCACCCAGAGGAGCAGATCTCAGAAGCATCATCCAGTCTGTCCTCCTCCAAAGATGAGCCCGTACCTGTCTGCACCATCTTCAGCCAGGCCACCTCCACTCCCTCCCAGCCGAACTTGTTTCTGCAGGATGGCTTCGAGTCCCAGATGGTGAAATCTCCCAGTTTCAGTAGCGCCAGTGAGACATCAGCCAAGACCCCTCCTCCGATGGTCCAGCCCAGTCCCAGCCTGAGCACATTTTTTGGAGATGGCGTGAGCTCCAATTCCTTGGCCTCTGACTTCTTTGACTCCTTCACAACTTCTACTTTCATTTCGGTCAGTAATCCCAACGCAGGCTCCCCAGTTCCAGAAAGGCTATCTTCACTTGCTGCCCCCGTGGGAGAAAAGTCGCCAGAGTCCACCAGCCCCTCTTACTCTACGAGGGTGGAAAGATCAGAATCAGGTGTTTCCCCAGCACCTCTGGAGTCTGAGTCTCCAAAGCCATTCTCACAGATCCAGGCTGTGTTTGCCGGCAGTGACGACCCCTTCGCCACAGCCCTGAGCATGAGTGAGATGGACCGGAGAAATGATGCATGGCTCCCCAGCCCGGAGACCAGAGAGGTCCTGATGAAGGTGGCGACCCAGCAGTATGGCACCGTGTTCATAGACAAGGAGAACCTCACCATGCCTGGCCTCAAGTTTGACAACATTCAGGTAGGGTGCAGAATGTTTCTGTGTCTGTATCTTACCCCTTTTCATCTCTTCCTGGAAATGTGTGTCACGGGCTTGGTAGCAGTTACAACTCTAGCCTCCTAAGCAGGATCAATTTTGGAAGAAATTAAAGAAAGAATGCATTCTAGGGCTGGAGAGATGGCTCAGTGGTTGGTAGTGTTTGCTTTTCCAGAGGACTAGAGTTCAGTTCCCAGCACTTGCAGCTACCTATAACTCCAGCTCCAAAAGAGCCAATAGCCTTTGGCAGGGCAGGCATTGCACTCAAGTGCACATACCCCACCCCACCCCCAGACAGACAAACACACACACACATACACACACAACTAAAAATAAATGTTTATAAAAGAAAAGTGCCCTTCAGAGGTTTTGCCTGATAGTTGGAGATTAGGTCAGACCCCAGCGTAGGGCAATGGATGACTGAAGGAACTAAAGACCTCAGGATGGCTGTGGCGCTGGGTCTGTAACTTTCCAGGATTCTGCAATTCATAAGTTCTAATCCATTGGTTCTCAACCTGTGGGTGGTGACCCCCTTTGGGGTCGAACAGCCCTTTCACAGGGGTCACCTAAGACCAGCGGATAACACAGATGTTTATATTACAATTTATAGCAGAACAAAATTACAGTTATGAAGTAACAACCAAAATCATGTTATGGTTGGGGATCATCACAACCTGAGGAAGTGTGTTAGAGGGTTGCAGCATTAGGAAGGTTGAGAACCCTTCTAATCGGTCATCAGCTTTACAGGTGGCCTTTAGTGTGCACATGGCTTCTTCTGGGAACTGCAGTGTACACGGTGCTCATCCGCTGTCCTCCCTCCGACACCCGACACTGCAGTGGCTTGGGTGTCCTTTGTTCTAAATCAGCTTTTTAAAACACTTACATTGGAATTCGTTTACCAAGTGGCTTATCTCATTATCTAATTAAAAGTCTCCTATTTATGGGATAAATTTCTATTACTTATTTATTAGGCAACTTTGGTGCCAATTCAATTAAGTTAGAGAGGCCGTAGAGTGATGCTTGCGAAGCCGTGTTTGGTGATAGTGGCACCCCACAAGGACTTGCACGTTTTCATCCAAGCGCTCTGCTGATGGTGTCTCAGTTAGGTTTATTATTGCTATAATAAGACACCATAACTAAAGCAACTTGGGGGAAGAAGGGATCATTTCACTCAGAGTTCCATATAATAGTTCATCTTTCAAAGCAGTGAGGGCAGAAAGCAGGGGAGGAGCTGGAGGCAGGAGCTGATGCAGAGCCCATGGAGGCTACTGCTTGCTGGCTTGCTCAGCTTGCGCTCTATAGACCCCAGGGTGCCAGCCCAGGGATGGCACCGTCCTCCATGAACAGGGCCCTCCCCCATCAGTCACTGATTAAGAAAATGCCCGACAGGTTCACTGCAGCCTGATGTTCTGGAGGCATGTTCTCAATTGAGGTTCCCTCCTCTCAGGTGACTCCAGCCTCTGTCAGGTTGACATGAAGTTAGCCGGCCAGCACAGGTGGTCTTCTTTGCTTTTCATCACATGTAGCGAGCATACAATATCATAGGCGTTCACTGTGACATTTCCATACTCGGATAGCACGTCTTTTGCTCATATTCGCCTCCCATCTTAGTCTCCTGTCCTCTCTGTCACCAGCCAGCTTCTTTTCTCCAAAGTCCATTCTGCTTGTCATGGTGGACGGGGGGGGGGGGGGGGGGGGGGGGGGGGGGGGTTTGGTTAGAGTGGGGGGGGGGGGGGGGGGGGGGGGGGGGGGGGGGGGGGGGGGGGGGGGGGGGGGGGGGGGGGGGGGGGGGGGGGGGGGGGGGGGGGGGGGGGGGGGGGGGATGTGTGTCGTGTATGTTTTGATCTAGGCTACACATATGGAAGAGAATATAAGATATTTATCTTTCTCTTTTCCCTTCTAGTATCCTCTCTCGCTCCTCCCTCTTCTCCCCTCCCCCAAAAAAGTCCCCTTTCTACTTTCATTTCTAGTGTTTTTTTTTCTCATGGAAAATGTTTTGTTTTAGAAAGAAAAACAGAATCAAGGACTCTGTCCTGCTGCTTTGTATTAGAGTTATTTTATACGTACATGTGTGTAGAGAGCTATATATGTTTACAAACAGGTATGCAAATGTTTTCTGGTTATTAGATTAACATTTCTTCATGCAGCCATTAGAAACAGTCAAAAATCAGTAGAAAATGTGTGATAGCAACAGCAAATTATTTACTTCAGTTTTTTAATGTAGATTCCTCACTGTACAGAAACCGCGAAATATGTCTTTCATGTTCTACATTATCTCATTTAACAGTCTTTACTTGGATATTTTTCCCTACAAATGGCATGACTTTGTTCTGCCTTATGACCGCAGAGAACTGCAGTGTGTTTACAGACCATCTTTTCTTTCCACTCATCTGCTGGCGGCACCTCGACTGGTTCTGCATTTTGACTGTTGTGAGTCTGGTGTGGCAGTACAGGTAGATGACAGGTCTCTACATGCAGTGCGCATGAGTGACAGGGATCTCTACTACACATAGATGTTTAGAGATCTCTGTGAGGTGCAGGACACGTGGATGACAGGGGTCTCTGGGTTGTGCAGGACACGTGGATGACAGGAGTCTGGAGTGCAGGACTCGTGGCTGACAGGGGTCTCTGGGTGCTACAGGACACGTGGATGACAGGAGTCTCTGGGTGCTACAGGACTCGTGGCTGACAGGGGTCTCTGGGTGCTGCAGGACACGTGGATGACGGGTCTCTGTGGAGTGCAGGACACATGGATGACGGGTCTCTGTGGAGTGCAGGACACGTGGATGACGGGTCTCTGTGGGGTGCAGGACACATGGATGACGGGTCTCTGTGGAGTGCAGGACATGTGGATGACAGGGGTCTCTGTGGGGTGCAGGACACGTGGATGACAGGTCTCTGTGGGGTGCAGAACACGTGGATGACAGGGGTCTCTGTGGGGTGCTGGACACGCGGATGATGGGGAGATCTCTGTGGGGTACAGGACACACAAATGACAGGGATCTCTGTGGGGTGAAGGACTCGTGGATGACAGGAATCTCTGTGGGGTGCTGACTTCAGGTGCTTGACTTCCTTCTAGGGTAAACCTTGAATGACTTAGCTGAATTACATGTTGTTGTTGTTGTTGTGTTTGTTTTAGAGACAGGATTTTGGTACATAGCCCAGGTTGTGCTTGAACTTACTGCCTAACTCACGCTAATAACAAATTCATAGTTCTCTTGTCTCAACCTCCCGAGTCTGGGATCACAGTCCTGAGCCACCATATCCACCTCATGTAATAGTTCTATTTTTACAGAACCTCTGCACAGATTCCTATGATGTTTACACCAACTGCTGTTCTCAGGGCTCTTGCCGTCGTTCTGGGTGCTCTGTGTCACCCTGTGCTGTCTATATCTATCATAGAGATGACAAATTGTGTTCAGATCTATATCTGAGCTGAAGAACCGGAAGTTGCCTCTAATCATCTGGAAAATGCAAATAAAACCACAGAGACTGTCAGCTCATTCCTGTTGGGGTGGCTGTTAACAGACAGGCTGTGGCGATGATTGCAGTGAATGCAAATTATGAAAAGCAACATGGAGGCACTTGAAGATATTAGAACTGAAATCACCATATGATCCAGTCAGAGCTGAAGTCAGCAGCATAGAGAAACTGGACTCCGCGCTCTTTACAGCCTTGTGCACAATAGGGCAGTACAGTCAGCCCGAGTATCCATTTCCGGGTCCAGAGGTAAAGAGAACGTGGTGGGTGCGTGCAGGTGACTGAGTCTTTACAAAGAAGGGACTGCTGTCGTTGTGACAATATGTGACAGCATGAAGGGTGAGATGTGAAATGAGATAACTCAAGCAAAGAAAGATAAATGCCTCTTTTTAGGTGGGGGTTCAAGACAGGATTTCTGTGTAGCAGCCCTGGTTGTCCTGGAACTCTTTCTGTAGTCCACGCTGGCCTTTAACTCACAGAGATCCACCTGTCTCTGCTTCTTAAGTGCTGGGATTAAAGACATGCGCCACCACCACCCAGCATACCATATATTCTTGTTTAGAAAAGAAAAGGAATGAACTCATGGCAGACAGTACTGTAGAAGTTAGTGGAAACTGAGTCTGAGGTACAGCCATGTGAGAGAGGTCTAATGTGTAGTATGATGGCCCAGTTAGAATGCTGCACAGTTAGCTTAGAATGTATGACAGTGGGTTTTATATCACACACACTGTAGCTATGGGTAGTGATGGTGATTAATTCATTTGTGTTATTTGGTACACCGTATCCTATATTTAATTAGCAGGTTGGACACCTTGGATACATAGTTTTTGTGTCAGTTACGTATCTTAAAAGAAGAATGACGTCAGGTATAGTAGCACACTTATATCCCTGGATTTGAGAAATGGAAGCAGAGGATCAGGCTCAGCCTCAATACCAAGTCCAAGGTGGAACTGGGTGTGCTGGCTAGTTTTATGTTGCCTGGAACAGGTTAAAGTCATTTAAAAGGAGGGAGCCCTAATTGAGAAAATGCTTCTATGAGACCCAGCTGTGGGACATTTTCTCAATTAGCGCTTGACGGGGGAGGACCCATCCCATTATGAATGTTGCCGTCCCTGGACTGATGATCCTGGGTTCTATAAGTAAGCAACCTGAAGAAGCCATGAGCAATAAATCAGTAGGCAGCACCTTTCCGTGGCCTCTGCATCAATTCCTGCCTCCAGGTTCTGTTTGAGCTCCTGTCCTGACTTCCTTCAGTGATGGACAGTGATGCGGAAGAATAAGCCAAATACATCCTTTCCTTCACACAAGTTGCTCTCGGTCATGGTCATCGCAGCAATACTAACCCTAACAACCAAGACATTAGGCTATCTGAGAGCTTGCCTCAAAAAAATTAAATTAAAAAAACCACATTAAATAAAATAAAATGGTTTATATTTAACCATATTCCTTTCAACAGTAGAATTAGAAGACTGGAGAGGTGGCTGTGGTTGGAAGGGCTTTCTGCTCTCACAGAGGACTCACGTTTGATTCCCAGCACTCGGGGCAGGTGGCTTACAACCTCCTGTAACTCCAGGTTCAGGGACCCAACACGCTCCTCTGGCCTCTACAGGCACTGCGCATGGGGCATTCACTCACACAGACACAAAATGAAGCAGAGCTGGGAATCAAACTAACCAAACGGTTTAATTTTAGCAACTGGTCAAGAATAGCATTTTTGGGGACATGCAGATCTTTGAGGGTCTCATAAACTACCAGGTCCATAGACATTCCCTTACCGATGCATGAGTGTTGGACGAACCCTGCATTGAAGGGACTGTTTCAGGTGCTTGCTTTGCTAATACCATGTGTGACCCAGAGGATCCGTAGAGGAGCGGTAAAACTTGAAAGAACCCTTGAGTTGGAACTTCTCCTGAGCTGCATTAATCCAGTCCCCAGTTGCAACAAAAGTGACAGTGGCTGGATTGGGTAGGAGTTTGTGTCCCTGTAATAGAGAAGTCAGCTGAATATGACCAGGTCTGTGGGGTGGCTTTCCCCCCAACAAAAGTGGGTCCAGGCATCAAGATCCCCACTGTCAGGATGAGGGAAGAAGGGCCACGTGAGCCTTCCTTTGATAGGTATATCTACTGGAAAACAAAGTCTGTGTACCCTACCCTGTGCCCTTGGCCCAGGACTCAGCCTCTTGACCACAGCAGCCCACATATCAGAGTGAGTTGGGCAAAGGTAAGGTTAACACCTTACCTAGCAGAAAATGTCTAAGGTTCTCAAATCTAGAGTCAGCGCTATTGCTAAACTGTCAAACCCTATCGCTGTACCCACCATAGTGCATAAATGCATGTGGCCCGTGGCTGCACCTGCAGTGTGTCCAGCAGGTGAGTGGGTTCCAGATCTGTCCTGTGTTGAATTATTAGAAACCGTAGGCAGGGTTTTAGACAAGTAAAACTCATCATGTCGCCAGTGTCTGTGTCCTCTCTGTATGTGTCACGCACACCCAAGCTCCTATGAGTTATTTAGTAAAATAACAGTGTTGCAAGTAAGATGTGTTGAGTACAAGTGATTCTAGCCCGAGAGGCTGAAGCCGAGGACTGAGTCCACGGCCAGCCTGAGTGACATAACAAGGCATTTGTGCAAAGGCCTGTGTGTGGATGTATGCCACTGTTTCCTTAGCTTGTTTGTGGAAAATGTGTGCTTAGCTGTGTGATGAGTAGCTGAACTGGCTTCCAAAATTGGTGTAGCAGTTTGTGTCCTCTTCAACGTCGTTGATTGTCCTGGGAAGTTGGGGACATGTCGAAGTCGTTGTTCTGCTTCACAGTGCTGGTGGCTGCATAGTGCTATCTCGCTGGAATTTGAATTTGTATTCACTAGTCACTTCCGTTATCAAACTCTTTTTGGTATATAGGCCATTTTTTAAATTTTTTTTCTTGCATTTATTTACTTATTTGTTGGGAGGAAGCATATATGGAAATCAATGGACAGCTTGTAGAAAGGGGCTCTCTCTTTCTACCGTGTGATCAGGCCTGGGACCATCTTCACCCACTGAGCCATCCTGCCAGCCCTCAGATGCCAATGTGTGAAGTTGTCTGTTTAAAAAAAAAAATTGTCTTTTATGCTTTGGATATTTGTCTTACTATTATTGGCTGATTTTAAAGCTCTTTAACTGTTCTGATGGAAGTGAGCAATATTTATAGGAAATATTGTTCCCTATTCTGGACCTCGCTATTACATATTCTTCTGGTGTCTTTGAAAGCCGAAACCCTAATTTTTTATTGTAGGCCTATTAGTCCATGTGTATTCTCCCAGCTGTCATTAGCTTGAAATCCTATTACACAGTCATGTTTGAAGGCACGAGGGATACTTTGTTACTATCTTCTGGGGAGCTTCATGGTTCTCACCTTTGCTCTTCAATAGCTCTGGTGTGCTTCCTCCCAGATTGCTCTTAAGATTTAATCACTCTGGGGTAGAGAGATGCTCAGTGGTTAAGGGCACTTGATGGTCCTTCTGAGGATGGTTCAGCTCCCAGCACTAATGTGGCAGCTCACAGCCATCCATAACTCCAGTTCCAAGGGATCTGACACCTCTTTCTGACCAGGCATGCACATGCATACATGCAGGCCAAACAGTCATGCAGATAAAAATAAATAAATCTAAAAAGAACAAGATTTAAAGCTGAATGAGCCATGAGGCTGGACTGGAGAAATGGCTCAGTGATCAAGATCACTTGTTTTTTTCAGAGAACACAAGTTCAGTCCCCAGCACCCTGACCTTCAAGAACTACTCACGCCCCTCAGGAGAATGGTGTGGTGTGCTCATGGCTTTTCCTCCACGACTCCCATCCTTTCCAGGGTTTGAGGAGACCTCAGTTCCACCTGGATCCCAGCCCCACTGCAGCAGCTTCCTCTCCTCATCCTGGGGGGCATAAGGGATGTAATGTGTACGACTCCATCATCTCACTTACCCTCTTCACCGTCAGTTTAGGGACACCCTTAGATGTGTGGTGACAGCTAAAACATTGATTAGTCAGATATACCCTTCTACCCCGAGTCTCCTGTTGTAACTAATCCCTTTTTAGTTTTTACATTATTTATTCATTATTATCAGTGTGTGCATCGTGTGTGTACATGTTCCACAGAGCATATATGATGGTCAGAGACAACGTCATAGAGTTGGTTCTCTCCTCCACCTTTACGTGGATTCCAGGGACTGCACTCGGGTCACCAGGCTGGCCTGGTGCAAGAGAAGCGCTGTTACCTGTTGAGCCGTCCTGCACACACCATAACTAAACTTTAAGGAAAAAAGATATTTATAGTGTTCTCTCATCAATGGACAACATCACTAGGATGGAGATGTGTCCACCTGCCCCATCTGGCATGCAGAATTGAGTTTGCTTTTTGCCCAGCTCTCTGCCCCTGCCCCCCGCCAGCCCCAGGAAGTCTCTGTATCTGGCACAGGTAGCACTTTTACAGTTGATGGGATCACACTTGTCAGCCTTTTAAACACTCCTTGTAGATCTCTCAGCTGCTCTTGCGGCTGTGATAATTGAAGTATTGTACCTTATTCTCCAGAAGCAGGAATTACAAAATGGCTGCTATTGAATTTTACCCGAGTTTAGGAAGATGTGTGGCCTGGCCCTCTTCAAGCACCAGGCTCACCCACCACACAGGGGCAGAAACAGCACGGAGCCCACACGACCCTCCTGCTGAGGCTGCCGGCCTGCCTCTCTAGGTGCCTAAAGAGCAGACAGTGTCAACAGGACAGGAAGCATCATCTCCAGCAGGCAGGTCTGGGTTCCCCTCAGCCTGTGCACACAGTCTGCACTGTCAGGGCTGCTTGGTGTGAGCATACTGAATACTTGTCCCTTTTTGTTGTTGACTTGGTACATCAGTCACCTCTGTTATGTAGCCTTGGAGCATCAGGAGCTTGTAAAAGACATTGTCGCAGGACTCAGCACGTCCCATGCTTCATGCGAGTTAGTTTTTTTCTGTCATTCAAGTCATAGGCCCTTTTTTCCCGTGCAGCTCACATGAACCTTTTCTTCCTCCCTAAAAAACCTGGTCTGGTGGTGATTTTACTGCTTCTCAAAGGATAGTTGTATTCTAGAACTGGAATCTTCTAGAAGTTATGGCTTAGCTTCTGGCTGATTGCAGCTTTCCTATGCCAAGCCCATGAGCATTTCATTGTCTCTACCTCTCTTTCCCTTGCTCTTCCTAGGGAGATGCAGTTAAGGACCTGATGCTTCGCTTCCTGGGTGAGAAGGCCGCAGCAAGGAGACAGGTGTTAACCGCCAGCTCCGTGGAACAGTCTTTCGTGGGCCTGAAGCAGCTCATTGTAAGTAATGCACTAATTTCAGCACTTCTCTGATAAAGCCTGGCTTCCTTCACAGCCTTTCCCTCCCCCTAGAAGTAAATTGCTCTGAACACAGCACCAGAAGCTATTACACAGAAACCGTTGTCGGGTTCCCTGTCAGTCCTGAGCAGCGGAAAGCTCTCCATTAACATGCCGCTCATTTGACGTTCATTTGGTTCCATAAACTGATCCAAGGGCTGCAGACAGCAGAGACTCCTGCTAGCCAGAACAAACGCAGACAGCAGAGACTCCTGCTAGCTAGAACAATTGCAGACAGCAGAGACTCCTGCTAGCTAGAACAAATGCACAGCAGAGACTCTTGTTAGCCAAATGCAGACCGTTTACTTTGTTTTGTTTGTTTGTTCATTTTTATTTTTTGAGACTCACTGTGTTGCCCAGACTGGACCTAATTTCACAGGCTTAAGTGATCTGATCTCTTCAGACTCTTTTTTGGTTTTTCGAGACAGGGTTTCTCTGTGGTTTTGGAGCCTGTCCTGGAACTAGCTCTTGTAGACCAGGCTGGTCTTGAACTCACAGAGATCCGCCTGCCTCTGCCTCCCTAGTGCTGGGATTAAAGGCGTGCGCCCAGCTCTTCAGACTCTTAAGACAACAGGCCTGCGTCACCTTGCTCCTCTCTATGACAACAGGCCCACGTCACCTTGCTCCTCACTCTCTATGACAACTGGCCTGTGTCACCTTGCTCCTCACTCTCTGTGACAACTGGCCTGCATCACCTTGCTCCTCTCTATGACAACTGGCCCGCGTCACCCTGCCTTTACGCTCTTCCCAAATATGCTCCATTCACTCTGGCTTTACTGTTGAACTGCTGAGTTTCTAAACGTTTTCAAACTTCACCCTGTCCTTTGAGCAGATCTCTCTAATCTGCTAGTCCTGCTCTGTCAGCCCTACACAGGCTGAATTCTTTCCAGTAAATTCCTGGCTTGCGGGAGAGCTTCAGCAGCGTTGGTTGCTCTCCTGGGTTGTGGGGGAATGTCCTGGAAGTTGATGGCACATATCTCACATATCTCTTTTAGAAATCCTCAGATGGCCTTCTGGGGGCGGAGTTCTCCCAAATGGTAGCCTTATCTCAGACAGCGCCTCCTTCCCCTGCCTAGTTCATGAACTCTGATGTTGCTCCCCCATGGTGCCCATGTCCTAGTGGTCAGTGGGTGTACTGTAGGGAAGGGGTCTGGAAAATGAGAGAGCAAGCCCGCGCTCTGACGGTTTAGTCACTCTCCTGATTATGATGGGCAGTCTAAAGGGTTCAGTCACTTTGAAACTATGAGCGAGAAGTGGGTTTCCTGCTTTATTCCACTCGTTTTTCAGGCAAGAAACTTAGGACAGACTCATCCCAACTTCCAAGCCTGGCTCACTGTGATAGACTATCATTTAAAAATCTAAGATCAAATAAACCTTTTCCCTAAAAGGAGGAGGAGGGACCTAATTCCACCCAATGCCCTAGGTGTTCCCATGGTGCCCAGGTCCTCATGTTCTGCACAGCTGCACAGCCCCTACAGACCATGGTGTCTGATGGTTTTGATTATTGATTACTGTCACATGACATAGTATTTCTGAACTGCCAGCTGTGTGCACAGGGGGTTCTGCTTTACAAAGTAGCTACTAGAACTGGGCTCTGTGTGTGTGTGTCTGCCTGTCTATGTGTCCATCAGTCTGTGTGTCTGTTTCTGATAGACTTGAAATAAATTCCATGTTGTTTCTTCAACTAATATATGTTTATCCAGCAAACATGTGAATCTTACGGCTCTGAGAAGATAGCAAAGATTGCTAGCTCTTGCTCTCTGGCCTTCACTGTCACTCATACAGTGTACTCAGATTCAGAGGTCTGGCACTACATTTGTTAAACCTTCACACCCCAGTCTCACTAACCTATAGGGGCTCTTCCTCAGCATCTTCAGCCCTGACAGGAGAGCCCAGCTTTCCTTAGCAGGCAGTGAAGGTTGACTTCTGTCTCCTCTGTCTTCCACAGACAGCCTCCTGTTCAGAGCTTTTGTGCCCAGGACAAAGTCCTAGCTGTCCAGAGTCCGAAAGACCAAACCCTCCTTGCCTCCCTCCTCTACACTGCTTGTTCCAGAACACTCCAAACCCTCCACACCTCCCTCCTCTCCACAGTGCTTGTTCTAGAACACTCCAAACCCTCCACACCTCCCTCCTCTCCACAGTGCTTGTTCTAGAACACTCCAAACCCTCTGCGCCTCCCTCCTCTTCACACTGCTTGTTCTAGAACACTTGCATGGTCGCCACAAACACAGGTCTTCACTCAATAACCTGAAAGAGTGCAGAATCCCAGCAGAGACCTTGTCCTCTAACAGAAGCAGGCAGCTGTCACCATGGCAGGCATTTACCAGCCAAAGCCTAGGTCTGCTGGCAGCAGTGTGCCGTTCTTCTCAGCGTCTTTCACTACGCTACCAGGGTGTTCTCAGGAAGGTCGGTGACTCACGTGCTACGCTATGTTATATACATGACAATTAGGGTAAATGTCAGTCTCATGTCCCATCAATTCTCTTACTGAAATGATTCTCCGATGATTCCTGTGATTAAAAGCTTTTTGTAACTCAGCATGTCAACATGTGCCTGTAATTCCAACATCTGAGGCTGAGGTGGGAAGATTATGTGTTTGAGACCAGTCTGGGCTACGTAGCAAGACATTAGGAAAATAAGACTTTGTCAGAGAAAAAAGAAAGATGCTAGTTTTTTAAAAAGTCAGGGACAACTCATTTTGGTGTCTGTTTTTCTTCAGTTGTTGGTGAGATTGTAGGCAGCCATCACTGCGGCTCATGGGAGCTGGTATAGTGAGCAGACCTTTCCATGGTAAGGGACAGACATTCCCCTTCCTTCTATTTAGCCTTTAAAAAAAAAACCACTGTAGACTGTCTTGATGACAGACAGGTTTCACATGAAGTATGCCTTTATTTCCCAGTACTTCTCTGAAGTCACCCACGAGCCCTGTACTGACTGTAATCCATCTGCTTTCCGTGTTTCTACCCTCTGTGCTTATTCCCGGTATAAACACAGGCTTCTATTTTTCCCCATACATCGAAAATACTTGAGGTCATGGGAAATCTTACTACAGGTCCCAACCAAGAAGCCCTTTCAAGACAGGGGTGCATTTATAAAAGGCCATGGTGTTTAATTGTGTCCTAAAGGAAGCCCTACCAACTTTAAAGAGGAAAGAGGGTCTGAATATATTTTCTGAAGGCTCGTCATAGTGTTCTAAGATTGTAATTTACAGATAAGTGAATGTCACTGCCTGGGGAGAAGGACATTTTAATCACTCCCGTGGTGTCGTGGGCAGAATGAACAATGTCCTCAGAGAGCAAGCCAACGAGCTGTGCTTTCACCATTGGTTACTCAGATTAGTTAATTGTCCTCTCGCTGGACGATTTGTCTGAGCTTTGGGAATCAGAGATGCCTGTGTTCAGTTTTCAAAGAGTCTTAACTCATTTCCTAGTTTTTAAGAAGTAATATTTATTTAAATTTAGAAATTTTTCTCATACCAAACTAACTTCATCACCAGAGTGCTACAAGGCCTACCCAGTAGAGGCAAAGTTTCCACAAGATTTCCCGAAGCCTCGAGTTTTATGTGCCATGCTTCAGGCGCTGATTTTAAAAAGTATTTCTTTACTGGACATTTCCAACATCTCACATTGAAAATAGAAGGGGAAAAGGAAGATAGAAAATGCTGAGAACAGGAAGAAAAAAAAAACACTCAGAAAATTAGCATTTCAAAGCAGCAGGAGGATCCTAAGTAGCAGCCCTGGGGCCAGCAGTGTAGCTCAGTGGTAGAGGGATTGTCTTACATATTTGAGGTTTAATTCCAGCACCACTGCCACCACCCAAAAAGACCTAAACCCTGAGGAGTAACAATGACAAAGACAGCTGCTTGGGCCAAATCCAAAACTGAGTATACAGAAGGGATGGAAGATCTGCATTCAAGATCTAAAGAGTTCCTCCAGCTTAGGAGAAGTAGGCTAGTGAGGAATGAGGCAGAGACATGAAGAGGTTCCAGGAAATCAGGTGCCTGGTCACTGTGGGAAGAGCCCCGCTCCAGCAGCAGTTGTAGACGCATCAGCAGAGAAGGGGCGTCCTAACGCCCGCTGCTTGGCAGAGGTCAACAGCACAGCCAGGCCATAAAACCACCTCACAGAGCAGCTCGGGACATGGATCCTCTCAGTTAAGGTTTCTGCTGCTGTGATGAAACACCAGGACCAACAACAGCTGGAGGAGAAAAGGGCTCATTTGGCTAAAATATTCTGGGTTGAGGGAAGCCAGGGCAGGAACTTCGAGGCAGGAGCTGAAGCTAAGGCTGTAGAGGGTGCTGCTTACTGACTTGCTTTCCCATGGTTTGCTCAGCCTACTTTCTTATAGATCCCAAGACCTCCATCCCAGGGGTGGCTCCACCCACATTAATCATCAGTGAAGAAAATGCCCTGTGTGCTTGCCCACAGGCCAGTCTAGCGGGAGCATTTCCTCTGTTGAGGTTCCCTCTTCCTAAATGACTATAGTTTGTGTCAAATTGATATAAAACCAGTCAGCACATGGATGTTCTGTAACCTTTGACCCCACAGTTCTACTTCTAATGTTAAGTATTGGAAAACTTGGAGGGCCAGATGTGGTGGCTCACATCTGTAATCCCAGCAGGGGACTGGAAGATTGAAGAAAAAGATCCAGAGTTCAAAGCCAACCTCAGCTGCATAACAAGTTTAGGGCCAGCCTAGGGTACAACAGATCCTGTCTGAGAAATCCAAAACACCCAAAAACTCTGGGAGGAAGGACAGCTTAATGGCAGAGTACTTGCTGGGCATGCACAAGGCCCTGGGTTTGTCTTCAACACTACAGGACAAGGAGAGGGGAGGCATAAGGGATTATTATTGATGACAAAAACAGGATTCACAAGAGGCAAGGCCAAAAGCAAAGAACACCTAGAATCCAAGCCCTCCAGGAAGCTTACAGGCCTGAGCTGTGTATCAGACACATCTCAAAACAAAAGCAAGAAACCATAGCAGATTGTTAAAAAAAAAAAAAAAAAAAGTCCTGTGTACAGGTATAGAAAGACATTAGAAAGACATTCTAAAAATATTTCTTACAATCAGGCATGCTTACACACACTTGCAATCCCAGTACTGGGAGGCAGAGGCAGGCGCAGATCTCTGAGTTCATGTCCAGCCTGGTTACAAATCAAGTTCTAGGCCAGCCAAGGCTGCACAGTAAGATGTTATCTCAAAGGAAAAATGTGAGAAGGACTGGGAGCTGGTGGCTCAGGGCTCAGTGGGTAAGAGTGTTTGCTGTATAAGCATGGAGCCCAGGTTTAAATCCCTAGCAGCACAATGAGAGATGATCTCTCAGGGGAATAAAGCAGAGAGAAGAGGAAGACACCCAACTCTGGCCTCAACACACATGCACAAAAGACATGTGCACCTGTGTACATGCACACACAAAAAGCACATTCCTTACATATTTGTTGTTGCTTAAAAAAATGTTATTAAAACCTATAGTAGGCTGGAGAGATGGCTCAGCTGTGAAGAGCACTGGCTGCTCTTGTTGAGGACCAGGGTTCAATTCCCAGTCCCACATGGCAGCTCACAACTGTCTGTAACTCCAGTTCCAGGCGATCTGACACCCTCACACAGAGTATATACAGGTAAAACACCAGTGCAAGATAGATAGATAGATAGATAGATAGATAGATAGATAGATAGATAGATAGATAGATAGATAGATACCAGTGCAAGATAGATTGAGCGATAGATAGATAGATAGATAGATACCAGTGCAAGATAGATCGATCGATCTTTAAAGAAAAAATTTGTAATAATAAATAACAAAAGAAAATCATATTATATGCAGTCAATTAAACACTGAAATAACTGGAGTAACTGAAATAAAAGAGCCACAGTCACATTCATAAATACAGATAAATTTGAAAAGTGGCATTGGACAATAAAAGCAAATCAACAAGCTTGCCTAGATGGTGCTGGTTTATATTCACATGTAAAAACTGGCGGATGACACCTAAACCGTGACTCAGAAAGCCAGGAAAGCCAGGCAGAGTTGAACTCAAATCACCTAGCACCTTCCCTGCGTGTTCTCCCCGCACCTATTCCAAGTTGTCCTCTGTGTTGACAGGTGGGAGATCTCGTCTCTTGCTATCTTCCACGCCCTGGTAACACCCCCACACACACACACTCTTCAGGAACCCATGACAGGACTCCTCTGTCCTAGCTGACTCTCAAAGGTTCTAGTGGCAGATTAGTGAGGAGAACGGGCTATGGTCATGGTTGACTCCCGTGGGGACAGAAAGTTATTCCTGGGCCTGGAAATGTCTTTCAAACACAAAGTAAGCTTGAGCTAAATGAATATTCTGTATTCTGGCATCAGGAAATAAGGAGCTGGGAAGACAGAGCATGGAAGAGGTGAACTAGATCTACCAGCAGGCAGTGTGTGATTTCCTCTCTATCCATTGGTGACGTTTGTTTAAATAGCAATCTGAGGGAAACCACCTCCTCCCTGTTCCCCTACTTGTCTGTTGACCCAGGCTAGACGATCCTAATCACACCCACGATTGGTCCTGAGTTACTAGGAGTGAGCCTTTTCATGTCCTAACTCTGGGCCTTGGCCCTCTATCACAAAGGCCCTAAACATCCTGATAGCCCTGAGTCTCCTGAGAAATGAAGGTGGCAGGGCTGTCAGGCTGCTGCCCTGGGCTAGACTGTTACGGTAAGGAAGAACTGGGTCCTCGTGACTTCCAGTGTTTGCTGTCGGGTTAATGTACATTTCTGAGATTTAAATGCATACCATGTATAGACGAGCTACAGTGGTTACGACGAAATTCTAGTCAAGTGTCTGTAGAGCTGGTACTCTGGGAGGAGCCAGTGACACCCTCAAGCTGCTACGCTCTGCCCATCCAGTGAGGAGGCCCCTTCCAGCAGACTTACCCTTACTTATAAAATGAATAATTGAGACAATGAGTTTTGCTTCATTTTTTTTAGCAGATCTAGTTTGAGATAAAGAAGACAACTCAGTGTGGAATAACAGCAGGCTTTGTGGGGTTGTTAAGACATTCCACTATTTTTAATCATCTGTAGAGCACTTCATATCTGCAAGTTCCTTACAAATAATGTTGCCCACTTAAATGTTTTATTTGTGGTGGATACCCATACAGAGTGGTTATAAAATGAGATAGGAGCCTTAACTACATAAGAAGTGTTTTTAAAATATGTAAACAGATTTTTCTCATGTACATACTTTTGCCTACGCAAACATTTTAATTGCCTTGCTACTGTGTTGAGCAGATAACAACATACATTGTGGCATCATAAAACACAACATGAGGAGACTCCGTATCTACTACAGTCATCCCTTGGTATCCATGAGATGGTTTTCAGGAGCCCCACCGGCTGACCAAACCCTATGGGTGTTGAGCTCTCATGTCCTGCATCACGGGGTCTGCATGTTTCTCAGACGCAGCCCCGTGTCGCTGTCCCACTTCATTCCTTCCTTTGGTTATTGTTTTTTTTTTCTTCAATTTTTTTTCTTTATTTATTTATTTATTAAATATTTCAGTCTCTTCCTCACCTCCGCCTCCCCTTTCCCTCCCCCTCCCCCAATCCATTCCCCCTCCCTCGTCAGCCCAAAGAGCAATCAGGGCTCTCCCTCCCGTGGGAAGTCCGAGGAAAACCCTCCTCCGTCCAGGTCTCGTAAGGTGAGCATCCAAACTGCCTAGGCTCCCACAAAGCCACTACATGCAGTAGGATCAAAGACCCATTGCCATTGTTCTTGATGTCTCAGTAGTCCTCATTGTCCGCTATGTTCAGTGAGACCGGTTTTAACCCAGGCTTTTTCAGACCCAGGTCAGCTGGCCTTGGTGAGTTCCCGATAGAGCATCTCCATTGTCTCAGTGTGTGGGTGCACCCCTCGCGGTCCTGAGTTCCTTGCTCATGTTCGCTCTCCTTCTGCTCCTGATTTGGACCTTGAGATTTCAGTCCGGTGCTCCAATGTGGGTCTCTGTCTCTGTCTCCTTTCATCGCCTGATGAAGGTTAATATTCAGGAGGATGCCTATATGTTTTTCTTTGGGTTCTCCTTCTTCTTTAGCTTCTCTAAGAACCCGAATTGTAGGCTCAATGTCCTTTATTTATGGCTAGAAACCAAATATGAGTGAGAACATCCCATGTTCCTCTTTTTGGGTCTGGCTTACCTCACTCAGGATAGTGTTTTCTATTTCCATCCATTTGCCTGCAAACTTCAAGAAGTCCTTGTTTTTTACTGCTGAGTAGTACTCTAATATGTATATATTCCATACTTTCTTCATCCATTCTTCAATTGAGGGGCATCTAGGTTGTTTCCAGGTTCTGGCTATTACAAACAATGCTGCTATGAACATAGTAGAGCATATATTTTTGTTGCATGATAAGGCCTCTCTTGGGTATATTCCCAAGAGTGGTATTGCTGGGTCCATGGGTAGGTTGATCCCAAATTTTCTGAGAAACCGCCACACTGCTTTCCAGAGTGGTTGTACAAGTTTGCATTCCCACCAGCAATGGATAAGTGTACCCCTTTCTCCACAACCTCTCCAGCATAGGCTATCATTGGTGTTTTTGATTTTAGCCATTCTGACAGGTGTAAGATGGTATCTTAAAGTTGTCTTGATTTGCATTTCCCTGATCGCTAAGGAAGTTGAGCATGACCTTAGGTGTCTTTTGGCCATTTGAACTTCTTCTGTTGAGAGATCTCTGTTCAGCTCAGTGCCCCATTTTATAATTGGGTTGATTAGCCTTTTACAGTCTAGTTTCTTAAGTTCTTTATATATTTTGGAGATCAGACCTTTGTCAGTTGCGGGGTTGGTGAAGATCTTCTCCCAGTCAGTGGGTTGCCTTTCTGTCTTAGCGACAGTGTCCTTTGCTTTACAGAAGCTTCTCAGTCTCATGAGGTCCCATTTATTCAATGAGGCCCTTACTGTCTGTGCTGCTGATGTTATACGTAGGAAGCGGTCTCCTGTGCCCACTTGTTGTAGTGTAGTTCCCACTTTCTCTCCTATCAGGTTCAGTGTGTTCAGACTGATATTGAGGTCTTTAATCCACTTGGACTTGAGTTTTGTGCATGGTGACAGACATGGATCTATTTTCATTTTTGTACAGATTGAAATCCAGTTTTGCCAGCACAATTTGTTGAAGATGCTCTCTTTTTTCCATTGTATAGTTTTAGCTCCTTTATCGAAAATCAGTTGCTCATAGGTTTGTGGATTAAAGTCAGGGTCTTCTATACGGTTCCATTGGTCGACTTCTCTGTTTTTATGCCAATACCAAGCTGTTTTTAATACTGTAGCTCTGTAATAGAGTTTGAAGTCAGGGATGGTAATGCCTCCAGACGTTCCTTTATTGTATAAGATTGTTTTGGCTATCCTGGGTTTTTTATTTTTCCATATAAAGTTGATTATTGTCTTCTCCAGATCTGTGAAGAATTTTGATGGGATTTTGATGGGGATTGCATTGAATCTATATATTGCTTTTGGAAGAATTGCCATTTTTACTATGTTGATCCTCCCAATCCAAGAGCAAGGGAGATCCTTCCATTTTCTGGTGTCTTCTTCTATTTCGTTCTTCAAAGTCTTAAAGTTCTTGTCATATAGATCTTTCACTTCCTTGGTCAGGGTTACCCCAAGATATTTTATGCTCTTTGTGGCTATCATGAAAGGTGATGCTTCTCTGATTTCCCTCTCTGTTTCCTTATCCTTACTGTATAGGAAGGCAACTGATTTTTTCGAGTTGATCTTGTATCCTGCCACATTACTGAAGGTGTTTATCAGCTGTAGGAGTTCTTTGGTAGAGTTTTTGGGGTCGCTTATGTATACTATCATATCATCTGCAAATAACGAAAGCTTAACTTCTTCCTTTCCAATACGAATCCCTTTGATCCCCTTATGTTGTCTTATTGCTATTGCTAGAACTTCAAGCACTATATTGAAGAGGTATGGAGAGAGTGGACATCCTTGTCTTGTTCCTGATTTTAGTGGGATGGCTTTGAGTTTTTCTCCGTTTAATTTAATGTTAGCTGTCGGTTTGCTGTAAATAGCTTTTATTATATTTAGGTATGACCCTTGTATCCCTAGTCTCTCCAATACCTTTATCATAAAGGGGTGTTGGATTTTGTCGAATGCTTTTTCAGCATCTAATGAAATGATCATATGGTTTTTTTCTTTCATTTTATTTATATTGGTTATTGTTTTTATTGAGCTCTATATTCTTCTCTGCTCCCCCCTTCCTCTCCCCTCCTCTTCTACCCTCTCCTAATCCCCATGATCCCCATGCTCCCAATTTACTCAGGAGATCTTGTCTTTTTCTACTTCCCATGTAGATTACATCCATGTATGTCTCTCTTAGGGTCCACTTTGTTGTCTAGGTTCCCTGGGATTGTGAATTATAGGCTGGTTTTTTCTTTGCTTTATGTCTAAAAGCCACTTACTTATGAGTAAGTACCTATGATATTAGTCTTTGGGGTACCTCACTCAATAGGATGTTTTCTAGATCATCCATTTGCCTACAAATTTCAAGATGTCATTGTTTTTTTTCTGCTGTGTAGTATTCCATTGTGTAAATGTACCACATTTTCCTTATCCGTTATTCAGTCAAGGGGCATTTAAGTTGTTTCCAGTTTCTGGCTATGACAAACAATGCTGCTATGAACATAGTTGAGCACATGTCCTTGTGGTATGATTGAGCATCCTTTGGGGACCTACCCAAAATTAGTGTTGCTAGGTCTTGAGGAAGGTTGTTTCCTAATTTTCTGAGAAATCTCCATACTGACATCCAAAGGGGCTGTACCATTTGCACTTTCACCAGCAATGCCCCGCATCCTCTCCAGCATAAGTTGTCATCAAACGTTCTACTGAAGTTATTTTTTACATCATTCTCTTCTGCTTCATCTATATTGGGGTGTTCAAGGCTTACTGCTGTAGAACCACCAGTATTTATTGGTGTCTTGTTGCTCTTAGTGGTGTTGAATGTGTTCTTTCCTTGTCTACTCATCTTTTCCTCTGATTGGTGTAGTTTGGGCTGAGTCTCTAGTGGTCAGTCTTCCAGGTGCCAGTGGGTTCAAGGCTCATATGGTTGTCCCTTGTGATGCAGTCAGAGCCATGCTTCCAGTCACCCCAGAGGTCACTCAGTGTTCCCAGAGGTAGCTCAGCACTCCAGGGGCCGCTCTGCAATTCCAGGGGTCTTTCGGGTCTGCTTCCATGAAGGTTGCTTGCTTGGGGCTGCACCCGCTGAGGCTCTGCCTTGGGCCTTCTCAGGCAGAGGGTGCTGGCATAGGCCTGCTCCAGCAAAGGCCACTGGCTCACATCTGTTCCTACAGATGTCCTTGGCTCAGCCTGCTCCTGCAGAGGTTGCTGGTTCTGCACTGCATTCCTTCTAACACCGAGGCCTACAAGTGTGTTGTAAGCAGCTGCTGGACTGTGTCGGGTGGGAAGTCTGGCATGAAACAGCCCACACATGGTTTTCTACCCGTCGTCCATCAGTAGCTGGTTGGATCCGCCTGCCTCTCTGGATATTTTGGGCCTGAAGGCCGAGTGTATCTCAGACTCAGCCCTGGGGCCCGAGTCACGAACTAAGAAAACGACACCCGGGAGCGTGCTGTGTTAGCTAGCAAGCTACGCGCTTGAGTCGGGGGCAAAATAGCCCCACGTTGGGCGCCAAAATGTAACGGCGTAAGTGAATGCAGACAGATTGTCAAAAAATAGACAGCTTTAATGGAGGAATAGACTTACAGAACCACCGTTCCAGCGGAGACCAGGAAAGCAGACGTGAGGGCTGGGAGCACGCTTGCCAAATTTATAGGCAAACTTTAGCCTGAGGCAAACACGCCCCCTAAGGGGTGGGACTTATCCCTACAGACTGGCTTACAGTTCAGCTTCAGTCCATTATCGCCATGATGGGAAACATGTTGGCATGCTAGCAGATCTGGTGCTGGAGAAGTAGCCAACAACTCTACATCTGGATCCACAGGCAGCAGGAAGAGATTGAGACACAGTGGGCCAAGCTTGAGCGTCTGAAACCTTAAAGCCCACCCCAGTGACACACTTCCTCCAACAAGGCCACATCTCATAATAGTTCCACTCCTTGTGGGTCTATGAAGGCCATTTTCTTTCAGACCACCACACCTAGACAGGCCTCGGACTCACTGTGTAACCTCAGACTGTGTAGGGCTACAGGCATTTGCTGCCATACCTAGTCCCATCACTCCTGCGTGAAATCCAGATCCTTCTGCAGTTGCTGCACTCTGATCAGCCCTGAGTCCCCACAGTCACCCTGGGCCATCCTCTGACTCCAGCCCTGCCTCCCTGCAGCTGTGTGGCTTCCTGAGTTCATTGTGCTCTCTGCCCACGCTACACAGGTTTCAGGGACACAACTTTCCCATGCCCACATGGGCCGTGTTCTCCCTTCATTCTGACCACTTGCTATTTCATAAGTCTTCCTCTACCATGATCCCAGGTGGCTTCTCCCATCTGAGTGACCGATCTTTGATATATGTGCATGAGCAAGCACGGATCTTCTCAATCCTTCCTGTGTGTGTGCACACATGCATGTCCAACAGATTCTTCTGTGACATATTATCTGGAATTGAATTGAATCAAACTTCACATAGTGCCAGTCTTCCTTGTGAGATCCTAGCGGTGCTGACTAAATGAACCACCTTTGCCTATTGATGAGACAGTATGAGACAGTAATGAGAAGCTGTCTCCAATTGTGTCTTCCTCAGATATCCAATCATGCCCACTCAGAGCACCCAAGAGAACCAGTGAAAGGTCTAAGTCATGCTGGCTCATTCTCTCTTTCTCCCCCTCTCTCCTCTCTCCTCCTCCTCCTTTCTCTCTCTCTCCTCCATGATCTACTGTGCAGTCAGTGCCGGTTACACTGAGAAACTACATCTAAGCATCTTCAAGTTCCCACATAGGTTAAAGCACTAATGTCCTGTAGCTCTGCCCAGTGGTCCCTTCCTGTCATGGCACAGGGGAGAAACAAATGTGAGAGCCCAGACAAATGAGCTGTCTGCCTGTCCTTGTTGCCAGCCTTCCCGTGCTTCAAGTGTGACCGAAAGTGGCATAAAGGAAATGTGTGTTGGTGGACAGTCCTGCCATGACTGCCTTCACCTTGTTCACTGACCATTCATACTGAGGAAATAGAATTGTGCTGAACACAGAAGACACAGTATCTTATAGATCATGATGCTCCTACAGCACAGATGTGTCTAACACATTTAACGTTGATTATACATCAACATGAGGGTCTAGAGGTATCTGCTACAAAGGGCATCCGTCTTCTAGATTAGGAACGAGGAGGAGCTGTCCAGCAACCTCCCCATGTTCTGTGCCTCATTCAGTTTTAATGTTGTGATCTGAATGTCTTGACTGACACCTGCTCCTTGTACCTTTTACTGCCAAGTCACATGGGCTGTATTGTCAAGTGACATTGGCCTATGTGCCAGCTAGCCAGCCGTCTTTGCCCTGGTTATTAAGATCTGGACGGCTCTGCTTCCTCAAAGGAAGAAAGTACATGTGCGGTTGACACCTGCCCCTGTTCTTACAGAGCTGCAGGAACTGGAGGGCAGCGGTCGACCTGTGCGGACGTCTGCTCACCGCCCACGGACAAGGCTATGGCAAGAGTGGGCTGCCCACCAGCCACACCACAGACTCCTTGCAGGTCAGCGCCCTTTCTGTCGTGTTGTTAGATGGTTTATCATCATGTGGGGGCACACAGGACTGTAGCCTTTCATGTAAGATGAACAGGGTAGGGATTCCTACATTCTGAACTTGATCTCCACGAGAGGTCAGTGGTCCTTCCTTCCCAAGTTTCCTGCATGTTTAATTCCTCCCAAGTGACCTGAAGGTCTCAGTCTCCAGCAAGTGTAGAGCTTACGTGTTCTAAAATGTGTGAAAAGAGAGACTTACACGGAAGGACACTCCTCCAGTGAGGAATAGCCTTGGAAGTCCTTCAGGCCCCCCCCCCCCCGTGGAGTCTTTAACTTCAGTTCAATGTCACCAGGAGTCCCAGAATGGACCGTGTCCCCAGACTCTGCACCGCTGAGAAGAGCTTCCAGTGGGCTGTCTGTGAAGCAGCCTGTGGCAGGCTTCTTGGTGTCTGCTTCCTTCCCACCGAGAGCCTGTGCACTTGGAGAACAGGGCAGTGGTCCCTCAGCCCCGATGCCCTCCATGTCCAGAGTCGCTCACTTGTGGACACGGTGTCCTGGCCGCCTTTCATGCTTAACTCTTGTTTGTCATGGCCAATGTGGTCTTCTCAGATGAAGTCCTCTCTCATGACCATGGCAGCTTCCTCAAACCCATGTTCAGTGCAGTCTCCCCACCCTGTGTGGGCCTCCCATGGCCAGTGCACACACCATGCTCACTTCTCACAGACAGCCCTCCAAGCCTGTGACCACACCCTTCCCTGTGCTCGCAGGGCCTCCTCAGATCAGCCCTTCCATTCTGAAGGGCCATCTTCACGCAACCTGTGTGCCCCACCCCTCGCTACGCTTCCCCACTTCCATGTCTCTACTCACCCCACTGCAGAGTCCCCACAGTCAGAGGGCTGTTTTTTCTACCGCTGTTTCCACAAGCCCCACCGCAGAGTTCACCACAGCATGGTTCCCTGTAATAAGAGGGGCTGTTTTCTCTTCAGAAGCTGTTGTGATGCTTAGGCACACACCTTGTATTATTGAATTAGACTCAGTGAAATGAAACTGTTCACATTGCTGCTGTGGAGCTCAGCATATTTCTGTAAACACGGAACCTGTGCAGATGTGAGGACAAGAGTAATCTTAGCCCTGAGTCCTGACTTCCTTGTAGTAGAGGTCAGGCTCCACACAAGGTCTTGCAGACAGAGCTGACATGGGGTGACCTTCTGTCCCGTCCTGCATTTCAGCTCTGGTTTGTGAGGCTGGCACTGCTGGTAAAGTTGGGCCTTTTCCAGAATGCTGCAATAGAATTTGAACCCTTCGGAACTCTGGACCAGCCGGACCTATACTATGAATATTACCCACACGTGTACCCGGGACGCAGAGGTAAGGGGCAGTCCTGCGCATCTGTGTATTGTATATATCCGCTCTGCTTTGTTGTGGCTTATGCAAAATTGATTTCCTGGGTTTTCCTCACCCAATCTTGAAAAACTAAATCAGTAGCCTTGCACAAAGCCCGAAGCTATAGAATCTCATGCCGTTTTTGTGATTGGGCTGACCTGGAAGAACTTATTGGTGCAGGCTGACCTGGAAGGGTCACTTAGAAGCCGCCTGGCCAGCACCTGCTAGAACCTGTTGCTCACTGTTCTCCAAGTGTGCACTGACATTATGCCATGGCATAGCACAAGTGCACATGTTCTTGAAATAAAAGCAAAGATCCTTGAGACATTCTTATATTTTTATCCTGACAGCTCCTGGGAGTCTCTGTTTTTAATTTATCTTAAAATTTGGTTATAGCAACTAAGGGCATCACAGTCTCTATCATTGTTTGGAATCACCAGGCCATAGCATGGGCTGTATTAGAATAGGGGCAAGACTAAGGATGGAGAGAAGGGAAGGAAAACTCTGAATCCTTGTGTCAAGCATGGTTATTTGGATGAGTATGCTTGGTCCCCAGTTGATGGCACTGTTTGGGAAGGTTTAAGAGGCATTGCCTTGTTGGAGAAGGAGTGTCATTGGAAGTGGGCTTTGAGGTTTCAACAGATACTAGTTCTTCCCAGTGTACTGCCTTGTGGCTGTAGATCAAGATGTGAGCTCTCAGCTGTCCCTTTGCTCCACTGCCCTGGACTCTAGTCTCTGAAAGGATAAGCCAAATCGAGCAGTTCCTTTGATAAGTTGCCTCAGTCATGGTGCCTCACGGAGGTGTAGGGTCTTACAGAGACAGCCACACTGTGTCCCTGGAGAAAGCCATTTTGGAAGATGTCTTCTGACCAGCTAGGAACTGGCTGCTGGGAGCTGGGCCCTTCAGTTGCACCTGCCTGGCCAAGGCTGCCTCCCACTGGTGTCTTTGTGCTTCAGCACCCTCAATCACAGAGTAAGGTGGGAAATCCTGCACTGAGTAGAGACGCTGTTATATGTAAGTGGCTGTGCTGTAGCTGGCACAGCAGTGATTATGCACCTACTATTCTGTGCTGTTTTGAATTCACTCGTGATTTGTGCCATCCTTCTGTGAGGCTGGTGGGCCTCACTTGTGTGCACCCCACTTGTGCACCCTAGCAGCTCTACAAAGAGTCACCCTGGTTGTCAGAAAATGCAGCTGGCAGAATCAGGCAGGACCAAGGGTGTAAAGACAGAGTCGGCGGCAAGTGTTAAACCTTAAATTCACATCAGCATTTAGTTCTTGTTGGCTGACAAATCCATCGAGAAAGCTGGGCAGATAACGTGTTCAGCTGCTTTCTGTGTTGTTTTTAAGCTCAGATCCTGAGGCGTTGAAGGGATGTGAGGAGAGTGGAGTAGGTGGGTCTGTGTCATTGGCCTGTTCTGTCCCCTGTTTCTGTTACCTCTCATAAAATAGAGCTAGGAGGAGCTCATCCTTTTTAAACTCAAGAGAATGGGATCCAAGGTCGGCTTGTAACTGTGTAGATCAGGTTAAGCTGGTAATGTTGCTTCTGACTAGAAGAACTTAAGCTTGTAAGGAGGATCCACTTAAAATAGAGCTTAACTCCAAGCCCTATCAGAAGTGGGTTTGTGAGTTTGAGAAGTGAACCAGCATACCGGACAGATTTCATATCAGACAGACTGACCTCAGAGGTCGATCTCCAATCCTTAATGGCTAATGCCTTTCACTCAACCAGGGCCCAGTCAATCCCTTTATCCTCTGTACAAGCAGGGCAGCCAGGTGAAGAACTACAGCCAGGCTCTATGAGGTGCGACATCTAGAAGCCATGCCCCCCACACCCCACTAGCAGTCAGAGAAGGTGGGGCAGAGGCTCCCCTCTAGTGAGTCTCCCCAACCCCACACTGTAGCTGGGAAGGTACCTGCTGTGTCCTGAGTGCCATCAGAGTTGTCAGTTTGCCCTCTCCATGGATAGGTCACCCGCACCCTCCCAGTGTCCATCAGTCCACTCTACATCCATTCCCAAGAGACATCCCCATGTACAGAAGAGAGATGCAGCCTCCTGTAGTGATTCAGGGGTGCTTTCCAGCCTGGGAGCAGGCAAGTGTTACTGATGCTGCCCCACTCTTTCCTCATCCCTAGGTTTGTACTGCTTGAGGGTCTTCTTCCCGTGTTAAGGCAGTGAACACTGGGATGTTGTTCAGTAGCTTAGCTGATGTGAGGTCCTGGGCAGTGAGCACTAGAGGTTGGATTTCAATGACTTGGCACATATGTGGTCCTAGGCAGTGAGCACTGGAGGTTGGAGTTTATTGACTTAGCTCATACAAGGTTCTGGGCAGTGAGCACTGGAGGTTGGAATTCAGTGACTTAGCACATGCGAGGTTCTGGGCAGTGAGCATTAGAGGCTGTATTTTTTTTCCCACCATATGTATTTGTTACTTTTCTGTTGCTGTGTTGAAACACCATGTCCAAGGCAACTTACAAAAGAAAGGGTTTAAACAGACTTCTGGTTCCAGAGGGTTGGATGGAGATGTGAGAGTGCATTTTAGGCAGCTAGCACAGCAGCTAAGAGCTCACATCTAAATCCACAGCACAAGGCGAAGCTGTTTGAAACCTCAAAGCCTATCCCCAGTGACACACCTCCTCCAATAAGGCCACGCCTCCTAATCCTTCCCAAACAGTTCCACCAACCAGGGACCAAGCATTCAAATACACAAGATTATGAGGCCATTCTCATTCACACCACCATACCACACTTCCCTCACTACTGTGTTAAAATCACTGGATAAAGTAACTTAAGGAAGGACAGGATATTTTGACTCAGCATTTCAGAAGGGACATAGCCCATCCCGGAGGGGAAATATGGTGTGTGAGACAGCTGGTCACATCTCATCTGCCATCTGCCTGCCCGGAGAGTTAGATGGGATGCTTGGGCTCTGTTCATTTTCTTTGAATTCTTTGGACCTCCACCCTGGGGATGGAGTCACTCACATTTAAGGTGGGTTCTCCCACAGCAGTTAAACCTTCCTGGAGATGTCTTCACAGGCAGGCCGAGAGGGTGTCTCCCACATGATTCCAAATCCAGTCAAGTCATTAATTAAAGTTACCTAAGTCACCCAAAAGGAGGAGTGGCCCTGTTGTGTACAGATAGCTCTGACAGGTTAAGGACATCAGTGTGTTTAGAAACTGGGGGAAAAGAGTTACAGCTAGTCCATTTTCCTTGATGGCTGTGATCCTCAGGAGTTAACCAATTTTTCTCATGAAGAATAGCTGTTTTCCTTCAGCCTAAGAACCATTTCCTCAGCCCTCCTCACAGGCAGAGGCCGGTCCCTCCTCTGCTGCACTCTACCTTGGCCTCAGGGTTAAGAACTAGTTGTGATTAGGTTTTGTCTGTGACTAACAAAGCATAGAACACGAACCACAGAGGTTCATCTCTCAGGGGCACTGAGCTTCCAAGCCAGTAAGCATATAGCTTCACGGAGAATCTGAACTCTTCCTGGTGACATCCCATGAATCGCAGATGCAGAGTTACTGTTTCATATCAATGGCTGCTGAAACTTGACACAGGTATTGGAGGACTCTAAAAGGCAGGTGTTTCCTGAGGAAGTGATAAAAAGCTCAGCTCCCCTTGGCTTCTGACCACCACTGTCCTGCTGTCCAGTATCATCATGTCTATTGCTCAGGAGTGCAGAGACTTCTGTGGGGACTTCCATGAAGAACAGGAGCAGCTGTTTGAGTCCAGGTGTAGAGCGGCCCTTTGTCACTGTACAGTCTGAAGCTATGTTCTCCAGGTGTGCAGCCTGAAGAGTATGCAGATGTGAAGCCTGGAGAGCATGCGGATGTGCAGTCTTAGAACATGCAGATGATGTGCAGCCTGTAGAGCATGCAGGTGTGCAGCCTGTAGAGCATGTAGATGTGCAGCCTGTAGAGCATGTAGATGATGTGCAGTCTGTTGAGCATGCAGATGTGCAGCCTGGAGAGCATGCAGATATGCAAACTATATTCTGCTTCTAGCTGAAATTAAGCGGCACCCAGGATGTGGATGAAGGGAAGACAGGAGTTGTGCATCATTAAGCAGCTAATTTGAATTATGAAATGGACATAAATCTCACGTGCTGGAATGTTAACATGCATCCACAGTGATAGGCTGGACGCTTATTTGTGGCATAACAAGCATAAATGTAAGAATTTGATTCATTCATTTCATTTTAGCTCACAATATATAAGCAAAGCACATCATTAAAATGTGCTTTAAAAAGGGGGAGGTTATAGTCATACAAACAAATAACTTTTATGAACAGGCTTTAATATATTTCATTTAAGATTAGGCAGAATTTGTGCCCATTCCGAATGCTCATAACAAGACTTGATGAGTTGTGTGTGAAGCTGATGAAGCTGAGGTTTTTTTTGTTTTTCATTCACGAAAGGGACAGTGCTGTGTTTGATATATTTGTCAGACAGTTCAGCAGATCCTCTCCAGTGTTCAGCTGTGAGTTCCAGCTGCTCTGCTGCACAGGTCCTAGGCAGTGACACTGGAGGTTGGAGTTCAGTGGCTTAGCACATGTGAGGTCCTGGGCAGTGAGCACTAGAGGTTGGAGTTCAGTGACTTGGCACATATGAGGTCCTAGGCAGTGAGCACTGGAGGTTGGAATTCAGTGACTTAGCTCATACAAGGTCCTGGGCAGTGAGCACTAGAGGTTGGAGTTCAGTGACTTGGCACATATGAGGTCCTAGGCAGTGAGCACTGGAGGTTGGAATTCAGTGACTTAGCACGTGCAAGGAGAGCAGCCCCAGTGCCCACAGTACTCTGGCCTCTTCCCCCACACTTACTGCTCTTTCCTGCCAAGGCTGCATGTCTTTCCCCAGCACTGAGCCCCCTGACTCCAGCTCTCACTGCCAGTCCTGCCCTCTCAGCAAAGCCCTCCAACCAGGAACTCCCATATTCCCCGATCTAGGTGTCATGTGTTCACACATGTTCGCTGAACATGCTTGTTACCTGTTTCAGGAGCCTGTCTCCCTTGGTTCCCTACTTTTCCCAGGTTGCTCAAATTCCTTCCCAGGCAATAGAAACATCTATCCCTCCTCCTAAGGTCCCAAAGACACAAGAGTCACAATCCCCACCCCAGTTCACTCTGGGGACTGCTGGGTTTACTGCAGCTCTTACAGAACAAGGTGAGGGGTTACCTACAAAGGCATAGGTGACCTACAAAGGCATAGGTGCCCCTCCGCTCAGCGGGCTTCCCCATAGCCGCGTAGATGGAGCCCCTTCCTCTAGTCCTCCATGGCCTACATACTCTGGCTCCTTCTGAGGCTGTGTTCATTTAAGGCAAAGATTCACATAACGGGTGGTAGGAAATGACTGGATGGTCAGGGAAGGGGTGCTGACCCCATCTTTCAGGGTGGGGTGTGAACAGACAACAAGATGGTGATGGCTTGACTCCCAGCACAGTCAGAACACACCTGTGCCTTTAGGATGCACAGTTAGCCTCTTTCCAGTGTGGGGCTCTTACAAAGACTAGTGTAGGCAGCACTGCACGTTCCTCTGTGTGAACATCCATGGGCTTCTCCAAGGTCTGAGTTAAAAGTGGTTTGGCTGCAATCTCTTGTGCCTGAGTTTTCAGCTTAGCAAAAGGCCAGATTACTGTCGAAGCAGC
Source organism: Alexandromys fortis (assembly GCF_014885135.2). Taxonomy (NCBI): domain Eukaryota; kingdom Metazoa; phylum Chordata; class Mammalia; order Rodentia; family Cricetidae; genus Alexandromys; species Alexandromys fortis. The sequence continues at coordinate 210,108 of NW_026068129.1, forward strand.
TCCACATCCTCTGTCCTCTCCAGCAGCACTGTGTGGTTTTCTTTCCCGACTCAAGCCAGACGCTTGGCTGGACTGTGACCCGCTGGACCTGTGGTTCCACCTCTCGTCCTCAGTCCCTTCCCCTGAGTGCTGTTCTGAGGGGCTTCCCCCCAGGGCCACGCTCACACAGGCTCCCGTTGCTACTTCACTGATAGGCTTCTTGTGTAGTAGGCATTTAATCCCTTGTTAGGAGTTTTACCGGCAGTTTCTCCCATTCTAGGAAGGATTGTCAGAAGGGTAGTCAGTCTGCTTTGAAAGGGCCAGCCTGACCTTTTTGTTTGGTAGCATCTCCTGGCGACTCCATATCCACTGTATCTACAGTCATAACCACAGACATCCTGGCTGTGTTGTTGGGGTCAGAGTAGGAACTAAGGCACACAGGGACATGTACCAGGGAACATTCTGGAATATATGCTTAACTGAGCCACACTGCGGCTCTGGCCATCAGCCGGACATTGATGTAGCTCTGAGTACATGAATAGTGCTCCCATAGATCTGTGAGAAGCTGCTGGCAGCTGCACAGGGCACCCTGTTCTGTCCTCTGTGACCCACACTATGCTTCCCCTCTTCAGGGCACGCTTTCCACATTCTTTGTGTTCAAGGAAAGGAAACAGGAAGCACAATTAGTGTAGCACGTATTCCTATGGAATCTTCTTCCTCAGAATGTTGGACTCCAGAGTCAGACATCCCTGTGACCCACACACACCCCACACATGTCTCACTTACCCACTGCCACTCCTGTACTCCCAGAGGGTGTCCCACCTCCCCAGAAAACTGCTACCACCCCACCGCTAGTGAGAGGGAATGAAATGAAGGGGTCAGGTTATATACTGGACACTGGATTATTTGGGGTTTGTCTGTTTGTCTGTAATGTCAGAACAAAATGGCTCCTCTTAGGGACTTAAAATTCCTTTCCAAACCATGTCCATTTGCTTTGCTTTTCAGAACCTTCCTTGTGCCTGGATTGGCCTTCTGCTTCTTGTATTCTCTTAACTAAATTGTTTTTTGTTTTGTGACCTACTAAAGCTGGGTTTGTATTCAGGTGTTGACAGGAGTTGCATCCCTGGATCGTATCAGTAAGCTGTTCACTGGAGCTCTGTAGTAGCCTCGTGTGCTGGTACAGTGTGCACCATGGCACAGTTGTAACTGATGACCTATTGCTGACTTTCAATCAACAGTTGGTCACGGTTCCCAGTGAGCTCACACTCTGCTTATGCATTTGCTGTAATTCTATCTTCCAAGAAGCGAAGTGCCCATCCGCTACCATTGTCACTCCATCCAGAACCCTCTCCTGTGGCCAGGAAAGACTCGTCGTGGCATGAGTTTGGGTCTTAATGGTACTGCTTATCATTAAACAGTCCCTCCCTTTCAGTGCTCAGAGGATGTGACGCAAAAGATCTTGCTCCAGAAAGAAAACACATTTTTACTATCTTCAGTGCATCAGTTCAGCACCCCTGATGGGCTCAGCTCTGTGTTGAGTTCAGGTTTCAGCAGTTGCAGCGACAGCAACACTCAGGAGCCTCACTGTAGAACTGAGTCCTGGTAAATCACCCCCACATCAGCTGAACCAGATGTCCTGACTCTTGAATTAACTGAGAGCTAAGTTTCTGTCCTCCCAAAACTGTCTGCTCCTCTAAATTCTCACCTGGTCTTCAGTCTTGTTCAGCTCAGCTCCCCCCAACATCTGCAGCTCGCAGGTCTCACTCTCAAGCAAAATTTTATATCCACACTTTTATATCCACACGAATCTGACATAGCAGCTCAGAATTAAGTGTGCAGCATAATATTGCAAACATCTGGGATTTTATTTTTTACTGCAAGATCAGTTCACTTCCCACAGCTAACATGTTGTGCTGAAGTTAGATTTAAATTTATAGTTCACATTATTCTGCCTGAACTTCAGAACACCAAGGAAGAATGCCCTCTTCCTGCTTCCCGCTTCTAGAGGAGGAAGAATGCCCTCTTTCTGCTTCCCACAGCTAGAGGAGGAAGATGCCCTCTTCCAGCTTCCCACAGCTGGAGGAGGACCCTGTTGGCTATTCATCATTCTCACTAATTTTTGCATTAGAACAAACTATTGAAGACATGAAAATTCACCCTGAGGTTTCATTGCTTACCACTCTCCCACCCAAGTGAAGGCTTGATTTTGCCCCAACACTTGCTCCAGTTGAAAAGCCAGTAAGCTGCAGCTAGTCCGTGCTTATCATCATCCTGCCTCCATCTAGAAACTTTGATTGAATAACCACTTTTGGTCTAGGATTTTTTTGTGTATGTATAAATGTAGCATGTGAACAAATGCAGGGTTGGGTGGAAGATGACCACAGAAGGTTGGCAGTGTGTTGTGTCCTTCGAGACACTGACACGCTGCAGTGTATCTGGCATGGAGCATCTCAAGGAGACGAATGGAGTGCACAGTGTCCCCATCAGCTGCCAGTACCTGGAGATGGGGGAGGAGGATACCAGGAGAGGCAGAGGAGAGGAGAGGGTGTTCAGGGGGCACCTGATGGAGTGGTGAATCCAGCCAAGTGTCCCTGTAACAAGAATGGAAAAGGAAGGCCAAGACTGGGTACTATGGGATCTTCTTGACATGCTCTCTGTTGCCAGTGGCAACCATGCACGTGGCAAGCAAGTCCAGTTGTGCCTCTGCCACATGCTGCCAAGAGTCGCATCCTCTGAGAACAGCAGTGACACCTGCAGAGGTCACACTGATATGGCTCTCTGCTTTCACTTCTTAGTACATGCCAAGGCCTGGCAGGTTTCTAGCACATTCCTCTTGACTTTCCATGATGGTGGGATAGATCTTCAGCACTAGAGGATCTGCAGTGTAGGCCTCCTCACTACAGGGGACTGTCTGAAATAAACTCTGAAGTGTTGTTTTCATTTAATGTTTTCTGAGCAATTAGTGAGAATACTACAGTGTTCATGCCAACTGTGTTAGTTAGGGTTTCTATTGCTGTGAAGACACACCATGACCACAGCAACTCTTATAAAGGAAAACATTTAAACTACCATATCAACCTAAATTTGGGTAAATCACAACTAAAAAAAAAAAAAAAAAAAAAAAAAAACAGGTTCACTAGGAATTGTGTCTTACAGATTTTGATTGGCCTTCCCTGCTAGCAAGATGTCTCCCTGTAGGAGAGAAGAGGCAGGCATAGGTATACAAACCTGGCATGCTTTGTTGTACTTGGTAACCACACTGCAATTCCTAGCAGCTTAGACAGGCCAGCTCAGCCAGACTGGGGCAGTGTGGTGATTTGAATGATAAATGTCCCTTATCTGGGGTATTTGAATACTTGGTCCCCTGGTAATGATGCTTTTAGGAGGAAGGGTGCCACTGGTGGCGGGATTTGAGAGTTTAAAGACAAATGCTATCGCCAGTTTGCTGTCTGCTTCCTGCTTGTGGTTCAAGATGTGAGCTCTCCGGTTTCTATTCCTGCCACCATGCCTGCTGCTTGCTGCCATGATGAACTCTTTTTTTTTTTCTGGAAGTATAAGCCCAAATACACCCTTCCTTCTGTAGGCTGCCGTGGTCATGGTGTTTTTACCACAGCAATAGAAAAGTAGGCAGTTCAGGGAGTCACGGTAGAGGCGTTGTTGGTGCCTTTCTTTAAGCTCGGTCTGGCACAGTTTCTGTGTGCTTGTACTTGAAGAGGCATGAGGTTTGCTTGATGGCCACATCTGTCATGTGCTGTGTCCAGAGCCTGGCCTCTACTTGGCTCGTAAAACTTACTGAGGAACCTGTGCATCAAATCCTGCAGTAGAACTGACAGGCGGTATTTCCAGCTGCTCTCTTCCTGTCTCAGTTCTAGAACCTCCTACTTCTCCTGTTTAGTTCCCATCATTTTCCTTTCACTGAGGCCACATGTTTTTCTCCTGATTGGCAACTTGAACCTGGAGAGGCCTCTTCCTCTGTGCAGGCCCATAAACTGGAAGGAAGCCTTTTCTTGCTTCAGCTTGACTTTGTTCCAGGCATATCTGAGAAAGGCATAACACAGAAGCTAGTGGGAGCCTCATCTCTGGGCCCGGGATGGAGAAGTGTCCTCACTGAGCTATCTGCCCCATCTCTGGCATTGTCAGGAACCTCCAGAGCCCTGTTCTATGGGTCCGGGATGCACAGGTCTCTGTGCCTCCAGAGCCGGTTGCTTTGTCTGTAGCCTTCTGTGCCAGGAAGCCCAAGCTAACCCCTGTCTTAGTCAGTTCTCTACTGCTGTGAAGAGACAGCATGGTCAAGTCAGCTCTTATTTAACTGGGGGCCTGTCTAGTTTCCATTGTCACCATGGAGAGGAGTGTGGCTGTATTGGGTAGGTGCGGAAGCAGTAGCTGAGTTCTGTACCCTGATCCACAGGCAGAAAGTGAGAGACTGGGCCTGCTTGGGTTTTTGAAATGTCAAAGTCTACCCCCAGTAAATGATACACTTCCTTCTACGAGGCCATGTCTCCTAATTCTTGTAATCATTTAAAACAATTCCACTCCCTGGTGACTAAACATTCAAATATATGAGCCTACAGGGGCCATTCTTTGTTGTTGTTGTTTGGTTTTTTGAGATATGGTTTCTGTGTATAGCTGTCCCAGCTGTCCTGGAATTCACTATGTAGGCCAGGCTAGCCTCGAACTCACAGAGGGCACCATTCTTATTCAAACCACCACGCCCACCCTCTGTTCGGCCTGCTGCAGTAAAGTACTATGTCATGGCTCTCGGTGGTGGTCATTGGGTATCTGTTACTGAATTCATTCGTGACCATCCTCGTGGTTGCTGCAGGGCTATGGCAGTAGTGGTCTCCTTTGGTAAAAGGCTGGATATGCCTTGGTGAGGCTTACCAGAGAAGATCCGCTTGTATTGTACAGCTGGACCAACAATAAGGGGCTTTCGTCCTTGCTTCCACTGGAGCCCCGCTGTGTGCTGGCTAGTGTTTTGTCAGTATAGTCACTTGGAGAAGAGGGAACCTTAGTTGAGAAAATGTTCCTACCATATTGGCCCGTGGGCAAGTCTGTGAGGCATCTTCTTGATGGATGCTTGATGTGTGAGGACCCAGCTCACTGGGGCCAGTACCACCCCTGTCCAGGCGATCCTGGATGGCATAAGAATCAGAGGGAGCAGGTGTGAGAGACAAGCCAGTAAGCAGCACTCTTTTTTTTTTTAACTTTCTCTTTATTTATTCTGTGTGTCTTCCACATTATGCATTTGAATTATGAATCTCGGTCCCATCATTTCCTGTCTCTTCATAACAACCCTCTGCCCTTGCAACCTTCCCCCCCCCAAAAAAAAAGTAATAAAATAAAATGAAACTTAAGGGAAAAAGAAAGGAAAGGAAAAAATCCCATCATGGAAGCTGCAGTGTGACAGTGAGTCACGCAGTAACCCTTTTGTCGATATATCTTTATGTGCAAGTGTTCGTTGCAAAGAGTCATTGGTCTGGTTCGAGACCTCTGGTTTCTGCTACCCCATCATTACTGGGCCCTCACTGGGACTCCTCTTAAATATCCTGTTGTTGCCCGGTGTCCTGGAGATCCTGCAGCTCCAGCAGATAGTAGATGGGATGGATGTTGGGGTGGGCCTGGTTCTGGGACTGGATAGTTGCAGGGTTGGCCAGCCCACCAGCTCTCCTGTCTTCACCACCAGAGTGAGCTTTCCAGCATTGCTCTTGCTAGTTCACTCCTTGCAGCCATGAGCAAGGGGTGGGGCTGGTTTTCCTGCTTTCACACCCTCAGGGTCAGCTCTCCCACACCTACACCATCAGGGCCAGCTAGACTGTGTTGCCCAGGTGAGGTGTAGGGGCCACTCTCCCAAGTGCTGCAGCTGGTGAGGGGCAGGGACAGCTCTCGTGCTCTTGTGACTTCGGAGCCAGCTCTCCCACCTGCCCCAGGCAGCAAGAGGTGGGAGCAGAGAGTGGGCATCTCTTCCCCACCACACCACCATCTGGCAAATGAGGGGCAGAGCTGGATCTCCCGTGCTCACATTCTTGGAGCAGTTCACCTGCACCCCCTGTCAATAGGGTCAGCTCTTCCACAGCCTCCAGGTTCCTGCCGTGGTTATTCTGGATGCTGAACTCTAAGCTGTAAGATGAAATAAACCCTTTATTCCCCAGGTTACTTTTGGTCATAGCATTTTATTATAGCGATAGAAACCATAACTCAGATACCTTCCAATGCTTCCTTTATGTAGTCAGAAAACACACACATTCACAGCAAGCTCATTAACTCATTTCTGATTTCTGCTCTAGGTTCTATGGTCCCCTTTTCGATGCGCATTCTGCATGCAGAACTGCAGCAGTATCTGGAGAACCCACAGGAGTCCTTGGACCGACTACATAGGGTCAAGACGGTCTGCAGTAAGGTAACTGTCACGGTGTTTAACCCGTTTCGTCTCAGCGCTCAGAACATGTCGTTCTCCACCTGTCCCCAGGGAGACCGTCTCACTGTCTCACTTCTTCCGCACACACGAGGTCCTGGAATAGCATGGCCGTGGTATTCATGCCTAAAGTGATTGGGGGGACTCGAGGGTGATTTGGGGCAGAGTCCGCGTCCTGAAATCCCTTTCCTTAGTTCACAGCGGACACATTTTTCATTGGAGACCACACAGGTGAGCACTATCAGCCTCCCTGAGAGTGAGCCAGGCCACTCCTGTGCCAAGCAGAGCACTGTAACCGTGTGGGATCTTCAGAATGACCCTGGGAGGTGACAGCCATCATTCCCTGGACCAATGCCAAAGGCCAGAAGGCTGTGGATACTTGTCTAATTGTGTCCAACTACAAAGTAATTTTTGAATCACAGGACCTCAAACTGTCATTTCCAATTGGTTTTCTCTCTGGAGAAGTGTGAAGCTCGGCAGCTTTGCCATCCACACATTGTGGGAAACCCCTCCCTCAGAAGCCTCACCTCGGGTTAAGAGTGGCGTTGCTGTCCAGCCCTCCTCACAGTGTTTCTGGTAGGACCTGGTAGGAATGGCAGCATGGTATAGTTTCTGAGAAAAGTATAGTAATATTTGTTAAGCCTCTTTTCACCTCCTGACTTTTCTCATAAAAGTACTGTGGTGTCCCGGGTCATGACGTTAGTCTCCCTGCAGAGTGCAGGAGGGGTGAGAGCCTGCCAGCTTGTGCAGAGACCCTTACTCGAGTGGGACAGGGATTCAGGCACCTGGCACCCTTGACTGTGTATCCACTTCACTGGCCATGCCGTCACATAGAAGGTAGAGCTAGGCATGGTGGCACACGTAATCCCAGGACTCAGGAGGCTGAGTGGACAAAGCACAAGTTCTTAGCCAGACTGGGTGTGAAAACACTACCCAAAAAAATTACAAAAGCCAGACCTGCTTGCTCGCTTACATGTAACCAGCTCTTCTCGCGGTAACTCATCTTCTATCGTAAGCACAATCAAAGCAGGCATGGTGACACACACCTGCACTTGCCGTTACTCAGGAAAGGACCTGGGAAGGAAGAAGCTAGGCAGGAGGATTGCATCAAAACCAGCCTTGGCTACATAGCAAAACCCCAGACTTGGGACTAGTGAGATACTCAGCAGGTTTGCCATGAAGCTTGACAGCCTGGTCACCAAGGCAGAGAGGGGAGTCGTCCTCGTTACCTCATTCTGAGCATCTGTAATCCAGTTTGCCCGATGAGTTCTTCCTGTGTGGAATACACACCAAGGAATGGACGGAGTCTGTGTGTGCTCAGATGTGCCTGTCAGGGCCATGTTCTTAAGTGGCATCCAGTTTTATCAGGACATTACTTTCCACAAAGGAGTCCCATGTTGGTTTTGTCTATTGTCTTTGAGTCGTTTGGTGAACTCACGTGTTTGGTTTAAGTGGAATCAAATGTGCCATGCTGCTGTGACTCAGAATTTTATGGCTGTCACTGTCTGCAGACAGATGTCTATCTTCTGCTTTCTACGCCTCTCTTTCTGGTTCTGCAGGCTGTCTGTGCCTCCGGGTGTCACCAGAGCTTTGCAAGCCAATTGGGAAAGAACTCAATAGAGACATTCCTAAAAGCCGTTTGCATAAATAGGTGTAATCCATAAACACTGAAGTCCAATTAGCCTGGGGTTAATTTCATTTGCCAATACAGATGAGCCACCCCCTCCCCAAAACCCCAGGTATATTTGGCTTTGGGGTGCCAGGTGGAAAGGCTTCCTGAGCTGCAGCTGGAGTAGGCAGCAGATGAGGCTCTGTCTCCTGCGCTCTGAAAAGGAATCGCGTGGGATGTGATGTGGCCCGCTTCTCTACTGATGGCTCACAAGACAGCGTGAGAGCTCTGTTCCAGGAAGGGTTGGCGTCTTTGCTAAAAGGGGTTTCTGACAGATGGGCGCACTTGGGTTTGCTGCTTTACAGTAGACACGGTTAGAAATGCAGGACAACAGCCACCACTGTCCTCTCACTGGGCTCGGGCAGGCCAGCTGTCAGCACCCTGATGGCGTCTGACGCTGCCTGCTGCTGGCGCTCCCCAGGGCAGATGCTTTCCTTGCTCCACTTTTCTGCCTTTCGGCAGACAGCAGATTAATTGTGACGTACTCAGAGGAGATGGGGCACTCGGCAAGCAGATAAACAGCCAGAAAGAATGGGCAAGGACCACTTCGTCCATCTGGGCTACAGCCACACTCCCTGCCTTCCAGGCCTCACACTTGGCCAGCCCCATTCCTGCCCAGAGCAAATTACCCTCAGTGAAGGACCCATGCCTCCCTCTGTGTGGGTTTGCAGTTTCACTGCCCTGGTGGCGCTCACAGTGCAAATGTACTCCAGAAACCTCTGAATGCCACCATTACAAATCCCAGGGCGTGAATAATAAAGCCACTGGGCACTCCACCAGGGTGGAATCTTGATAGACCAGGCATGGGCCCCAAGACTGTGAAGGGCACATGGGAACCTAGAGAAAAGCAGACTTTCCAGCTAGGAAATGTCTTTCATTCAACCCTCTTTGCCTTTCTGTCCTACATCCCCTCAACCTGATATAAGTGGAAAGAAAAGCACTCCTCCCCCTTTTTTAAGGCGTTAAGGTCCTAGAGGCTTTGTGAGAGCGTTCTGGAGTCACACCGACTGGGTGGAAGCATCCAGCTGTTCATCCGGACCTGGCCTGGTCTGTGTGCTGAGCGATGTGGCTTGTGACCTGGACTAGTGAGCACTCGGTGCTGGAGCAGTGGAGATGTGGAATAATTCAACAGGAACACCCTGAAAACCCTCTCCCCTCCAGGAAGCCTATGTTCTAGAGGGCCCACCGGTGCCATTGATAAAGGCAGGAAGGCTTCCCTCTTAACTGTAAAACTCAAAGCAGGGAGCTGGATCCGTTTATATAGGTTACAGGTTGCCATCTTAAATACTGTGGCAGGCAAGTGGTAGTAGCTGTAGACGGATTCAGGCAGGGTGCCAGAGTCACTCAGGCATCATGGCCCTGGGATGCACAGCTTTCCTAAGCTGTGGGTGCTTAGTGGTAGTTGTTGCATTGGGGAACAGAGTCTGTTATCCAGATTAGTCCAGAATGTGTGCAGGGGATCTGGAAGAGCCCCTCTGCTTTACCGAGCCTCCTTATCAGAGACGCAGCCAAGTGAGGATGCCTCTCCCCCATCCTCCTGCTTCCTCCTGCCGCCTGCCCCCTCAGTTGCCTCTTCCCACAACTGAAGCTGACTGCAGTGGTGAGCTCGTGGGACCCCAGCGAGGGATGCATTTCATGACATGCAGATCGAATGAGCTGAAATTCCGGAGTGTTTCGGCTCACTGCCCCTCCTGGGAAGCCCTAAATTGAAGTCAGCGCAAGGTAACCTTGACTCAGCTGCACGCTTGTGATCAGCTGCTGCCTGGCAAATTACTCTGTGGCTTAAAGCACTTCCTTTAATTTTCCATTAGTGGGTTAATTGCACCTGTTGATGGGTTCGGGCGCTGTATTTCCATGCAAATGCCGCCTCCTTTATCAACCCTTTGCCCACCTCTGACACCTGTACGCTCAGGTCCTCCTGACTCCCACCTGGGGAGCAAGCAGGCCATGCTGCTGCCCTCCAGTTTTCTTGCTGTTGCTGCAGGTGACTGAATTCCATTCACTCCTGAATGCCACTCAGCTGTGTGAAGATGCCACATGTGCTCTGTCCACTCCTCTGTGGGTGGGCAGAGCTACAGGAGCATGGTACCTTTGGGGCAGACAGGCTCCATTCCCTTTGGCTGTAGAATTGTGATACATTACCACTCTACTGAAAATACAGGAGACAGAAACTTCTTTAAGGAAACAAGCTTACTCAGGGTCAGCGGTGAAGGAGGCCAGACTCTTTAGATGTACAATGGGTGGGACAGGCTATAAGGGAGGTGGATCTGGGCTGCAAAGAGAGGGCCATACTGGGCGAAGGCCCTCTCTCCAGAGGCCTTTTCCTCATAAGTGTTCTCCTGCATCTTGATCTGAGGCCAGCGTCTGCATTTGCTCCCCGGGTCACGACAGTTACTTCTCTGTGAGTTGGTTCATATGAACTAAGGAGAACAGGGGGCCTTACTGAGTCTGCAAAAGAGGAGAGATCAGATGCGCAGAGGAGGCAAAAGTAAATGAATTGAGGGGAAAGATGGAGAGGACAGGCAAACCAGAGTGTCCGTCCTGCCCCCCCCCCCATGTCACTCCTTCATAACAAGGTTGTCGTTCTGGGCATCTCCGCCTGCACTGTTCAGTTGGTGGCTGTGTCTTCAGGTTCTGTAAAGGACTCCCACTCTTGCTTTTCCCAATGGTTGTGATCATGGAATTAGGGCAGGGACCATCCTGGGAAGCCACTCCGAGACGCCAGTGATAAAATCAGAAAAGGGACCTTCTTTAACCACTGTGACCCATAGCAGCAGCCCGGGTGCTCTGTGGCTGTGGGCCGCTGGGTATCACCTGGGGCCAGAGTCTCAGGGTTCACCATTTATTGCTTTAGATTGCCACCAAAAACATTCCCTACTTCAGGGAGAGCTTCAGTCCTTTGAAGGTCATCGGGGGGATCTGTTGGTGGTGGCTCTTGTCTTTCAGAACTGGGACTGTCACTCCATTCCAGCCTGCTCTGTGAGGCAGTAACAACTCGGTCAGGTTTTCTGTCTGGACCACCTCCAGGACAGTAGTAGCTCCAGCCTGGAGTGCGCTGCCAGCTTGCTCCCCCACACCTGTCAAGGGCTACTGTTCGTTCATGAGAGGCCCCCCATTCCTTGCTTGCATGTCCTCATGCAGCACCTGACTCCCTACCCAAAAAGCAGGAAGAACCCCAGAATCACCTTGGGGGCCCAGTGTCACCTCTACCCAGTTCTGTTTATCCAGCCTTTGAACCGTGTGCCCTGAAGTGAGAAGGTGGCCCTTGGTTTAAGTATTATACCTCGGCAAGTCGGCTGGAATCTGCCATTCTTAAGGATGAATAGGTTCTGGGCATGCTTTAGGGGAACCCTGTCCTCCATTTCTTCTCCCTGACAGTTCCTGGTGGAAGGAGCCAGCCTAGGGTCAGGTGTCTGGAGAAGCCACACCCACAGGCCTCAGTGTCCTCCCCAGCATCTCAGGCAGCCTGCTGAGACAGCTCCCAGAAGTGGCAGAGACCCACTTATTATTCAGCAGTCAGCAAGGGTTAGCCTCATTGCTCCCAGATCACAAACTGTCAAAAAAAAGACCACAGGAAAAATGAGGCAATGGAACAGTTTTTATTTTTTTTTTTAATTTTTTTGTTATGGCTTCATGTAATTAATTTTCCCTTGGCATTTATGAAGTTTACAAAACCCTGGAAGTGCATTCTCCATGGAGCCCCATACTCTGTAATGCAGATGAGAAAAAATGTGTTGGGGCTTCCAGATAGGGAAATAGAGATTAGAGATGATAAGCTTAAGTCATCCTGAACCTGAAGCCACATCTCACTGTGTCCAGTGTCACCGCTGTGACTGTGCCTCGCTGTGCGCGAGGACATGGAGGGCTGGTGGAAAAGGAACCGTTTGCGTTCTGAACTGACAGTGTCCATCTGTAGAACGGATTCCCTGTAGTCTACACACAGCTTCTTGAGGCAAGAGTGCGGTGTGCACCCCTTCTGCCCAGACGCCCCACGCATCCACGTGGACACACGCACATTCTCCTTTGTGTGTACTCCACTGTGTGCAGCGCCTGGTCCTGTGTGGTCACTGTTCTGTGCAGTGCCTGTCCCTGTGTGGTCACTGTTCTGTGCAGCGCCTGGCCCTGTGTGGTCACTCTGTTCTGTGCAGCACCTGGTCCTGTGTGGTCACTCTGCCTCCGATCCTCCTCATCTTTTATGGGGACTTTGAGAGCCACAGCCCACCCGTCTCTTCCCTTGCCCCTTCCTACAGATGATTGACTGCTTACACTTCTCAAGGCCACAGGATGCTCCAAGGTGATCATCCAAACATCTCAAAGATCTCAGTGCAGAGGCCATCCTGCTTCACCTCAGACCGGCTATCCCTTGGCCCTACCAACTCTACTTTCTCTTGCCAACCACAGATAGAGGAGTGCGTCCCCCTTTTCTGAGCTCAGACCTCCAGCTGCTCCAGCCTGTCATGGCACCATCCTCCGGCTGAGCTCTGTCCTCTGCTTTCTCAGTTCCCATCACCAGGGGCACTCCTGTCTGTCTGTCACTGGCTTCCAGGCTGCAAGCCCCTTGTCTCTGCAGTGGCAGATTACAGACCCAGGGCTGGATCTCTGAAGGATGGTAGAGCCTAGACTTGCCCACATGGCCAAGATGACACCCAGATACCCAAACGCAGCCGCTCCCACCCCTCCTGGAGCTGTTCTGCCCCCATCTTCTGCACATGGCACCCAAGGGACCTCCTTTTTTGGGCTTGTCCCACAGTTTCCAACCATATGCCAGCAGGACCTCAGCTGAGGACTGCTCTGGCCTTGAAGAGTCTTCTAAGCCATTAACTCTTTACAAGGTGTTAGACCAGAACTGGACCAGGGAGAGCGCACAAGCAACAAAATCCTAACTACTTGGGTAGCTGAGGGAAGAGGACCCCGTAAGCTCAAAACCAGCCTGGGCCATATTGTAAGACCTGTTTTGAGGGAGGGGAATAAAGGCCCTCCCCTCCCTTTTTTCATTACAGAGTAAGCTATCATACTAACCTGGGGCCATAGCTTCTGTCTCCTTTTGGAGAGCTCTGCCCTGGATTAGAAGAGAGTCCACTCCTGTGGCACTGCTTGCCAGCACCCTTGGCTGGACCTCCCCGCAGCTTATATTGGGCTATGTCGTTCACAGCATCAACACCAGTCCTTGGTGATTATGGGTGTGGGGAGGGACAGGAGAGAGGAAGATGGGGCTTCAGGGTGAAGAAGAAAATGGGCCTGCACAGCTTTAGATCCTGTCTCACCCAGACTAGGTGGCTACTCTGGGCCGTGGCCACAATGTACTCTTGATTTACATTTGATAAAACCGAAAGAAATCTCTCACCTTCAGGTTTATCTACTCAAATTCAGTAGAAATGCCAGTTGATACCATTCTGCCGCCCACGCTTTCCCAGGGACCTCTGCCTTCAGAGCATGTTCCAAAACAGTGTGGTGCATTGCGCCTGCTGGGAGGGATCCAGTTGATGATACTTGTTCTGCATCTGGGACAACACAGACCTGTGGGTGGGGGGTCACAAGGTCAACCTTTCCCTGCAGTACCCGCATCTCCTAAGTGGTGCAGACATGGCCCCTGAGGCTCAGAAACCTCTCATGTCTGCAGTCAGAACCTTCCCACCGATACTCAAGCCCCTTAGTGGCCTGGGACACTGCAGACCCTGGAGCAGTCCCACTCGCCAGACCCACAGGAGGTGAGAGCGGCTGTAACCTGCTCCAGTCCCCCTTCTCCTCCTCCTCCCTCCCCCTCCCCCGTGTGTAGCTAATTGCTATGCTAATTACTTGTCTTAGAAATGCTGCGACCCAAACCCAGCAAGAACACTGAAGGGAGGGAAAATGTTTGTTTTGATTCATGGTTTTCAGAGGGTTCAGGCTCGTCACTTGACCCATGTGCCCCAGCATAGCATCACAGGAAGACTGCATGGCACAAGCTGTTCCCTTTGTATCTGGCTGGGGACCACATGGTCCCAAGGACCTTTCCCCAGTACCTACCTCTACCAGCTAAGTCCTACTTCCTGAGCTCTGTAGAACCTCACAGTAGGGCCACCAGCTTGGGACGTGAGCATTAGCCAGTGAGCCTGTTGGAAAAGAAGATTCCCCAGACTGTCACAAAACCGGGAGAGCCCCGCCTCTGCCACCTCCATTGCCAGTAGCTTCTGTCTGTGCTGCCTCTCACATTGCAGTGCATGCTGCTGCCCCTCTGAAGCGCCCCTTCTGCAGAGCCAGAACAGCAGGCAGCCTCCACCCTCCCATGGGAGGTAGCTGAGATGTGCAGGGCTCCATGGAGGCAGCCTTCCCCCAGGCCTGAACGGCCAGTACAGAGATCCAGGTGTGTTCCGGGGTGGGTGGTGCAGTGGTCCTAGAACACAGAGTTGTGCACACGGACCTCTCCACACCCCTCATAGCCCGAGAACTGTCCACTGTCCTGCTGCCTGCGGCTTTTTCGTGATGCAGATCCAGCCTTTGTCCTAGTTCACTGCGCTCTCAGACTGGATCCTGAATGCTGGTGCCCTCTGCTGTCCCTCATCCCTTCTCTTTCTTCCCAGGCTCCCTCCACTCCAGCCTGAGGGGATTTAAGAGTTCCTTCTCTGTCAGATTAGCAGATTAGCTGGGAAATGTCATTTGACATAGTTGGCACTGGCTTACTTCCCTCCAAGGTCTGTGTCCTGAATCTCTCAAAGGACAGTCTTGAGCCTCACATGTGTCTCAAGTCACAGTCCAGAGCTAATTACTCTCTTGGTTATACAAACTACTGACTTTACAAAGGATAATACCAGTGTGGCATAGGTAGGTGTTGAGAGGACACTCAGTGCTGTCCTCCACTGCCTACCTGCCTCCTGGGGGGTAGCCACGGGGATAACGTCACCCAGCAGGTGGCGAGAGGAAGACAGGTTTTCCACAGAGCAGACAGATGCAGGAGAGCCTTTTCCATTAACATTGTCCCCACTTTTTCACACACGTAGTCTTCTCATCCTGCCCCAGGATATAATAATAATAAATAAAGTAATGACAATAGTAAACCCTCTTCCCAAGCCACAGGGGCCATGGTGACTTTTTTTTTCTGGGAAACCCAAATGCAGAAGAAACAATGCAAAGGTTTTAACCAAACAATAACAACTGTGTGTCGGGTGGTAGGGGTGCACACCTTTAGTCCCAGCACCCAGGAGGCAGAGGCAGGCCGATCCCTGTGAGTTCCAGGCCAGCCTGATCTACAAAGCAAGTCCCAGGACAGCCAGGGCTACACAGAGAAACCCTGCCTCGGGGAGGGGGGAAAAGTGCCATCTTCATGGAATTTCGCGAGTGTTGTAGGAAAAGCTGTAGGCCTGGCGGTGCCCAGAGGAAGGGAGTTGATGCTCCCACAGAAGTTAATTACCCTCATGTGTAACACATCTGATGCTTTCCATGAAAAGAAAAACGGAACACCCACTGTGCTCACGTCTGAGAAAGCTTTACAAGTCTCATCAGCCCAAACTCCACCTCCCACCAGAGTGAGGGTCCTGCCCTTCTCTCTTCAGCTCCAAGTAACTGGTAGTTGTCGTGGTGCAAAGGACACATCTGTGCAAAAAACGTTCCTTAGTGGTCGGTTTCCACCCAGAGAAGTGTGCTGTGTCCAGGAAATACAATGACACTGTGGACAAACCTACTCACAGTTTCGTTTCCTTGTTTGAAATGACTGCAGATCCTGGCCAACTTGGAGCAAGGCTTAGCTGAAGACGGTGGCCTGAGCAATGTCACCCAGGAGAGCAGACAAGGTGAGCAGTCCCCTTCTGTTCACACTCTCGGGTGTGTGAGACTCGACCCTACAGGTGGGCCTCGCTGTGCTGTAGAAGGACCCTGGGTAGATGAGGGGGAGAATACAGGTTTAACCCAAAATATAAGAGGGTTCTGAGAATGGCCCCACCCAGCCATTGGTGCCCTAGGGACTTCCCATTTGCCTAGAGAGATTCTCAGGGCAGGAGGGAGCCATAGTGTATGGTCAGTGGCTGAGCATCCTGATCTTTCATGGTGTCTTAGAAATCACCTATGGACACATGGTGGACTGCATGGGCAGATCTGCCTCTGAGAAGGTCGTATCCCCGCCGTTTCCTTCTGCTATAATGAAACACCCAAATCTGGTTCATTTATAAGGAAGAAAATTGTATTAGGCTCGCAGTTCTGGAGTCTGGGACATGCATGAGTCGATACTGGCCTGTAGCACGGTCTGCAGCATTGTAGCAGGAAGTAACCATCACATGACTCTTTTTAAACCAACAATGCCATTGGTAAGGCCTCGCCTCAGGACTTTCCCAGTGCCCTCCCAAAGACCCCCACTTCAAATACATCAACATGTGACTTTAGGTTATATCCTCAATACGTGAACTTGTGTGCATGTTCCTACTGCTGAGCATGCTAGCAAAGAGCCAGTTCCTTTGAAAAGGTTTATGACTCCCTGGGGTTGAAGGGCCATGTGTGTTTGTGTGCCGTGTAGGTGTTTGTGTGTTTGTGTGCCGTGTAGGTGATATGTGGTATGTGCGCATGTGATTTGGGATGTGTATGAGTGCATTTACATGGATATAGCCTGTTGGTAACAAGGCTGAAACCCAGAGGCATGAATGTGTCGGCTTGCCCTCGTTGATGCAAGCAGCATAGTCCCCAACTCAGCCCGTACTCCTGATGACCTCACAGCCCCTCCGTGTGGCTGTCCACTCACATCAGATATCTATGAAGGGACCTAAGAAGAAATGGTCAGTGAAGGTTCAGACCAGGTGATGGCTGATACCAGAAGTGAGCAGAGATCTACAGTTCACATGTCTGCTGCCTGGCAGCCATGACACTGGCCTTGTCCTGTCTGCAAGCGGGGGTGCTTCTCTCCTTCCTTTCACCCAGCCCTTTGGGGTTCACTGCTGGTGTCAGCAAAGCCTGTGAAGAAGGCAGACCAGCATTGTTCCCATCTGAGACTAAAGGCCTGGGGAAGTGGTCAGTTTCAGGCCAAAACAACCACGAAGGCTTGACCTCTGCAGAGCCTGCTCTTCCATAGCCAATGGACATAAGCAGGGATGTGTGCATGGGTCAGCCTCCACCCTGGCCAGCATGTCTGCATCAGGCATGCTCGTAGGCTTAGGGTTCTGGCATAGAGCGGGCTCACCTGTGCTGCACCTGTACAGGTGGTCCCATGAGAGCCCACTCTGACCCCTTTCTATCTTCTGTCTCCAATGCTCCATACAGTGATTAAAGACATTCTGGCGAACCTGGTAGGGTTAGGCTGTGGGGAGGGAGGAGGGTGAAATCAGTAAACAGGGTGCAGCAGTTCCTAGCTTGCCCAAGCATGCTCACGCACTCTCTCTCCTCTCCCCTGCAGCCTCTGTTCAGCTGTGGAGGTCGCGACTGGGCCGCGTGCTGTATTCCATGGCAAACTGTCTGCTCCTGATGAAGGTATGTGGGCAGTTGAGCTGTAGCGCACCTTGCTCTAGAAGACAGTGTCATCAGGAAGCTGCAGGGAAGTCTGTGCTCCCGCAGGCCTGACGAGGACGTGGGCTGCGGGCCTCAGCAGTGTTCAGCATGACCTAGATTGCTCAGTAGAGTTCACTCACACTTGGGGGCCAAACTTGTCATTTTGAAATTCCACAGAAAATGGTTTATGTTACTGGATTTAATTGAGCAGACCTAGGTCTAAGTGGTCTAATTAAAGCTGCTCATTCCACCCCTTTTCCTCTGAACTGCATCCAGAAAGCGTCCTTTGTTCTGGCTTTAGTGTGAGGGTCATTTTTTGTTTGTTTTAGTGATTGATGGTTTTGACATCTGAAGGCAGGCTTTCCCACCAGACCCCCTTGTAAGGGGGTCACCTAAACTTTCCCCGAGGAGCCAGCGTGAATCAGGGAACCCAACCGAGCCATCAGACACTGTGTCTATTCTCCACACAGGCCCTGCCAGCACAGGCAGCCATGTTTCTCTCTCATCTCAAGTACGTCCCATGCCTGGCTTGCCTCCTGCCCTGGGCACGGGTGGCCTGCCACAGAGCTGGCGGCCTTGCTGCCAGCTGCAGGCACCAAAGCTGCCGCAGAATCTGTCAGCAGCAGACGCCCGGAGCCATTAACACCTTCTGAGCTATGGTGAGACAGCTCATCACTCCTCCCACGGCCAAGGTCATCCTGCTCTGGCTGAGCATTCGTCAGTGGGCACCTTACCAAGTGGAGAAATGCGCGCCTCCATGCGGCCATGTCCTTGGTTTGGGCAGGAAAAAGTGTGTGGCCACAGTCCAGCTATAGGACAGCGTGCATCCTCTGCACCTCTGTGATGTGCGACATTGAGTGTAGACAGACAGGCCAGGCTCATCCTCTGGTAGGTGACCTTGACATGGGAAGGATGGGTGTCCTAAAATCTCTCCCAGCTCTGGTTCTCACAGCCTTTTCCTACTTTCTAACTCGTTAGTTTTCAGAAGTTCTGTGTCTAACGTTTGCACAGGGCCTGTTGCCTATAGAGCCACTCTCACTGCTCTCATCCGTCCTCTTCCCTCATGACATCATTGCAGAGCCTGCCCCACCCCCATGTGCTGCAGCCTCTGCCTCAATACTGCTGTGGCCAGGGGCAAGCATCACCTGAAAGTCTCAGAGTCTTGGTTGCCAGGCATCGTTAGGCATGCAGCAGTGGGTTGCCCAACCATAAGCTGGAGATCCTCAGAGAAGGAAGTCCCTGCTTTGATGTCGGGCATTCAGCTGCTTGCATTTCTGAGATGCTCGGCTAGAAAACCACGGAACAAAAATGCTTTCCTTTGTTCTCCTGCACCGGTGATAGTGCCATCAACACGGGCACAAACGTCTGTCTGTGTCACCCCACTACTCCGGACTTCAGTATAGGACACTTCATGTTTCAAAAATGATTTCATAGTGGATGTAATTTAAGTTAAAAGTTCAGTTTAATTTTTATTTTCATGAGTTAAAGGAGTGAAAGAAAGGTTTAAGTAGAGTGGATGCAAGCATATGCACTCTTCTGCCATCTAGTGGGCACAACCAGTATTGCCGCGGTGGCTGGGCCGCTGCGCTGGGGCCTGTGTGCTGGCTAACAGCCTTTTAATGATAAGAAATTTGGTTATATGTTCCAGTTCTGAGTATCCCACAATACGTTGTGCGGGACCTTGCTTGCAAGACAAAGCCCTCTGTAAACACGACTGGGGTGGATCTGTATGGTGCTGCAGCCTCCCTTGGCCACTCCCTAGCTCCACATCCCCAGACCTCCCACACCCGTTGAGGCACACAGGCTGCCTCCTCCTTGCTCAGGTCACACTATGTGACGCCTTCAGTGGGGAAAGGCCACTAATGCGGCTCAGCTGTCATTCCCCCAGTGTTATTGCTGACAGGTCAGGCTAGAATACTTTTGCCCGTGCATGGGCATCTGTATGTCTTTTCAAGGGGCATGGTCAGAAGAGTAGATTGGGCACTCTGAGAAGCTGTTGTTGGCCTCGTTGCTTTAAAGAGACCCTCCAGGCTCCAGGGATTGAGTGAGTTCACCTGCTCGCAACCCACTGGAAAGTACCCTCCTCTAGCAGTCACGCCCTAACCACTGAGGCTTGTTGACATCTGCAAACATTTACCTCTGCCCTGCTTGCTGATCCCTTCTCTGCTGGGTCTACCCTGCTTTCCCAGGAGAGCAATAAAATCCCTTTAAGACTGGACATGCACACCTTTAATCCAAACACTTGGGAGGCAGAGGCAGGGGGATCTTTGAGAATTCAAGACCAGTGTGGTCTGCATCACTACAGGCCATGCAGAGATACACAGTAGATAGATAGATAGATAGATAGATAGATAGATAGATAGATAGATAGATAGATAGATAGATAGATAATCTGTAACAGGTATATTCAGGTATATTTAGGCCTGTTTCTTTCCTGCCGGGCCATCCTCAGTAGCATGAACCCCTGACTCTAGGCATGTTTGGAAGGCAGTAATGTCAGTCAAAAAACCTAGGATTCCAGCAGGGCTGGTTACCCAGGCATACTGGCCTTCCTACCCTGGCCCTGCCCACAGCTGTCTGTCAGATGCATCAAGATCAAAACGGAGCACAGGTCACGAAAGCATGTGATCAGGTGCAGCCCCATGACTTGGAGCTGGTGACACTCAGCACAGTCATGTGCTGCACCCAAATGTGAGGGTGCAGTCAGGTTAGAGGGGGGACAATGGCACGGAGCTTAGGGGCCATGACTCTCCTGAGGGAAGTAAAACTGGTTGCTGCTCATGTGTGGAGCGGCCAGAGCCCAGGACAGTAGTCTGAAAGCAGGTCCCCCAGCCACACGAGGATGACATGGTCTCCCAGCCATATCCCTGGCTTCCAGAATGTGCGGTGCCATCACAAGCACCAGACACAGATGCCCCTGCACACGAGCACAAGTGCTCCTGCTGGCGCAGCTCTAAGTAAGGCAGCCTGGCTGCGGGCTGCATTGGTGTGGTGTGAGAGGAAGTCAAGACACGTGGGCTCTGGCTCCTTGTGAGCATCAGGCCTTGAATAAAATTAGTTTTAACGAGCTGTACTTGAAGGTACCAGACTGGAGAGTCTTCTTTTTTTCTTCCCCCTGCCAAACTGGAATTTTGTTCGTCGTCTGTCTTTTAACCTCCCAATTAGCAAGCTCAGTAACTGAAGTCCCAGTTTGGAGGAAACAAAGTTTAGAATACAGAATGAAATACCTTCCCGGATCTTACAGTTAGGAGAAAATCAGCAGTGGTGACCCTGGGCTGGTGACTGTGAGCCGGAACTGAGAGGAAGTAAGTGTTCAGCACAGTTCACAGCACAAAGCTTGCTCCAGTACCTGGCTACTGAGGATGCCAGAGGAGCTGACCTCTGGACCTTGTGATAGGCGGCACCTGACTCTCTGAGACCAGGTCTCAGACCTTTTACTACTGTAGGCCAAGAGTGGGAAATGGGCACTGTGTCGGTGGTTGCCTCAAGGAGAGCTGCAAGCAGGGTTGGCGTGTGGCCACGATCGGAAGGTGCACACAGCTAGACCACATGAGACAAAGGCTGTGCAGATTGCAGACCCCAAGCTGCAGCACATCGGGGCCTCTGTGCACTTGTCGTTCCTGTAGAGCAGCGTGACTGCTCGTGCGTTATAGGAAGCAGTGACAGCCGTATGCCCTCACTGTCATCACGAAGGCTATTGGCAGGCTTTGTTTCAAAACAGATATTTCACCTCAGTGTCTAGCACAGAAAATGTCTGAGACCTTTGAGAATGTGGCTTATATGTCTGGAGGATGGGATGGTGCAGAACCACAAGTCCTTACAACAACTCTGCCAGAAAGAGCTAGGGACCCAACGTGGAGGCTCCTGGCTTCTGCATAGGTGGGAGCAAGAAGCAGCCTGTGGACCTAACTCTAGGTCCAGAGCCTCTGTGATGACAGCAGGGATGTGTGTCACACAGAACTCAGCCCATCACCATGAAGGAAGGGGTCCTGCGGCAGCCTGCCACCTCCACAGCTGTCTGTGTGCACGCCCTTGGTCTGTAACGCTCAGGGAACAGCTGTACAGCGTCTCCAGCTCACAGCATACTCTTGGTCTCTTGCCACAGGACTACGTGCTGGCCGTCGACGCTTACCGCGCAGTGATCAAGTACTACCCGGAGCAGGAGCCGCAGCTGCTGAGTGGCATTGGCCGCATCCTCCTCCAGGTAACTGCTGGCAGCTGAGCAGGGCGGCTGTGATCCAGAAGGGCTGCCAGGAAACTCTGTCCTCAGAGCTGACAGAGAAGGAGCTGTAAGGCAATGTTTCAGTTCAAATGAACATGACCTGAGTTAAGGTGTCCTTTGTTAAGGTGTCTGTTGTGTGGTGTTCTGTCCACTTGCAGCCAGGGACATCTGCCAAACTGCAGCTGCTCTGTTGAGGGAACACTCAAAACACTCAAGTGCACCCTGTCACAGTGGCTGCTGCAGTAACCCAGAGACTCAGCCACCCTCGGCAAGGCTCTCTAGTGTTTGGCATGTCTTCCTGTTGGTTCCAGGGTCATGATCTCACACTGCAGGCTGCCCAGCATATGGACCCTGTGTGTCCGTCTCTTGAGAGCCTCTGAATGTGGGAGAGGCAGCTGGGTGAGGGACAGCTTATGGCAAGAGGAGAAAGAGCCAACCCACACAGGCGCATGGTCACAGGAGTGAAGTACTCTGCGCTCCTGACCTCACAGTTAGCCGCCACATCTGAACAGCAGCTCTGCCTCTTCCTGACACCGGGAGTCTAGAACTCCCAGGTACCACATCCTGCGTCCTGACTCCTTAGCAAGGCCCTCCTGCCTGGATGACCCAGGACACAAGAGGGAACGCTGGAATTTGATAGTTTGGAGGTCGGGACAGCCCCAAGGCTCAGTGAGAGCCATGGAGCATCAGGAAGGGTAAACATTTCCAAATGAGACCAACTTCACTACTGAGCTGAGCTGATGAATGCTGAGTGAAAGGGAGAATAAAAAGGGAGCCCTTGCTCTATCTTGAATTCCAGCTGCAAATCAGAGGAGAGCCTTGGCTCACGGATGCTGAAAGCCCAGGCTGCCCTGGGGAGAAAAGAGAGGACATTTCCTCAGCAGATAAAAAACGGGCAAAATCTAGGGACAGTAGATTTGCTATGTAGCAGGGCTGGGTTGCTCAGCCCTGGGCACTGCTGCAGGCCAGTGTTCCATCTCGGGATCCAATACAGAGGAGAGCCACAGTCCTCCAGACATGTTGCTCCAGGCAAGAGCTGCAATATCCCCTGGGCCAAGGCATCAGAGCCCAGACAGGTTAGATCTTCAAGGCCAGGATTCCTGGGCACTGTTGACTTTGACCCACAAACAGTGTGGTGCTGGCATCTGGTCTTGTGTGCCCATTCTCTTACCCTTAGTGCACAGGAGTAACTGGCCAGTCTTCAGTGAGAAAGAGCAGCAGCCGACTGTTGTAAGATGGCTGTCCAGAACCAAAATAACTACACAGAAACTGTATTATTTAAATCACTGCTTGGCCCATTAGCTCTAGCTTCTTATTGGCTAACTCTTACATCTTAATTTAACCCATCTCCATTAATCTGTGCATCACCACAAAGTCGTGGCCTACCAGCAAAGTTTCTACATCTTTCTTCCAGCACTCGGTTTAGTTTTCCCTGCCTATCTCTGCTCTGCTATAGGCTCAAGACAGTTTTTTTATTCATTAACCAATAAAAGCAACACATAGACAGAAGGACCTCCCACACCAGCCAACTTGGGTTCTCATCAGCACAACATGGTCAGGCTTAAAATACCTGGTCATTCCACTGTGATGGGTGAGGAGAGCGAGCCCTTTTACAGCCATGTCTGTCTAAGTTTGTAAAACCAAATGTGGACACTCACATGTTCTCAGAGGCCATTCCTGGCTCCTGAGTCTGGGAAAGGACACCAGAGAAATGGAGGATCAGACACTGCTCCAAACAAGGCAAGGCACTTGTTACAATGCTGAAGAGTTGGAATAGAAGCAGTTTAGTAAACAAATGTGCAGAGGCCTGTGGGGAAAGCATCAGGAATGGACCGCACCAACCACGGTGGAGTAAATGACAGACAGCAGGCCCCTCAATAATCTCACGCAGGGGAACTTGGATATTGGTATGCACCTTCTCCATTGGCTCCACACTTACATTTAAATTTGTTTTTAAGGTTTCTCTAAAAAGCTGTGTGACCTAAGAATAGGCGAGCCATTATTTTATCACCCCCACAATTGCTGGACCACAGAGGAAGAAAACTTTGACAAATATGAGTGCCCCAGAGGTGCACGCCCCTCCCCAGCCTCTCCGAGGTCTCCTGGCCACAGGCCTTCTGTTGTAATTCTTCAGGCTATTTTATTCTGCAGAATGGCCTTCATTCTTTCAGAGATAGGCGTAGAGCCAGTCTGTCTGTGAGCACAGGGTCACCTCTGTAGACTGTGTGCCATTCATGTAACAGCTGGAAACCCAGTTCAGGCGTCCAGTGCAATAAAGGCCTTGTTTTTGATTTTGTTCCCAGATATGAGGGAACTCTTAGTGCCCTTGCGGGTCCCCACAGGCATGACTGTCTCCTGCTCGCATTCCCTGCCAGCCCTGAGAGAGGCCAAGTGGCATCTGCATATCTGAAACTCTCAGGCCTGTGGATGTCACCGTCACACACAGCATCCTGTAGACCATGTGTGCCTTCTGCTCAGAGAGCAGGTGGACAGTGGCTAGTGGGAGGGAATTGGCCATGAGAGGGATTTCACATTGAGGAAGCCCGTTCGCCTGTGTCCAGGAGCATCTCAGAGAGTCCAGAGGCAGAGCAGAGTCATCCAGTCTCTGGGCGTCTGCAGCGTTTGTCCTTTGAAGTCACTTCTCTCTGGCTCACACTCAGCCCCCCCAGGTCTTTTCACGTGGGCCTTAGGAGGTCATCACTCATACCAGCAAGGTAGCTTTTGAACCACCATGGAGGTGCAGTAGCCAAAGGATGCCTCTGCGCTGCTGTCCAGGGCAAGGGGATGCTCTGGCCACGTGACTTGAAAGCAGGAGACCCATGACTATCAGAGTTGGCTGGAGAACCAGGAAGGCAGACCATGAGGGAGACTCGAGACTACAGGGAGCCAGGGAGGGAATACTGGGACACGGTGGGGAGGAGCAGGAGAGGCCTCAACACGGCAGGGACAGCAGCAGCACAGCAGATGGGACATCCTGTTGGAACTGCAGCCACGAGGAGCAGTGGGGAAGAGTGGTACACGGTGGCCCAAGGATGCCTGACGGATGGTAGCCGTACACCCTGACGTGTCCTAGACATCGTATCTGTGTTGTGTTCTTGCAGCTCACTAACCAGCAGTCAGACCTCCAGAAAACTGCTTAGAAAGGAATAGCCTCCAGCTTGAAAAGCTGTCAACCCACCCCAGGAAATGCAAAATCTTTTCTTGTTTTTTGAGCTGTTGAGTGGCTAGAAATGATTATAAGGTGTCTATTGGAGACCATCAGTGGGAAGGCCAGAGTGTCTTAACCAGAGCTGCCCCTCCTCTCCAGCTCAGCCGGTGCCATGAGCCCATGCTAGACAGGGCCCCTCCCACTTGCCCCGCCCCAGGCCTCGGGCCACTGTGGATACAGTACTCACTAACTGTCCATTAGGCCCTCCTGCAGGGTGGAGCAGAGCTTCCCCAGGGTAGGACCTCAGGCTCTCTCCGCCAAGCTGCCCTGCCCAGTGTACTCTAGAGTCACTCTGGAGAGACTTACCTGGGCCTCACTCTAGTCCAGAAACAGGCCTGCGGGTAGGTAGCTGATGATCTGCTCCCCAAGGCGCTGACTCCCCGCATAAGACAGAGGTCAACCCTAGTGTGTTCTCAGAGATAAGGTGCTGTCAAAGGGGAGAGCCACAGGCTGAGACACCTCAAACAAGCCTTGTAGTACATATGCTGGACTTCACCAGAATCGAGAATTCATGCAGCTCAATCACTCAGGCCTCCTCCAGGCATTAAGAGACAAACAAAATGTTGAATATAAGGTACAGTGTGGTCAAAAGATGATATTGTGTGGGACTTTTAGAGTGTCCTTCAAGTAGACTGTGAACACATGGGACATGTGTCTGCCCCTTACCAGTGTGTGCAGCAAAACCCTTTCTTTTCTTCTTCTTGTCCAAGCTGAGTGGAGCATTGCTTTCCCTTCATATATTTTTTTAAGTTTTTAGTTTTTCGAGACAGGGTTTCTCTGTAGCTTTGGAGCCTGTCCTGGACCAGGCTGGCCTCAAACTCACAGAGATCCACCTGCCTCTGCCTCCTGAGTGCTGGGATTAAATGCATGTGCCATCACAACCCCGCGATTTCCCTTCCTACTCTTAAGGCAAACGAAGGGCATGGACGATGCCTGGACATCTCTGCTCTGTATCCTGACACTCCCCCATCACTGGTGGAGAACCAGGGCCAGGCCTCCCAGTGCCCACGAGTATGAATTCCTCTCATCTCCCTGGTGTCTATCCTGAGGGGCCCTGCCTTGTTTGAGGGGCTAATGATTTCCTTACAAGGTATATGAGTGGGTTTGCTCCTTTATGTTTATAATAGTATCAAAGTATTATTCTGTCATTTAGTTAAAATATTACTTTGAGCCGGGCGATGGTGGCGCACGCCTTTAATCCCAGCACTTGGAAGGCAGAGGCAGGCGGATCTCTGTGAGTTCGAGACCAGCCTGGTCTACAAGAGCTAGTTCCAGGACAGACTCCAAAACCACAGAGAAACCCTGTCTCGAAAAAACAACAAAAAAAAAATATTACTTTGAAATTGGAAAATTGGTGGTATCTACTCTGCCACCAGGCAGAAATATCCCAGAAGTTGACCTGGGCATCTTGTGTTATTCCAAGAGTTTGTTTTTACATAATGCTATGCCGGAATTTATTCTTGGGGACTCAGCTGCTAAGTCAGAAGACTTGAGACAGGTGTTCACATTAACATAATTCCCTGATGGGGACAAGAAGCACCAGACACTTTGGGTTGCTTTGGTTTTTTTACTGAACACCAACCTGAGACTGTCTTAAATGTCCCCTGCTCACTGGGTGGGCTCTGAGGTCCCCTGGGTGACATGGGGACTTCCTAGTCTGACACAATACTGGGGAACAAATGTGACTTTACATTTATACGTCTTTGAACTTGTCAGCTAAACTGACTGTGGAACTTTGTCCAAACAGATTGGAGACATAAAAACAGCTGAAAAGTATTTTCAAGACGTTGAGAAAGTGACGCAGAAGTTGGATGGACTGCAGGGTAAAATAATGGTTTTAATGAACAGGTAAATATCTTTCAATGATTTATTTAGTGTGTGTGCTGAGCTCAGGGGACCACTGTGGAGAGTTGGCTCTGACACCTGTGAGCTCTGGGGACTGGACTCCGGGTTCGAAGGACAGCTGGTGATTTAACCTTAACCCGCTGAGTCATCTCATTGGCCCACAGTTTGGAGTGTGTCTTTCTCCCACCTGTTCCTGTCCTCAGTACTGAGACCCAGGAGCCTCAGGCTTCTAGAATCACAACCCTGCTCCTTAGTCCTAAGAACCAATCTGAAGGGACCCTGCTCTACAGAGCCCACTTGTTTTCAGTAGAGACTCCCCTGTGTGTGATGCCTGCCATCGAGCTCCTGCCAGCCCGGGTCTCAGATTGGCTTTCAGGAGTCATGTGTCAGAAGATGGTGAGTGCAGTCATCAGGACAGACCTGCCCACCCTTCTAACCAGGTCCAGAAAGTGAACGTGGAGCAGGGCTCAGTTTGTACGACAGGAAGTGACCTTGGTTGGAGCTTTAGTGCCTGGACTGGAACCTGGGCAGCTGACTTGCTAGTGAGTCTGATGTTTCAGTCAGCAGTAAAGCCACTGCCTCCACCTGAGAGCACACGACTCACTCTGACATGTGTGCCCCTTATTCCCATGGGACCTGTGAACCTGGCCCTGGCTGGAGAGAGCCCTTGGCTTGCCTGCGCTCACCGCTTTACCTGTGTGTGCATTACAGAGCCTTTCTGTACCTCGGCCAGAATAACTTTGCAGAAGCTCACAAGTTCTTCACAGAGATCTTGAAGATGGACCCCACAAACGCAGTGGTAAGTCTTGGTACCCCACAGGCCCCTCTACCTTTTGCAGACCAGCAAACCCAGATTTCTGCTCTGAGCTACCTTGGCCTCCAATAGCTAGAGAGGTCCATAAAGGGGCTGGTGAGACATGGGAACCAGGGAACAGCAACAGCAGGCAGGATCACCCTACGCACATGTCCTTTTCCTGCAGGCCAACAACAATGCTGCTGTGTGTCTGCTTTACCTGGGCAAGCTCAAGGACTCCCTGCGGCAGCTAGAGGCCATGGTGCAGCAGGACCCCAAGCACTACCTGCATGAGAGTGTGCTCTTCAACCTGACCACCATGTACGAGCTGGAGTCCTCAAGGAGCATGCAGAAGAAGCAGAGCCTGCTCGAGGCCGTTGCCAGCAAAGAAGGGGACAGCTTCAACACACAGTGCCTCAAGCTGGCCTAGTTCCCAACCAGGTCTCTGTACCCGGCAGACACTCAAGCAGATGGATCAGTAACCGCATGTGACGGATGGGTAGCAGCCTGCCTTGAGCAGGGGCTCCTCTCACACCCACCGTCCTGCCTACTGTGCATTTCCTACAGCACTGCCTGTTGGCGAAGGTGGACTCTGTGACGGCATTTCAGGGGCAGGAAACACAAGACACTTTGGGTCCCTTTGGTTTATTCCTGGAAGTTAACCTGTTCATGTATCACTTCTGAATACTCATAGGATGTATATATTACATGTGTACAGATGTATATTAGTGTCTGTTCTCACTGTAGGCCTAAATGATTACAGTTCATTGTCTTCCTTCCACACATCCCAAGCCAAAGCATCCCTTTGCTCACTTCTGGCCTGACAAGCCACCCTGGATGGCCTGGGATGGGTTGCGAGCCGTCAGCACATTCAGAACACAGCGGGGACAAGAACCATCTCAGGCTTGGCATAGCGTCTATGCATCCCTGTGTGTCTGGAAGTCAGGACGTGTGCTTAACACTTGTCTACTTTTTCCACTTTGAGAAATGTAAAGCACCTGGAAACAGCTTTGGGTACCCAGCTTTCCCCATTCATGGGAAAACACTCGCTTTAAAAGCAGGGTACACAACCTTGGGGTGCAGCAGAGCACAACTTCGGCCTTGGGTGCTGAGGGCCTAGGTTCCAGCTCAGCTCCATAAACAGAATGTCTGTGGGACAAAGCAAAGCCCCATGTGTGTTCACTGTTGTAATAAAGTGAGAAGATAAAGCTCTTGTGTGGCTTCCTGGGGAGACATGGGCAGGCACCGCAAGTGACAGGGATGACAGACAGACTGTCGTACCCGAGGCTAACTTAGAGAAGCAGTGAATTCAGAATTCGGGA
Organism: Alexandromys fortis; assembly: GCF_014885135.2. Classification (NCBI taxonomy): domain Eukaryota; kingdom Metazoa; phylum Chordata; class Mammalia; order Rodentia; family Cricetidae; genus Alexandromys; species Alexandromys fortis. The sequence goes on from NW_026068129.1 coordinate 239,002, forward strand.
GGGGAAGAGGGGTCACTCATAGGAGCATGGACCCAGAGGTACTGATGAGGGTGCCCACCCAACCTTGGTGGTGACTCTGAAAAGCTGTGTCTCTGCAGCCCCTGTAGAACTCGGAGGCAGCTCAGCCGGCCAGCCTCCTTCCCCAGCTGTCACTCCTACTATGTAACCTTGAGGAGGGGCCAGTGAACACAGTAAGTTATGGGGGTCTTGTGTTCCTCCAGGAGACATAGTCCAGCCCTTTCCCAGCTCACCCCCCACACCCCTTCCCAGCTTACCTTCTCCCACACCCCCTTCCCAGCTCACCTTCTCCCACATCTCCCAGCTCACCTTCTCCCACACCCCCTTCCCAGCTCACCTTCTCCCACACCCCCTTCCCAGCTCACCTCCCACACCCCCTTCCCAGCTTACCTTCTCCCACACAGTATTTTGTTGTGTAGGTAAAACCAGGCAGACATGGAAATCTGGATCCTCCCATCTCAGCCTCCGGAGTGCTGGGATTACAGGCATAAGCTACCACACCCAACATGGACCACATCTTAACTGGTCTTGTCCTCACCCACAGCCGTCTGCCCTTGAGCTCCCCAAGTTCCACCTTGGAGGCAATCCCAAGCCTCTGCTACACAGCAAATTGTAACATGGAGGGTCAGGCCTGCTTGTTTGGGTTTCTGTCCCGCCCAGTACCCCACAATTGTTTAGCCCTAAAGAAAATCACACAGAGATCTCTATAAGTTATAAGCTGATTGGCCCATTAGCTCTAGCCTCTCACTGGCTAAATCTCACACCTTGATTAACCCATTTTTCTGATCTATGTTAGCCATGTGGCTCAGTACCTTTTTTCAGTGGGGCAGATCACATCCTGCTGCTTCAGTGGTCTGGGCAGGAGTGGAAGGAATCAGCTTCCTCCTTCCCAGAATTCTCCTGTTCTCATTACATCATTTCTACTTCCTGTCTGGTTTTCCCGCCTATAGTTCCTACCTGGCCAATCAGCATTTATTTATAACATGATTGACAGACTACAGACAATTCTCCAGCACCAGAAAATTATAAGGCCCATACAGTTGGCTTCCACCCAGGCCTATTCCCCTCTACTGTCCCAGCAACATGGGCCTTCAGCCCTGGTCCTTCCCCAGGGCTTTTGTCTGCTGCTTCCTGGGCCTGGAAAGCTTACCCTCCCTTGTTAGGATGAGTCTCCACAGTGTCCATGCATTGAAGTCCTTGTTGCCCAGTACTAATTAAAATTAAATAAGATCCTGTATAAAGCTGGGGCCTAGTCCAAGAGGAATGAAGTGCTCACATACAGTGGAAGACAGCTGGAAGGTGACTCCAGGAAGCCCAACACTGTGACATGGATGCTGATGGCTGTCTCAGGCGCCAGCCCAACGCTGTGACACAGATGCTGACGGCTGTCTCAGGCACCAGCCTCCAGTGTTGTCACATGAGGTTGTTATTTATGTCTCTTGGTCTGTGGGGTTTCTTTAGACACCCCAAGAGGCCCTGAACCTGAAGTCCAGTCACATCACTTCAGTTACAGCTGCACATAATCCACTGAGCTCCTAGGAGAAGCGAGGCTGCACCCACTCACCTGTGCTCCTGGCTCTGCTCTTTCCAGGACTTGTCCTGTTGCTCATCCTGTTCCCTGTCTGGAGCCTAGAAGGAAGGACCTTACCATCCCCAGCCCTGGAAGGAAGGACCTTACCATTCCCAGCCCTGGAAGCTCCTGAGTGTCCAATGCAGGCGCCAACGAGCCTGCAGTGCCTCCCCTTAGCCAGTTCACGGTAAAGCCGTGCCTCCCCTAGCCAGTTCATGGTAGTTTGTGGAGTGAGGAGCAGACACAGCCACAAGTGTCCCTGTCCTAGATGAAGTCACTATGTCCCCGCTCTGAGGAAGGGGGAGGGGCGGTAGGGCAGGCCTCTGGAAATGTCTCTGTCCCCAGCCCTGTGTCCTTGAACAATGTCACTTCTCTGTACTCCTGGAGAAGCAATAATCAATTATGCCAGGACACCTGGGAGCCCTCGGGATTAATGAGCGACTGGCCAGGCTGAGCGAAGTGGAAATTGAGGTCCGTCACTGATGGCATCGATCTGTCCTTCGCCAGGCAGGCGTGTGGGCTTGAGACAGAGATTTCTGTAACAGTTGCCACAGACAAGCACATGGAACCCACGAAAACGATGACAAGGGTGGCTTGGGTACACAGCTGGGAGGCAGACTACATGTGGAAGGCTCTGAGTCCAATCTCCACACTGCAAACTGTCTATCAACGATCACTAATTCACGAGCGTGCCTAGAGCCCACATGATCCAGTCACTCAATACCACCTGCTGGGGATCAGTTCTATGCATGAGATACTGTGCCTGGTGTAACAAGGGCTGATGGGAAGAGCTGGCTTGAGCTGGCTTTATTGGTTATGACCTAAAGGCAGGCTATACTGCTACAGGTAAGCTGGACTCATACCGATGGGCTCCCTTCGGGTATGGCACACACCTAGAACTACCAGACAGAGGTCCACCGTCATCAACCTCACTAACCCATAAAGACCTGTATATCTCAGAATGTCCAATGCTTTCATCATGTCAATGTCCATGTGTCTGCAGCCCACACTCTGATTACCATCAAAGCAGCAATGCCACAGTGCCACACAGCCTATCTACCACAAACCATATGGGGTGCACAGTCTATCCATCACAGGCCACGCGGGGCACACTGCCTGTCTACCACAACCCACGCAGGGCACACATTCTGTCCACCAAAGGCCACACGGGACACACAGCCTGTCCACCACAACCCACACAGGGCACACATTCTGTCCACAGCACTCTGGAGCTGTGGGCAGAGTAGGAAACCTTAGCTGAGATAGAGATGACTCAGGTTCTACTCAGAGGAAACCACCAAGCAAAATCCACAGCATTTTGTTTTTCTTATTTTTGTTGGCACGGGTGGGAGGGGGGGGGTTTGTGGTTGCATTCTAAAAAGAGGAAGTTCCGGATTCTGCTACCACGCTAATATCCTACAATCCTGCAGCTCACTGAAAGATTTCAAGGCTTCAGAGCAATTGGGAGCCAAAAACACTGGACCAGCAGCACTGTCTGTCTATCTGACTGTCTCTCTGTGTACATGTTCACTGTGTAATCCATAAAATTATTTGAGGTTCTGAAACCTTTTACATGGTGCACTTTCTAAAAGAAAACCTTTCAGGAAAATGATTGCTCCTGCTCACACATCTGAACAAGAATCAGATCCATCTCCCTCCAAACACCGGCTAATCAACTCACCCCATTTTCCTCTCCACCCACTCCAGCCACTCACCCACTCATCAACACAACCCCTTTCTGCCCACCCACCCCCTCATCAATCCAGCGCATCCACCTACCCACCCACCATCATCCGGCCACTCCGCCATTCCACCTACTCCGATGGCCCCCAACACTCCTCACCTAGCTGTTCATCAAGATATTCTGAATTCTATTGCTGGAAAAAGCTCAAAATCCTCACATTGGCAAATTCCTACCATCAACCCTCCCACTTTCCATGTCTACCATGGGTGAGACATGCTTTTATCCAGCTGCGTGATCAACCCAGCACCAATCCACCAGGGATCCTAGGACACCCAACAGAGACCTGGCTCTTTGCAGCCAATTCAGCCCAGTGTATGCCAAAGGCTCCACCATCTTTAGATGCTGACACTGTATTATGGAAACGAGGAGCCCAGACTGCGGTAGTTCTCAAAAGCTTGTGAGGCCCTGGTTTCTGCCAAAACCAAGAAAGCAAGGGAAAAACAAGTACAGAATTCCAGAATGAGACCATAGAGACCAGAGGGACAGAAGACAAGCGGTTTCTGGCTGTTGAATCATTCTACATCACTCTGACCAGGATATACTATGTGGCTGTGGTCATCACTCTGACCAGGATATACTATGTGGCTGTGGTCATCACTCTGACCAGGATATACGATGTGGCTGTGGTCATCACTCTGACCAGGATATACGATGTGGCTGCGGTCATCACCCTGACCAGGGTATATGATGTGGCTGTGGTCACACCCTGATAGGGGTATATGATGTGGCTATGTTGGGTCCAAATTTAAAAACAGAACCAGGCATGGTGGTACATGCCTTTCATCTCAGAATTCGAGAGGCAGACCTCCATGAGTTAGAGGTCAGCCTGGTCTACACAGTGAGTTCCAGGCCAGCAAGAGCTACACAGTGACACTCTATCTAAAAAAATAATAATAATAATTTAGACACTTTCAAATAAGTGCATTATATGTCTATAATATCTCAATAAAACCATTTGTGTTTTTTTGTTTTTGTTTTTGTTTTTTTTTAAACAAAAGTGAGGCCAGGCAGTGGCAGCACACGCCTTTAATCCTAGCACTTGGGAGGCAGAGGCAGGCGATCTCTGTGATTTTCAAGCCAGCCTGGTCTACAGAATGAGTTCCAGGACAGCCAAGGGTACACAGAGTAGCCCTGTCTTTTTTTTTTTTTTAAAGAAAAAAAAAAAACCAGGTGGTGATGCTTTGGGAGAGCTAAGACGCTGTTACCTCACTTAGGTGTACTGACAGAATTCTGTTATCTTCCCCCAGTCTGTGAAGTCATGGCTCAGACCCAAAATGTGTTGGAGTGTAGGACATGGTAGAAGACATGAAGAAGTCTTCAACAGGAACAAAGCCATTCACAGTGGACAGGGGAAAAACCACAAAAAATGAAAATGAAGGAGGTGGTAGCAAACCCCTGTAATCAGTACTCAGGAGAGGAGACGGGAAGAGGTCATAAGAGCAAGCCCAGCCTGCTGAGAACAAGAAGAGGGGCTGGGGCTGAGATCTGGTTGGTGCTCAGCACGTGTGAAGCCCTGGGCTCCATCCCCAGCACTGTAGAAAGCAGAGATAGGGGCAGATGCCTACAACCCCAGCACTGAGGAAGTATAAGCAAGATCAGGACGTCAAGGCCATCCCTATGTTCTCAAAGTCATCCTCGGCTACATAATGAATTTGAGACCAGCCTAGGATATGAGAGATCCTACCACAGAGAAAGAAAAACTGAAAACAAACAACCACAACAAAAATGTGGCAGGAGACATGGCTCAGTAGTTAAGAGTGACTGGAATTGTAACACACGACACATAAACACATTTCAGCATTATTATTCTTTATTTGCAGTGCTGGGGTCCACTTGCAGTGCTGTTAGTGTTCTACATCTAAATTGTATCAGTTCAGCCCCAAGGCACTTGAGTAGGGAAATCATGCATTACTTCTTTTGATTCTTGATTGTAAAAGGGCCTGAAATCACACTGATGTAGATTTCTACATCACTGCCCTGATGTAGAAATTAACTATGCACATATAAAATCATATAAGGAATCTAGCAAGAGGCTTTAATAAACCAAGTAAAATACCATATATTCCCATGAGCATAATACAATTATTACCATGAGCATACAATTAAAGGTAGCTTTTAGTTTGAAGCAATCACCCAAAGATTGATGAGGGAGAAAAACATCTTCCTTCTGGTTAGTTGTGCTGGGTATAACTGCCCCCTTCCAAAGGGCATAGCTTCACAGTCCAATAGACACCTACTAAAGGACCTTCTGGGACACGAAGATCTACTGTGCATGAAGGCATACACCAAGCCAGGGCTCCCATACCTCTAGGTCTTGACAGGAAAAATTAAGGCCACTTGTTCACATTTTTGTGGTTTCCATGTAAAAATCACTTTTAGTGATGCTTTGATTAAAAAGAAGCTGATCTGACAATCTTGCCAAGGAGAGCTAGCTAGCCTAGCATCAATTCCTCATAAGAAAGCAGAGAGGTGAGCAACTTTCCCACAGGTGACCACAGCCAGAACCTCTTCAGGCAGCACCGCTACGCTCTTCCTTCCAAAAACCTCACGTACTGTATCCGGGCATCGAAATGGTCAGCCGGACGGTTGTACGGTGTCCACACAGGTTCGCCCACAAACAGCCGCATGGCCTTCACGTAATTCTAGAAAACAAGCCCCACATCTCATTGGATACGTCTACTCATCTCCATGGGAACTATCGAGGCACCCCTTGAAGCTGGCTTATCCACTTAGCACTCAGCTCATTCAAACCTTTATGCAAGGAGTGTGACCACTTCTGGGCAGCAAAAGTATCTGCAGCTCCTCCTCCTGGTCCACATCAGAGCAGAAACAGGTCCCAACTCCACCCACCCTCGTTGTCCACCACAGCCCCCAGTACTACTTTCTAAGGACCAGCACCAGGCCCCTCCTACTAGCTGGTAACAGAGTAATTTATCAGCACTCAGCCAAACCGGAAATTCAGTTTCCATGCAGCCTCGTTTTCATTTCTACACACCCGGTAGAAATGACAAATATGTGTTCTCACAGAACTCCTGACAGCCACAAACAAGTGGAAATAAGCTCACCGCTAGGCACTCCCCATGCAGTGGGTAAACCATGGTAAAATAAATCAGACATGTGAACAAGAGGTGGGGCGCCTTACGCACCCCAAAGCATACCAAGTGGAAAAAGTAAAATGCAGGGCCCACTCTGCCTCTGGGGTAAAAGGAGTTAAGAAAGAATTGTAACTCTGAATAGGCAAACACCCTGTGAAACAGTCTCAGCCTGCGGCTAGCAACCCTTTTGAGTTTATAGATCGGATATTTTGCCTACCAGACATCTACATGACGATTCATAACAGTAGCAAAATTATGGTTATGATGTAGCAATGAAATAATTTTATAGTTGGGGGTCACCACAACATGAGGAACTGTATTAAAGGGTAGCAGCATTAGGGGAGTCAAAAACCACTGATCTAAATGAACTAAGGAAATGTAGCCACTAGAGCCCTTCAGGGAATGAACTGGGGCCCAGAGGAACAGGAGAGAGAACACCATTCATGAACACCTTGTATCCATCTCATGGTGTGAGACATTGTCTATATTCTGTCAATTATGTTTTAAATAAACGCTGGTTGGCCAGTAGCCAGGCAGGAAGTATAGGTGGGACAACCAAACAGGAAGTAGAGGCAGGGCACTGAGAACAGAGTATTCTGGGAAAAAGAAAGCTCTTCCCACAGTCCTGTCCAGACACCGAAGAAGCAGGATGTGACCTGCCCGGCAGAAAAAGGTACCAAGCCATGTGGCTAACATAGATCAGAATAATGGGTTAATATAAGTTATAAGAGCTAATACAAAGCCTGAGCTAATGGGCCAATCAATTTATAGCTTATGGAGACCTCTGTGTGATTTTCTTTGGGGCTAAAAGGCTGCGGGAACTGGGTAGGACAGAAACCCCAAAAAGCCGGCCCTCATGTTATAATCTCACAATTCTTTTTTTTTTTTAAAGATTTTATTTATTTATTTATTATGTACATAGTGTTTCCTTGCATGTTTGCCCACAGGCCAGAAGAGGGCATCAGATCTCAGTACAGATGGTTGTGAGTCACCATGTGGTTGCTGGGAATTGAACTCAGGACCTCTGGATGAACAGTCAGTGCTCTTAACCTCTGAGCCATCTCTCCAGCCCAATCTCACAATTCTTAATTTTTCTTTTAGATACAGGGTTTCATTTTACCCAGTCTATCCTCAAAACTTGGTAAGTAGCTGAGGATGATCTTGAAGTCCTGATCCTCCTGTCCAAACCTCCCAAATGCTGAGGTGACAGGCACATGCCACCCAGACTGGCTTCATAATTCTGAATTTTTGTTTGTTTTTTAGACAGGGTTTCTCTGTGTAGCCCTGACTGTACTAGAAATTCATTTTGTAGACCAGGCTAGCCTCAAATTCACAGAGATCCACCTGCCTCTACCTCCCAAGTGCTGGGATTAAAAGCATGCACCACCAGACACGGCTCATAATTGTGAACTTTAAATCATGTGCATTTACTATTAATTTGGAAGGCTAAAGAGATGGTTCACTAGTTAAGAATGCATATACCCTTGGAGGGGGCCCAAGTTCAGTTCCTAGCACCAACTCCAGTTCCAGGAGACCCAACGCCCTTTTCTGGATTCTGCAGGAACTAGTACTCATGCACCTACCCCAACAGACATACCCATAATTTAAAAATAAAAATAATTTTTTAAAATTAACTCGGGCTGGGGGTGTAACTCAGTTGGTGGACTGTCTGTCCAGCATGCACGAGCCCCTCAGCTCTATCCACAGCACCAGGGGAACAAGGTTTGGTAGTAAACACCTATAATCCCAACATTGGGGAGGTCAAGACAGGACACGACCACTGGGGTCCTCAAATGAATGTCCCCACCCTACAGGTGCATTAGAACCACCGGCCCCTACATCAGTGACCTCAGTGGAGGTGTGGGCCTCTCTCCTGAAGATATCCGCTCCCTTGACTAAAGCCGTGTGGATTAATGCTGTGCCAGGCTCCTAGCCTGAGGCTCCACTGGCTCTCTCTGAGAGAGCTGTGACTGGCCTCGCACAACACAGCTAGTGGGCCACCGTGGTCGCCTGTGATGTCTACGCACAGGCCGGACCACAGCACAGCATCCTCTCACCTTCTCATCCAGCGTGAAGCGGTGATAGATGCCAGCAGGGAGCGTGATCATGTCCCCCTTCTCCATGGAAATCCGGATCCACTTGTCCTCCTTGTCCCTGACATCGAAGTACCCACTGCCCTCCAGGATGTAGCGGATCTCCTCGTCCAGGTGCAGATGCTCCTCGAAGAACATCTTGATCTAACACAAGAGGGAAGCTGTCAAGCAGCCCCAGCCCTTACGGCCAGGCGGCGGTGAATAGGTATTGCTACTAAAAGTATCAGGGTCTGAGCCACGGAGATGACAGTGGCACCTGCCACCAAGACTGACGTCTTGAATTTAATCCCCAGAGCCCTAAGAGCAGAAGGAGCAAAGTGAGACAGCGTCTCATGTAGCTAGCCTAGGCTGGTCTTCAACTTGCTATGTAGCAAAATGACCTTGAACTTCTGCTACTCTTCTTCCAAGTGCTGTGACTACACACTCCAGCTCTGTGAGGACATTATGAATGACTCTATACCACTAAATTCAAATGGCCCCAGTGAAGTGGTCAGGTACCCTGAAAACACTGCCCCTGAGCTCCCAGGAACACATTCAAGTTTAGGGAAAAGGCAGGTGCAGAACTGGGAATGCCACGGAGAAAACCCCAGGTTGATCCACACGTCACTGGTGGATCTACCACACTTAAGGGATAAACTGCCGCCAGAGTCAGGCCCCTCAAAAGAGCTGAAAGGGAGGCACTCGCCCAACTATGCTATGAGGAACAGCTGCCCCGAAACCACACAAAATGGAAAGCCTTGTGTGAACAGGCAGGAGGGTGATGATTCCCTCCAAGCAGGACCCGCTCACCTTCTCCTCATAATTGGGAAGTGTATCTTTGCATATGGTGATGATGTCCATCCAGGAGTAGTTCCTCTCCTTCCGGATCTTTTCCAGTTCTGGATCATTCTCATGCTTGTCAGCATCCAGCTATATATGTATTAGCAAAACGATGTCGCCTTAGCACAAGGATGTGTAGCAAGTGAGCTGGGAGTTTGGTTCCCTGGTATGATGCTTGCCTAGGAGGGCACGAGGCACTAGGTCTGCTCCCCAACCCTATATGAACAAACCATAGCAATGCGCTCCTTCCAGACCTGCGGCTGGATCGCCCAAACAGAGCATCATTTATTCTTTGCTAGTCCTAGCCCCGCCGTCCACCTCCTCTTTTGATGGGCGGTCCATTCTCCACAGCGACAGGTGGAAACCCCTGGTCTGCTTGAGTCCCACCCCGTCCTGCCAGCGGTCCTGCTGGGTCCTCTGCCTTTCCAGGTGAAGTTCTTGTCCCTCATACCTGCTAAACATAGCCCCCTCGGTATGCGTGACCACTCTGCCATCGTCCTTGCAGTCTTACCAGGCTCTGGGTGGTCAGCATGCTTCCCGTGCCTACAGACCAAGCTCAGGTTCATCAAGATGGACTAAGAGAGCTGTTGTCCTCTTTGACTTTTCTACTTATGTCTGCATCACCCTCTATTATTAGAGAAATCTAGATTCTAAGCTAAAAAAGAACCCCTTATCATTCTTTAAAAAATACTGAAAAGTTGGGGCTGGAAAGATGGTTCAGCAGTTAAGGGCACTGCTTTCCCAACCGACTGGGTTCAAATCCCAGCACCCACAGGGCACCTAACAACTGTCTGTAACTCCAAGATCTAACACTCTCACACAGACTTACCAGCAGGCACCACCAATGCACATAAAATAAAAATAAACTTTAAAAAAGAGTTTGTTTAAAAAAGAAATGGGGGGGTGAGAGACGGCTCAGAGGTTAAGAGCACTGGCTGCTCTTCCAGAGGACCTTAGTTCAATTCCCAGCACCCACATGGTGGCTCACAACCATCTGTAATGAGATCTGGTGCCCTCTTTTGGCCTGCAGACACACATGTAGGCCGAACACTATATATAATAAATAAAATCTTTTTTAAAAAATTACTGGATCCCATAGCAAAAAAATGAAAAACAAAATTACTGGAAAGTGTTGTGATGGCCCATGACTGTAATTCTAGCTACTCAGAATGCAGGAGAGAGTTGTGAATTGGGGGCTAGCCTGGACTACACAGCAAAAATCCATCTAAAAAAAAAAAAAAGCATACATACTCACACCCTTTCATGCCAGGGTCCCATTCCTCAAATTCCTGCTCACAATTTTCATTTATTGCAATCTTACCTATTCTTTAAAGTCCAAATCCAAGGACTGACGCCCTTTTCCTGATATGTTCTCCAAAGGCTCCTGGAAGAACCAGTCTGAAATCCTACATGAAACTACTGTCACTGAACTTAGTGATGCTTAGTTTTTGTTTTGCAAAGAAGTGTACATTTTATCATCATTACAGAACAACACAGCAACACACAGGCACCAATACATTTTATGTGTTTGGGTGTTCTGCATGCACGTACGTCTGTGTACCACTCTTGGCCCTAGTGTCCACAAAGGCCAGGGAAGAACATGAGATTCCCTGGGACTGGAGTTACAGGGAATTGTGAGCCAATGGCAATGGAACCTGTGCTCTTGGCACCGAGCCACCTCTCCAGCCCTAATATACTCTTTTTTTTTAATATTTATTTATTTATTAGGTATACCATATTCTGTCTATCAGGCCAGAAGAGGGCACCAGACCCCATTACATATGGTTGTGAGCCACCATGTGGTTGCTGGGAATTGAACTCAGGACCTTTGGTAGAGCAGGCAATGCTCTTAACCTCTGAGCCATCTCTCCAGCCCCCCCCCCCTAATATATTCTTTTTAGCAAGATTGGAGCACGACATATGTAATGCCAGTTTCGGTGCTGAATGTGCTCCTTCCTAATCCCAGTGTGGAAACCTCATCACCCACACTACAATGTAAAGGTGAGCCTCCTGGTGGGGTCACGGCTGCTCCTGAATGAGCTGAGTGGTCTCAGAGTGCTGCAAGGGAGCTGTGTAAGCCGTCCGCGCGGTTCTTAACCGGCCTTCACCAGACACCTGATCCGGTTTCAGTTTAAGCGGTGCAACCAGTTTGTTATTTACAGATTATCTGGCAATGTGCTAAGTCTGGAGTTTGCCTCCTAGTCTAAGGTATCTGTGAGGACTGCCGGAGCGGACTAACAGTGTTCCAAATGAAAGCTCTCTCAATCCAACTGTGTGGTCAGTCAGGAGAGGAGCCTTCGGGTCACCCTGCTCTGTCCCTTTCCCTAGCAACTTCTGCAGGGGGAGGGAGGACTAACTCCTTCCCTCAACAGGAGTGTCAGAGGCTTCGCTGAGCAAACCTGGCCCCTCGGAGCCACTGCTTGACTTGGGTGATGTGGCCTCCGTTAACTAAAAGTCACTAATTTTGGAGGTCACCAGGCGAGTGTGCAGGGCTCATCCTGATGCCTAGATTATATCTCAGAAACTGGGAAGGCTATGTTTTTTGAAACCACCCTCCATACCCGAGCTGGTGTCGAACGAGTGACCTTTTGATTCAAAAGGCCAAAAGTGCATCCACCTCATCATTTTCTGGGCATGCGTGCAATGGGGAGCCTTGACTGAGCATGTGCATACCGGATAGTCTTTTCCAGTCCCCTTTCACCTGCTTCCTAGCCCAAAAAATTCCTGGAAGAGATGGATTTCTGCATCATCCCCACCTTCGCGTGGCCAACCTGAGCATCAGCTCTGCTGGGTCCACAGCTCCTTACTTCTGCTGTGGTCACACCATGGGGTTTTTTTGTTTGTTGGTTGGTTTTTTACTGAGTGCTCTGTCTGCATGTATGCCTGCTGGCCGAAAGAGGGCATCAGATCTCATTATAGATGGTTGTGAGCCACCATGAGGTTGCTAGGAATTGAACTCAGGACCTGAAAAAGCAGTCAGTGCTCTTAGCTGAGCAATCTCTCCAGCCCCAGGCCTCCATGGTTTTAAGGGACACGACTCTGCAAAGTTCCTCAGGCAAGCGGGACTTTAAGCCAGCAGGTTTGCATTTCAGTTTGACCACACCAGGACTGACAGGCTAGCGCCACCAGAGCCCCACGATATCCGCGGCCCTCTCGTGTTGGAACTGCGTTACCCGGGACGCTACCACGTGACTGGCAGGTGGCCTTGTTGCGTTTGCAAACACTAGCTGTGAGCGCGGACGCGTGCCACGAAGAAAGCAGGCCCAAAACCCAGTAAGTAGTTAAGAGATCGAGGGAGGGCCGTGCCGAGCATGCGCGGCGCCCCACGCCCTTCACCACATGCGCAGGGGCGCGGGGCTCCAGCCCGCACCCGTACCTTCCAATAGAGCACTCCGAGCGTGCGCAGCTGCTCCAGGCCCACCGGGCGGTCGGGGTGCGCGCGGTGGGGCATCCGCGGATCGGCGGTGGACTCGTCCATGTACCAGGCCTGCACCATGTCTACAGCGGCTTCCGCGAGCTGCGCAAGAGGGGGCGAGGCCGAGTCCGGACCGTTTGTGGGCGGGGCTGTGTGGAGGGCGGGGCCGAGAGCAGCGTTTGACCGGTCTCAGGTGGAAACCAAAACCTCCCAGACCAAGCAGTGGCCGGTCCGGATCTCTGTTGGGCGGGGCATCCTCGCCTCCTGGAGCACCACCTGACCTGGCACCCTTAGGCTGTGCTTGGACTTTCGGTACCAACACGGGAGGCTAGTAGATCCAGCCATTCTTATTTTACAGAAGTGAAAACAAATGCAAACCGAAAAGCATGATTGTCTAAACAACTCTGGGCTCAGCTGAAGATTCAAACAGAGGACCCCGGGGTCAGGGCGGGACGCTGGGCTCTCCAAACTGCAGCCGTAGAGGCACACGCCTTTAATCACAGCACTCGGGAGGCAGAGGCAGGAGGATCTCTGTGAGTTTCGAGGCCAACAGGGTCTACAGAGCGAGTTTTAGGACAGGGACCCAAAAAGCTACACAGAGAAATCTTGTTTCGAGCAAATAAACAAACAAAAAAGCATATCCACAACCGTAACAGTTATGCTGTCCCGCTTTCCTTGCTGTGGTAAAATACTCTGACAAGGGCGGCTTAAATGCAGAAAGGGTTTATTTGGCTCGCAGTTCCATTTTAAAACCCATCACAGGGACAACAGAGCTGGACAGGACAGGAATTTGAAACTTGAAACAGCAAGACATGAATACGTGCGTTCTTACTGATGCTCAGCCCCCTCTGTACACTTCCTTGCCTAGGGAATGGTGCCACCCACAAATGCAGACCTTATTTGAATTAATGTAATCTAGATAGTCCCCCACAGACAGGCCACAGGCCAGACTAATCTAGACAATTTCTCATTGATTCCCTCTTCCTAGGTAATTCTAGGTTGTGTTAAGATGACAGTTAAGATTAACCATCATGGAGCTGGAAAGGTGGTGCAACAGTTAAGAGCCCTTGTTGCTCTTTCTGAGGACCCAGGTCCGGTTCCTAGCAGCCACTTGGTAGTTCACAACCATCCCTAACTCCAGTTCTGGGGGATCCGGTGTCCTCTTCTGACTTTTGTGGATATGCTCACATGTGATGATGTGATGCACAAACATGCAAGCAAAACATTTATAAATAAATCAAAAATAAATAAAACTAACCACCATGTTATTAGAAGATATGGCACAGACTAAGGATATGTTCCTTCTTCAAATAATCTGATTAAGAAAGCCCTGCTGGTGGGACTTAGACCTCACAGCATGATGCACTGGCTAATTCAAGATCTGTGCAACAGAGAAGGGCATGGTAAAGATTCAAGGATGACGAATGTCTGTGGTCTCAGGGTTGGATAAACAGGAAGACATGGGATTTTCACAAATAAGGGAAGTTTGTGGAATAAGGACCCTTAGTGGGCTAGCCATCTTTGATAGAAAAAGAATTCTCATATTTTAAAGGTAAGATAACTGAGACCCAGATGGCTTTTAGGAACTTGTGTCCACAGGACGTGACAAGGCAGGGGTTTGAACTCAGAAAGCCTAACGCAAAAGTCTCTGCAAAATACAGAGCAAAAAGCAAACGCTTTGTTCAGCTATAGTAATAACAGTCTTGAAATTGGGAGTTTGCGCCCCTCCTGCCTCTGCTGGCTGCTCCTAGCTACAGCAGCACAGCAGGACCCCAAGGACTGTGTGTTGGCCTCTGTCTTCGGCAGAGGTCTTTTCTGTCCCAGCTGGCATGAGAGAGGGCAGCAGGTGCGTGTCAAGAAAATCATACTTTCAAAAAGTAAGACGGGGAGATGCCCCCGAGGCACTGGGAGGGGAAACTCTGCTTTCACCAGCACCAGTTCAAGCAGAGTCAGGGAGACAGCACTGTTGATCTCCTGCAGCCCTACTGCCCGTGAGAGTTCCCCTTTGAAGAAGACTGGCTCTTCTGAACTTGAACTGTTTCTTACAGAATAGCCAGCAGCGGCCCAGAATCGTTTTCATGACCAGAATTTATTGCCCTAGTTAAGACACTTGGGAAGAACACTTCAGATGTTTTGAAAGACAGCCGGTCTCCATCATGGCAAGCCTGTCTGGGCTGGGACCCTCTAGGCTTTAGTGGGAATGTGAAGGTAGTGTATAAATATATAAATGTGTATAATATATAAATATATAAATGTTCTTTTTCTTTTTTTAAATATTTATTTATTATGTATACAATATTCTGTCTGTATGCCTGAAGGCCAGAAGAGCGCACCAGACCTCATTACAGATGGTTGTGAGTCACCATGTGGTTGCTGGGAATTGAACTCAGGACCTTTGGAAGAGCAAGCAATGCTCTTAACCGCTGAACCATCTCTCCAGCCCATAAATGTTCTGTTTCAGACAGGGTTTCACTGTGTAGCCCTGACTGGCTTGGAGCTTTCTATGTAGACCAAGCTGCCTCGTACTCACAGAGATTCGCCTGTATCTATCTGCCTCGCAAGGGCTAGGGTTAAAGGTGTATATCACTATACGCAAACCTATAGCAGTCATTTTTAAGTATAAAGGCTATTCTTTGTTTTGAGCATGGGGCGGGGGGGGGGCACTCATGTAATTCTAGGACTTCAGAAGTTGAGGCAGGAAGATTGAGAGACCGCACTGATAAGCAAGATCTTGTCTCAAATAACAAAAGCAAAAGCAAAAACAGGCTGGGAGTGTAGCCAGTACTGCAGAACAAAACACAAAACATTTTTAAAGGTTTATTGACTTTGTTTTTTATGTTTATGAATGTTTGCTTGTATGTGTGAATATGCTGTGCAGTCCTTTAGTGCCTGAGGAAGCCAGAAAAAGACATTAGACCCACTGCAGCTGGAGCTGGGAGTCACTGTGTGTCACTGCATGGATGTCACTGCGTGGGTGTCGCTGTGTGGGAGTCACTGCATGGGGGTCACTGCATGGGAGTCACTGCATGGGAGTCACTGCGTGAGTGTTACTGCATAGTCGCTCTGTGGGAGTCCCTGTGTGGGAGTTACTGTGTGTATGTGACTTTGTGGGAGTCACTGCATGGGTGTCACTGGGTGGGTGCTGGCAGCCAAACTGGGATCCTCTGCTCTTAACCACTCTGCAGACCCACAAAATATTCTTGAGCTGGAAAGTCATTCATGCCTATAATCCCAGCACTAGAGATGCCAAGGCAGAACGATGGTCAATTTAAGGCGAGCCTGGCTGCATCATGGAACTCAAATCAACAAAATCCCTAGCTCACAGAGCATTCAAAGGAGGCAACAGGCTGCACCTGGCTCTGTTTGACTTGTGGCTCCTGCTGTGTGCTGTTAATAATTTTTACCTGATCACCATGGGACTACTTCCCCGACCTTGGGCTGGGGATGCATAGTCTCAAGGCTTTACCTTGTTTGCAGGTTAGCCCTGCCTAAGCGAATGGATGTAGCCCAGAAAGACCTCACACAGTGACTAGCAGAAAACATTGCCAGCAGTTTTGCACAAGTTCCTGAGAGCAGTGCCCACTAGGATGGGGATGAGTTCTGCAGCTTCACTCCGTGGGCTGAACTGAAGAGAGGAACCTGGAACTGGAGGAACCAAGACCCACACTCCAGATGGGGTCATATTAGGATGTGCGGCCTCTATGCTTCCTGGACACAGTGCTGAAGCCACATCTTCTGGTTGTGATTCAACAGGGTTGGTGGCATTTTCCTGCTTCAGCAAGGACGGTTTTAAGAATCTTATTTTTTTAATGACATCTTGAAATTTGTGGGCAAATGGATGGATCTAGAAAACATCAAATTGAGTGAGGTAACCCAGACCCAGAAAGACAAATATCACATGTACTCACTCATAAGTGGCTTTTAGACATAAAGCAAAGAAAAACCAGCCTACAATTCACAATCCCGGGGAACCTAGACAACAAAGAGGACCCTAAAACAGACATACATGGATCTAATCTACATGGGAAGTAGAAAAAGACAAGATCTCCTTGTAATTTGGGAGCATGGGGATTAGTGGGAGAGGGTAGAAGGGGAGGGGAAAGGACAGGAAAGGAGCAGAGAACAATATATAGCTCAGTAAAAACAACTAAAAAAAATTAAAAAAAAATACCATGTATTTCTTTCATGAGAATCTTGGCCTCTACATCTGAGTGAGAGTGAAAAAGAGAAGGTACCAGCAAACTAGAAAGGGGCCTGAGAGGGAAGAAATCTACTTTTGGCAGAAAATCCTCCTATATTAAATCTAAGTAAATGTTAACCTGTATTTAAAACCCAGGCATGGCAGAACACGCCTTTAATGGAGGCAGACGCAAGTGGGTCTCTGCAAGTTTGAGGCCAGCCTGGTTTAAATAGCAAGCTCCATACCAGGCCAGGAAGACAATGGCCGAAAGGAAGCAAACAAAAACAAATACATTAGGAAAAAACTGAAAAAGTCTAAAGTCATTGGACTACCCCATGGCCGTTTATGAGAAACTTGAAGTTGCTGGTTATGTTCTGTTAGGAACTGCTATTCAAATTCCCTTCTAGTCACGTCCCCTCTTCTGTCCAGCAATGTTATAGAAAATGAAGTCATATTCTGTTTTTGCATATATTTTTTGATTTTTTTGAATTTTCGAGACAGGGTTTCTCCGTAGCTTTTTGGTTCCCGTCTTAGAACTAGCTCTTGTAGACCAGGCTGGCCTTGAACTCACAGAGACCCACCTGCCTCTGCCTCCTGAGTGCCGGAATTAAAGGCGTGTGCCACCACCGC
This sequence comes from Alexandromys fortis, assembly GCF_014885135.2. Taxonomy (NCBI): domain Eukaryota; kingdom Metazoa; phylum Chordata; class Mammalia; order Rodentia; family Cricetidae; genus Alexandromys; species Alexandromys fortis. Next base: position 256,566 of record NW_026068129.1, read on the forward strand.
CGGGCCTAAAACTTTTTTTCCGATTAATTATGCATGCAGAGCCTCATTCACACACAACACAGACTGATACAGACAGACCACACACACACACATAGACATTACATTACTTACTTACTTACCTGGGAATCAAACTTGGGACCTCGGGCACTGCAGGCGGTGCTCCAACCTCTCAACCAGCTCTCCAACCATTCTGTTTTCGCATATTTGCACACATAAAACTATCTCCACTTGGGGAAAAAAAAAATCTCTTATTTTTATCTTCTTTAACAGGTGTGAAAAGCCCAGTGGCCGCTAGGAAGCCAGTCATGTGATTTGCCTGGCCTTGGGAACAGACAGCTTGAGCCTCCGGTAGCCTCCGTTATTACATCGCTTCGGCTCTGCACCATCAAGCCAAACCTCACCACGCTTTGAGAGCCCTGTTTATTGTCCTTACTGTTTGGACACTTTAGGAGGCAAATGGCAGGACTCCCAAGTTTTTTCAATTTACACACCTGAGGAGGATAACAAGGGATTTCGCCATGGCTGGGAGCTGCTCATGGGATGTTAACAGGTCTGTCTCCATCTCTCTTCCCTTCCTTTCTCTCTCCTTCCCTCCTTGTATCTTATCTTGTCTCCCCCCCATCCCACATCTCTCCATCCCTCAAGTCTTTTCTCTATGTGGTGGCTAATTTATTAAATTAATTATGTATTTTAATTAAGTTAATGCATTAACTCATTTCCCATTCATTACTATAACACAAAAAACCTAAGGATATGTTTTGTTTTGGGTTTTGGGAGGGGGGGTTTGGGGGGGTTGGTCTTTCAAGACAGGGTTTCTCTGTAGCTTTGGAGTCTCGTAGACCAGGCTGGCCTCGAACTCACAGAGATCCGCCCACCTCTGCCTCCCTAGTGCTAGGATTAAAGGTGTGCACCACCTCTGCCCTGCGGCTCTGTTTTTTATGTGAGAAAGGATTATTGAGGTCAGAGGCGGGTGGGTTGGGGGTCCAGGTCTCACCAGCCTTGTCAGCTGGGCCTCTGGAAAGGAACATCCGTGGTCACTTCACAACAGACAGCACCATGGTGGGAACATGTTTGAGGGAGAGACTATGTGGGAAGCCAGAGATGTGACAGAGCCAAGGTCTTCTTCTATCACTGACTCTCACTGGAAGTATGTGGGGTCTAGAGAGAGCTACAGGAGTTCTTCTGAGGACAGTGCCCCCTAGTGGCCTGTGAAAGGTTCCACCATCTCCATGCTGAGGACCAGCATGAACTTCCCACGTGTGAGCTTGGGGGACAGATGCAAACCACATGACAGCTGCCTTTACCACGTACTTGTAACTCAGAAGAAGGGCTCTTTATGTAACATCCGGCATCCGGTCTTCTGGAAAATTCCAGCAAGCCTGGCTAAAGTAAAAAAAAAAAAAAAAAAAAAAAACCATACCTGTAGAACTCTGTAGGACTGGGGAAGAGCTCTAAGCAGCCAGTTGGGGTCAACATCAGGCAGGAGAGAGCAAACAGAGGCATTACAAAGTAAATATCCCCGCCCACTGCCAACCTGTCCAAGCCTCTTGCTTTCTGTGCTCCTAGTAGGACAGGGACTAAGGGACATGGGAGGCAAGCAGAATTCCAGCTAGCCTGGGTCATCAGGCCCTCTTCATGGCCAGTTCTCCTCAGATCCAGCCAGAAAAATGTGGAGCCTACCCATTGTGGAGCCCAGGTTCAAACTACTTTCCATGTTAAGGTCAGAACTGAATTAATGTCTTCAAAGTGGAAGAGCCCGGAGGGCTTTGTGGGAAATAGAAAATGCTAAGGGGGGCGGGAGGTGGGGAGGACATAATACCTAATTGAAGATGCAGCGATGGCTGGAAGCTACGTGAGACTCTGGGGTACAGGAGCTGGCTCCGTCTACTAATAAAAGCACACTGTGAAACTCAAGGGCCCATCTATAAATAAGCGTGGCTAACCAGAAGACATGGAAAAGGGAATCAGTGAGACTGACATGGAGCCTGTGCATCAAGGAAACCCAACAAGTGCCTACCAGGCAGGAGATGGGTGTATTCCTGCCTCCGGCTCAAAGGGGGAACAATCCCAGAATGCCACTCAAAGCTATCGAATGTTGAGATTGTCGAAGCTGGGTGACAGAGATAGCTATTCATCGAACTGTTCTTCTTTATTTTTTTTTAAAGATTTATTTATTTATTATGTATACAACATATGCCTTGATGTATGCCCGCACGCCAGAGGAGGGCACCAGACCTCAGTACACATGGTTGTGAGCCACCATTTGGTTGCTGGGAATCGAACTCAGTACCTCTGGAAAAGCAGCCAGTGCTCTTAACCTCTGAGCCATCTCTCCAGCCCCCTGTTCTTCTTTATTAATCTGTGTTTGAAAATGTCCAATAAGATTTTTAAGTTATCTGTGTGTTAAGAAACAAGCCACATGTGCATATAAATTTTCTTAACTGAGAAAAGAAGAGTAAGGGGCCCGACATCTTAACAAAGAAGCCATACCTAGAAACAGTTGCTTGGAGGCCACGCTAGCAAAGTTTTCTTCAAACTAATTAAAAGAAAATCCTGCCTCTTAATACTAATAATACGTCTCTGAAGGAAACATGGATGACTTCAGTATAACTCTAGGCCTTTTTCTAGAAGAAAAGCAGGGGCATATCGTCAAGATGTTGAATGATCTCAATCAGCTCCTAGGACAAAAATCAACCCAAACATTTGATGAGAGGCCATTTTTCCTCAGAGCCAGAATCTCTCTGACCCCCAAACATGCAACACAATATGAAAGAAAGTACAGATCTCTTCATCCTCTCCTGAAACTGCCCTGGGTGTGATAGGTCACACCTTGAATTCCCACACTCAGAGGCAGAGGCAGGTGGCTCTCTGATGGAGGAAGGTCATTAGTCAATAAACAAACTGCCTTGGCCCATTTGATAGGCCATCCCTTAGGTGGGTGGAGTAGACAGAATAGAATGCTGGGAAGAAGGGAAGTGAGGTCAGAGACGCGATGAAGCTCCGACCCAGGATGGACGTAGGCTAGAATCTTCCCAATAAGC